>NC_061113.1:207881797-208208763 GCF_002878395.1 Capsicum annuum | reverse complement strand
AGGTTAGACAGTTGGTGTAAATTATGTAGCGTATTCCACCTAGCTCATTTACATTTCATTGTTATTGAAAAACTATTGTATTACGCCCATGTGTTTTCAAATGATTTGATACGAAATTGCTTTACAATGGCTCTCAACTATATTTTGTAAAAATATTATGTTTTGTTTTGATATCTCTGCGTGCCAGTACTTTTGTGCTGACCCCCTTCCCTCTCCAACCTCTCAGGTTCAGAGGCCCAATCTAGGGGTCAAGAGAATTAGTAGATCATTCAGACAGAGTTGCAGAGACAAGTGGTGAGCCTTCTATTTTTTCGAAGGTCCTATGTCCTGTAGTCCTTTAGCTTATATTTAATTTTGGGGTCTACTGGGGGCCTTGTCCCAGTTTATATACTGTTACTTGACTCAGTCATTTGTTAGAGATTTTCACAGACAGTTGTTTAGAGGTTGATTGATGTTGGGGGAACTTTATTTCCCCGTTATTGTTTCTTTTCATATTTATGACCATCTTTTCGAGTTATTGTGTTTCTTCTACATTAGTTTGATCATATGAATTAGGTGCATGATTTCAAGACAGATAGGGGTGTTTCGGGCCTCCATGGTTCGAAATGCTTGTCACGGTCAGGTCCTAATTCGGGTCGTTACAAACTTGGTATCAAATCACATTTCATCGTCCCAGGGTGTCTGCAAAATCGCGTCGGGTAGAGTGCTGTTTATGGGTGTGTAGCGCACCATAATTATAAGTAGGAGGCTGCTAGGCGTTTAGGAAATGTTTCCCTTCTTTGTGATTTAGTTTGTGCTTTAGAGTCTGAACTGTCCCTTAATCAATGATCACTTGTGTTTCATAAACACAGTTATTCCTCTACGTCGTATCATTGATCAGAATTCTCAGGCAGATAATGTTCGTCCCAGCCATGGGATACAGACCCGTAATATGGCTCACACTCTAGAATTTGTCCCTACTTTGGGAGTCCCTCCTGTCCCGACCAGTCCACCTCGGGCTCCGTGGACTAATGTCTACCGTCCCCCAACTGCTTAGGGAGATATTTCAAACACAGAATTCAGATGGTCTATTCATATGCTGACACAGTTGGTAGCTAACTAGGCTCAATGATCGGAAGATGTTGGGTCTGCATCTGTTATATTTGAGGCTACTAGAGTTGGACATTTCATGAATATGAACCCACCTAAGTTCACTGGCACCAAGGTGGAGGAAGATCCACAGGATTTCACAGATGAGATGGAAAAGATCTTTAAGGTAATGTACGTGGATAAGGTTGAAGGGGTGGAACTAGCAACCTACCAGCTCAAGGACGTTGAGAATTAGTGGTATGCCGACTGGGAAGATGCAAAAGGTGAGAGTGCTGAGCCCACAGTTTGGGGTGAATTTGTGGAAGCTTTTCTTGATCGATTCTTTCCTCTAGAGTTGAGGGAGACCAAAGCAGAAGAGTTTATGAATCTGAAGCAGGGAAGTATGAGTGTCTAGGAGTACACTTTGAAGTTTAATAAACTAGCCCACTATGCACCAGAGTTGACTAGTAATATGAGGGCCCGGATAAGGAAATTTGTATCTGGCCTTGCTGATAACTTGGTACTTGAGTGCCAGGGGGGTATGTTGAATAAGGAGTTAGACTTAGTTCGACTAACCATTCATATGCAGCAGGTGGAAGAAAAGAAGAAAAAGATTACTGAATCTAGAGAGAAAGGCAGACAGGCTAAGAGAGCTAGATCTGTAGACCATCACCAGAGTCAGATGTAGAGTGGTAAATAGGGTAATAAGTGGTCGAAGAAGAAGAAATTTTGTAATAATGCACAGTCAGCAGCCAGCGCCCTAGCACCCAGACCACCGATAGAAAGACAAACTCAAAGTTTTCAGACTCCTCTTAGATCCAAAGCTCTAGGTACATAATCTCAGGGCAGTGTGGCCCAGCAGCGTCGTACTTATCTACGGTGTGAGGTTTGCAGAAGGAATTATCTAGGAAAGTACTGGTTTGAGGGGAGAAACTGCTATACTTATGGCAAAATGGGTTACCTTCAGAGATATTGTCCTTCTGTTGGGGGGGAGGGGCTAAGTCCCAAGCTGCCTCCATATCTCCTCTTCCTAAGGGTGCCCCTTCAGCTTCCGAGAGCGGTCGGAACTGGTTATATTCTTTGACTAATCGCCAGGAGGTGGAAACTTTACCGGTATGTTATCAGTCTTTTGGTTTTGGGTTTGAGCCCAAATTTATTGTAGAACCCTTCTCTATTTCTAATCTTGTAGGTGATTCTATTATTTCTAGAAGGGTGTATAGAAATTGTGTCGTGTCTATTCATAGTAGGGAAATTATGGCAGACCTTATAGAACTTGATATGATAGATTTTGATGCCATCCTTGGGATGTACTGGCTCCATTCGTGTTATGTCACCCTTGATTGCAGAACCTAAAAGGTCACTTTTTTTTTCGAATGAGACACCAATTGTATGGGCAGGGAGTTCCGTGGAACCTAGAGGTCACTTTATCTCTTATCTTAGAGCCCAAAAGCTTATCTCCAAAGGCTGTATGTACCATCTAATCCGAGTAAAAAATTCAAAAGTTTAAAATATTCCTCTACAGTCAGTCCCTGTAGTGAATAAATTACAAAAAGTCTTTCCCGAAGATCTCCCAGGGATACCCCCTGATAGGGAGATAGATTTTGGCATTGATGTGTTGCCAGACACTCGTCCTATTTCTATTTCGCCATATAGAATGGCTCCCGTGGAACTAAAAGAGTTAAAGGAACAGCTTGCAGACCTCCTAAACAAAGGTTTTATTCTTCCTAGTGTTTCCCCATAGGGTGCACCCGTGCTCTTCATGCGAAAGAAGTATGGGTCCCTTTGTATGTGCCTAGACTACCGCCAGTTGAATAAGGTCACAATTAAAAATAAATATCCTTTTCCTAGGATTGACGACCTTTTTGACCAGCTTCAGGATGCCAAGTGTTTTTCCAAAATAGACCTTCGTTCGGGTTATCATCAGTTGAAAGTTAGGGAGTCAGACATACCCAAGACAACCTTCCAAACCCGATATGGTCACTACAAATTTCTAATCATGTCCTTCGGGTTGACTAACGCCCCTGCAGCCTTCATGGATCTTATGAATAGAGTGTTCTGTTAGTTTCTTGACTTGTTCGTCATTGTATTTATTGATGATATTCTGATCTATTCTAAGAGTAAAGAGGATCACGCCAATCACATCCAAATTATTCTTCAAACCCTTAAGGATCATCAGTTGTATGCCAAATTTTCTAAGTGTGAATTTTGGTTAGACGCTATTTCCTTCTTGGGGCATATTATGTCCACTGACGGGATAAGAGTAGATCCCCAGAAAATTGAAGCAGTGAGAAAATGGCCCAAACCCATGACTCCAATCGATATTCAGAGCTTCTTAGGTTTGGCGGGGTATTACAGAAGGTTCGTAGATAGTTTTTCTTCCATAGCTGCTCCGCTTACTAAATTGACTCAGAAAGAGATAAAGTTTGAGTGGTTTGACTTATGTGAAAACATTTTTGAGAAGTTGAAGGACAAGCTGACTACTGCTCCTATTTTGACCCTTCCCAAGGGTGTAGATGATTTTGTGGTTTATTGTGATGCGTCCCATATGGGACTTGGTTGTGTATTGATTCAGCGTGGTAAGGTGATAGCTTATGTATCTAGGCAGTTAAAGGTGCATGAGCACAATCACCCTACTCATGACTTGGATTTAGCGGCCGTGGTATTTGCACTTAGAATCTGGAGACACTACTCTATGGAGTGCATGTTGATATTTATACTGACCATAAGAGTTTGCAGTATGTTTTCTCATAGAAAGAATTAAACCTCAGGCAGAGGCATTGGATGGAGCTTTTGAAAGACTACGATATGAGTCTGCATTACCATTTGGGCAAGGCAAATATTGTAGCTGATGCCCTCAGCAGGTTGTCTATGGGCAGTCTTTCTCGCATAGAAAAGGGAAAGAAAGAGATGGTGAAGGATATTCACTGCTTTGGAAATCTAGGAGTACGACTCTTAGATTCCAAAGATGGAGGGGTGATTGTTCATGAGTTACCTAAGTCATCCCTTTGTGCTGAAGTTAAGGAGAAGTAGGTCAAAGATCCTATCTTGATGCAAATCAAGAAAGATGTGGGTCAAAAAAAGGTTATGTCGTTTGAAATTGGTGGTAATAGTATTCTAAGATTTCAGGGTAGGTTGTTCATTCCGGATGTTTATGGACTGCGGGAAAGAATCCTTAATGAGGTGCACACTTCGAGGTATGTCGTTTACCCAGGCTCTACTAAGATGTACCATGATCTGAAAACCTTATATTGGTGGAATAACATGAAACGTGATGTAGCTAATTTTGTGTCCAAGTGTTTGGACTGTCAACAAGTAAAGGTAAAACACATGAGGCCAGGTGGTACTTCCCAAGAGATAGTGCTGCCTTTATGGAAGTAGGAGATAATAAACATGGACTTCATTACAGGACTTTTGAGATCCTGAAACCAGTATGATTCTATATGGGTGATTGTTGATCGGTTGACAAAGTCAGCCCACTTTTTGCCTGTGAGGACTAATTATTCGGGAGAGGGTTATGCCAAGATTTATATTGACGAGATAGTTTGCTTTCATGGGCACCAGTGTCTATTATATCCGATAGAGGTACACAGTTTTCATCTCAGTTCTGGAGATCTTTTCAGAAAGGTTTAGGTACATAAGTGAATTTGAGCACAGCTTTCCACCCTCAGATGGATGGGCAAGCTGAGCATACCATTCAGACCCTCGAGGATATGTTGAGGGCATGCGTGATTGATTTCAAAGGTATTTGGGTAGATCACCTGCCACTGGTTGAATTCTCTAAC
Organism: Capsicum annuum; assembly: GCF_002878395.1. Classification (NCBI taxonomy): domain Eukaryota; kingdom Viridiplantae; phylum Streptophyta; class Magnoliopsida; order Solanales; family Solanaceae; genus Capsicum; species Capsicum annuum. The sequence goes on along the minus strand of NC_061113.1, from coordinate 208,203,913 downwards.
AATAATAGTTACCATGCCAGCATCAATATGGCTCATTTGAGGCTTTGTATGGAAGGAGATGTAGGTCTCTGATAGGATGGTATGAAGTGGATGAGACTCAGTTGTATGGGCCTGATATTGTTTATCGGCAATGGAGAAAATGAAGATCATAAGAGAATGGCTCAAGACTGCTTAGAGTCATCAGAAGTCCTATGCCGATGTTCGGAGAAAAGAACTAGAGTTTGAAGTTGGTGATTAGGTGTTTCTCAAGGTTTCTCCTATGAAAGGAGTTATGCGGTTTGGAAAAAGGGGTAAATTGAGCCCTCGATATATAGGGCCATATCATATTATGAAAAAGATTGGTGCAGTTGCTTATGAGCTAGAATTGCTTATAAGTTTGGGTTCTGTTCATCCGGTATTCCATGTATCCATGTTGAAGAAATGCATTGGAAATCATTCAATCGTATTGCCAGTAGAGGGTATCAAAGTGACAGACTCCTTGTCTTACAAAGAAGAGCCGATTGAAATTTTAGATCGCCAAGTTTGAAAGTTGAGGAGAAAAGAGATAGCCTCAGTAAAGGTACTATGGAGGAATCAGAAAGTCAAAGAAGCAACTTGGGAGTCAGAAGATGAAATGAGAATTAGACATCCCAAATTGTTTGCTTCGATGAAGGATGAGATAGAAGGTACTATTCCTATCTTTTCTTTCCTAGTCCTTTATTATGCTTGAAATTGTATCTGTCTGTGTCCTGTATCATCATTCAGGGACGAATGATCCTAAGGGGGGATAATGTAACGCCCCGCATTTTGGGCTACAATAGACCATGATTCTGAAGTGCTGATAAACCCCGAAGACATAAAATCCTATGACAATATGGCATGTTAATTATTTTTTTATCATGTGAATCCATTCAAGCCTGAATTTAGACTATAGAGGTCCTTCAACTCAAGGACGAGTTGAAACTATTTCGATCGACTAAGTTTTAGTGGACGTTATAAATTGTGTCAGCTTCCATTGACCATAACTCTCTGTATATGTCAAATTAGGGAGCCTACTATGTTTCAAATGATAGGTCTTCGAGTTAGCTTTCCAAGGATACCAATTTTGCTAAAACTCAACACCCGAGCAGGACATTATGGCCTTTCAAAGTGATATGCATCGCCTAACCAATCGCCCATGGCCATTGGAAAGCATGGGCGATAGCCTAGGTAGCGCTTATGTAAACATAGGCGATAGCCTAGGCGGCGCCTATTTAAACATAGGCAATGGGATGGGTGGCACCTATGTAAAGAATTCAAGTGACTTAAACACTCCGTCTTGGGGACAAAATCGTCCTTTTCAACCCTTACTTAGCCCTGAAACACGAAATCTTGTTCCAAGGACCCTAAAATACACCTTCATTCATCCAAAGTTCTCAAAGATTCTGCTTAGGGTTTCAAAATAAAAACCCAAGAAACTCGAGATTCAACCGGGGGTTTTAGGAACAATTTGCATATTTGGAATCCTCTCAACGTAGGCTTCGAGAAGCATCTAATATTCATAGTAATCGAGGTACGTGGGGTTATTCTAAAATCTCATGAGTGTATTTTTTATGAACATGCATGCTTTTAAATGGGGGTTTCAATCAAATGCTAATAACTTTCTTTCAATATGATTTCTAAGTCATTTTTCTTTATGTCATGGGAATTGTTTGCCTATATACTTCAATGGTTGAAACCATGCATATGTGATTTGAGATTTTCCATGGAAGTTTGATAAATATGAATGATAAATTGCTTTCAAATTCCCATGATAATGTCTCGATACCCCATATCATATTGTGACCAACAAAAGAGAGCATGAATTTGAAATAAATATTGTTCACCACTTGTAAATGATGAAGCACCTTGGTTTTTACATGATAATGCATATGTGGAAGTGATATTGATGACTTGCAAGTCGGGTAGGACGATACCCTATAGAATACGATATGTGATTGAATTAGATTAAATTCAAACGCATTGATTTTACATGAGCTAGGTGGATGCCCGAAGAAAGCGTTTAAGTGTAAGGGCTCATCGCTGGAAAACGTGTTTGCCGACACAGAGATTTGGTACCAGGCTAAGTGATCTTGTGTACTTGACTTTATGTCATTTCAAATTGGGACTATAGGTAGGAGCCCGGGCTAAGTGATCTTGGGCACTACCATTGGGTTGAGACACCATGCTTCGTGGTCTTGTGTGTCTTTCCCTCACTTATACTCTAATCTCGGTGGTAACCGAGGTTAGATAGTTGGTGTAAATTATGTTGGGTATTCCACCTAGCTTAATTGCATTTCATTTTTGTTGAGAAACTATTGCATTACGCCCATGTGTTTTCAAATGATTTGATACGAAATTGCTTTATAATGGATCTCAACTATATTTTGTAAAAATATTATGTTTTGTTTTGATATCTCTGCGTGCCAGTACTTTTGTCCTGACCCCCTTCCCTCTCCAACCTCTCAGGTTCAGAGGCCCAGTCTAGGGGTCAAGAGAATCAGTAGATCATTCAGACAGAGTTGCAGAGACAAGTGGTGAGCCTTCTATGTTTCGGAAGGTCTTATGTCCTGCAGTCCTTTAGCTTATATTTAGTTTTGGGGTCTACTGGGGGCCTTGTCCTAGTTTATATACATTTACTTGACTCAGTCATTTGTTAGAGATTTTCGCAGACAGTTGTTTAGAGGTTGATTGATGTTGGGGGAACCTTATTTCCTCGTTATTGTTTCTTTTCATATTTATGACCATGTTTTCGAGTTATTGTGTTTCTTTTGAATTACTTTGATTATATGAATTAGGTGCATGATTACCAGACAGATAGGGGTGTTTCGGGCCTCCATGGTTTGAAATGCTCGTCACGGCCAGGCCCTGGTTCGGGTCATGACAAACCAAGGCCATTTCAAAACCTTTTTACCCATTTATCCTTTAATGCAATAAAAGGTTTTGAAATTTAAGTTAAATTATGTAAAAATCCATATTCAATATAAAGATTACAATATGGGTTGAGGTTAATACCATTACCACGCCAAAATTGATCAATTTGGTGAAACCCATGTCACCCATTTAAACCATTGTAACAATGCACCAATTCATTTCCAAAAACCATTAATTAAATAATAAACAACCCATTAAAGCAAGGGAAAAGTGATTCAAGTATTATCAACCAAAAACGCTCAACCTAATTTCAAACCCATTATTCAAAACATGTTAATATTGAATACATTTACGCCAAAATGTATAATACAAGTTAATAAATGAGTAATAGTCCTTATTTGAAACCCGAAAATAGCAAGAACAGAAGCCCCAAGATTGAACCCTAACCTCACTTCTTTTCAACCTTAGTTTTGGAATAAAGAATGACCTTTTTTTAGAGAATACAAAATTTTTAAGGCTTAGTGATGCAAAACCGTCCAACAAACACCCAAAATAGTCGACAAATGCATAAACCAGTCCATAAACTCAGCTAGAACTACAAGAACACAAAGACGGAAACAAGGGCATAAACACAAAGACAAACGATTTCAATATATTAAAAGGATAGATAGCTAGACAAATGAAGGTATAAATCCTAAGAACCCTAAGATATATCAAAACTAAGGGCCCTTAAAACCTACACATAACAATCACCTAACTCCTATGTAGACACAAGATGGTCGTTACCTCCACTAGCACCAACGTTTCAAGCCAAGTTGCAACTCAAGTGATTCCACACTTGAATTAGCCCTTATTTCGGTTTTGGCTTTTCCAATCCCTGCAACTAAGGTGATACACTCTTAAAGAGAGAACTTTCAATGTTTCAAAGTCTTACATCAATAAACAACCAAAGAGTAAAAGCCCTAATACTAAACTATATATAGTCTTATTACAATTGAAGGACAAAAAAAAAAAACACCCTTAATGAAGGGTGGGTACCTATGGAGTGTAAATTGGGCATGTAAAATACCTAAAACTCCCTAAATGAAGGTGATCTTCAATGCTCCAAGTCCATGGTTCTTAAAGCATCTCCCAAGCCACCTTCCACATGCGGCTTTGCCTCATGGAATGCTCAAAATGGCCTCTCCGTGCATACTCTCTTCCCCTAAATATGGCCCCAACCGGATCCTTCGTGTGTTGGCCTCGAATGATATCTTCCAAAGCTAGGATGGCCATTCGGCTCATATCATCCTCCCCTTCTTGAAAAGGATTTAACCTCGAATCTACATCTTGCAAGAATAAAGAAAGGACAAACAAGCACAAAATCCTTATGGAATGAAGGTTAGGGTTAGTACAGCAAACAACATCATCATGACAAGGTGGTACACACTTGAGATATAACCAAACATCCTTTTTTTATAATCAAGAGGGACATAGTAAAAATGTTACAAAGGAGTTGGCTAAAGGAATCACCAAGAGGTAAGGAAGCCATCATGGTCGTAATGGCATCTTTGGATACAAGAGGTAAGATTACCTTTATCCTAGGAACCATAAGACACAATTGCTTCCCTCTACCCATGATATCAAACATGCTCCCAAGAGTCTCATAAGATACTTCAAATTGTCCAACCCTATAAAGGTGACAAGAAACCTTGAACATCCATGGACTCTTCCACAAACTAAAATACCACTTGGCATCCACAAGTTGCGGTTCACATAACTTAAGTACAAGTGTGTCAAACATGGATGCACGTATATGAGTAACATGCCAAATAGGAAATGACATATTCACCCTAGGGCCCTCTAGTAAACACAATTTACTATTAATATCAAAGGGTCACAATTCAAGTCATAATAAATATTAAGTAAGTCATCCCCACATTTATCATGCAAGGGTGGGGTATTATGCAAAGGATCACAATGGAACTCATTTTTCAAGGATTAGGCACAATTCAGGTTTACCAAGCAATCAATCAAACCAAGGTCATCCTCACTCGATTGATTATTCCTTCCCAAGACTACACATTCCCTACTCTTAAGAGTACTCTCATCTTCAAAGAAGAGATTTCCATCTTGAGGAGGAATGTTGTCACACCATAGTGGGTTAGCATATATGTTATAGCCCTCAAGACAAGCTATACTATCATCCTTACCACTAGGTTCATCAGGAGTGATTGTACCACCTTCAAATAAGATATTATGCCTAAAGAGAGTGGGATCTATCCCCAGATAGATCTGGCACTCTCACTCTCTAAGGGATCATTTCTAAGTTTCAAAGTGGTTTCAAATGCATGATCATCCCTTTGAGCGAAGTAAACATCATAATATTTATCCAAGAACAAGCTCACGGGTTCACTTCTAACAATGTCAAGGGTATCACTACGGGAAGTCTCATGCAACTCCTTAGGAAAACCACCAACCACACACACTTGACTACTACTAGCTACATCACGATATTCCAAGTTCATAAGAGTGTAGAGGAGAGCATTTTTACCTTGTAGCTCACATGAGCTGCGGTCTTCATCTTGAAGTATGTCCAGGTAGCCCACTTTCTCCCTTGAAACTCCCATATCATCTAACATTTCATTTACCATTTCCCATTGATGGGCCATGGCTTCAAGTTTAGCCAAAATAGCACTTGTGGAGTCATTGCCCAAGGTTTGAGAGGTTAAAGTCATGGGTTCTATTATAATTGTACCTAAAACATAACAAACTTACAAAAAAAAGAAAAAAAAAAGAAAAAAATTAGCTAACAAAGTCCTCACCACACTCTCACACACTTTGATCATCTCACATTTGGTTTCACAAGTGTTGCAAGTCGGCTTATAGTTTGTGATAAGTTGAGGGGTGAGTCTACTTCTTGGTCAGAATTGATTCTTTTCTTGAAGACTCAAGAAAATAATGTCCGAACTTGAACCAAGAAATACTACGATTGAAAAACAATAAAAGCACAAAAATAACGCTAACACGAATAAACGTATTCAAAAACTAATTTACAACTTAGTAGGTATTTACTAGTTGCCAATTAGTATAAGAGTCAACAAAGTTGAAACCAATAGAAACAAAGAAAAGAAAATAGGAATTCCAATTCTTGAGCTTATGATGATGTGGCACTCGACTATTGGTCGTTGGAATGATGTTGAAGTTAAAGAAAATTGTTCCAAGACTTTAGTTGTTCAATTCCACACCTTTGAAGAAGAAGTTTCGGCTATGTGTGTAGGTTTACAAGGTTTTAGACCCTCTTTTCAAAAGTCAAAAGCTTTTCACCTACCTACACTCTTTTGGCAACACAACCTTTTTGAAAGTCTAGTTTCCTTTCCCCTTTTGTCTATTCTTGAAAAGTGTCTTACTCTTTTTTTAGTAACTAGACCTTTTGGATGTCTTTTGTTCTTTTACTACTTTAGAGTTGTCTTGAAAATTTTTCCAAGACAAACACAATGTCTCCCTCTTTTCTTTCTCTTTCAAGATCAAAAAACACTTTATGAATACACTTCTTCGACACAACTTCAAGAACAATAAGTACAACAACAACACTAGCCGTCTACAACCTTCAACAACAACTTCTTAATAGTTCAAGAACTTGGTTTTAGGCTCAATAAGTGTTAGAGATAAAGAAAACCAACACTTGAAACAAATAAGACAACAAAAAAAAGCCTATATCTAGACACAAATCTTGGCCAAACACAACAACAACAAGAAGAACACTATGGCCAAGAACACCAACACTTACAATACTTTATTTTTCTTTTTTCAACTAACCAAGCCCAAGATTGGTATTGTAGGAACAAAACCAGCCTTAGCTCTGATACCAAATGATAAAAACCCATCAGACAAACACACAAAACAGTCATAAATGCACAAAATAGTCCACAAACTTTGCTAGAACAAGAAGAACACAGAGGTAGAAACACGGGCACAAACACATAGACAAATGATTTCAATATATTAAAAGGATAGATAGATAGACAAATTAAGGCATAAATCCTAAGAACCCTAAGATATATCAAAACTAAGGACCCTTAACACCTACACACAACAATCACCTAACTCCTACATAGACACAAGATGGTCATTACCTCCTCTAGCACCAACGTTTCAAGCCAAGTTGCAACTCAAGTGATTCCAAACTTGAATTAGCCCTCATTTCGATTTTGGATTTTCCAAGGCCTACAACTAAGGTGATACACTCTCAAAGAAAGAACTTTCAAGGTTTCAAAGTCTTACATCAATAAACAACCAAAGAGTAAAAGACCTAATACTAAACTATATACAGTCTTATTATAATTAAAGGACAAAAAGACCGAAACACCCTTAATGAAGGGTGGGCACCTATGGACTGTAAATTAGGCATGTGAAATACCTAAAACAACCTAAATGAATGTGCTTTTCAATGCTCCAAGGTCTCCAAGTCACCGTTCACACGTAGATTTGCCTCATGGAATACTCGAAATGGCCTCACCGTGCATGCTCTCTTCCTCTCAATGTGACCATAATTGGATCTTTCACGTGTTAGCCTCGAATGATGTCTTCCAAAGCTAGGATGGCCATTTAGCTCGTATCACTAAGAATTCAGTTACGTGAAGATAGGATAGTTTTTAGGATGTAAAAGGATAAAAATAACATTAAAATATTTATAAAACAAAATTCCATCAACAAAATAAGAGGGTAGCTACACGAATCCCAAGGCAAACCCCAACTTTACAGAGCGAAGCCTACATCAAAGAACCAGCTTCGTGATGTGAAGGCAAGGCAGTGAGCCCTTATGAGCTCCCTTGCAGTGCAAAGACGTAGTGCACCAACCCCTTTGTGACACAAGATATCTTTTTAAGTCCTAAACCTTCCCCTAATGCACTCAAACTCTTCCTGAAGTATTTTATATTTAAGATAGGGTTTATGTAGGATCGTTTTAGCTTGTTTTAGACCTTGTATCACCCGGGGTGTTACATTTTCTACCCCTTAGGATTATTTGTCCTCGAATGATGGGTAGGAACTTATTAAAGCTCTAGAAGTATAGGAACTTATTAAAGCTCTAGAAGTATGGAATAAAGGATGTAACTTCACATTAGGAATTCCCCCTCAAAACGACATACATCATCACCAAAAGTAAAGAGCTTCATGACATCACAAGGTTAATCGTGTTAGCACGAATCATGAGAAAATGAGACTAGACATAAACATGATATTGGGCATGAGTTCTATTAGACATGATCATAATGATGTAGGTCAAGAATTTTTCTTGGAATTTCTATCCTAATTATGATTGATACTGGTCATAAAATAAGATTCTTGTGGGATATAGGAATAGAAGCATTCTCCACCTCTAGTGAAACATCTAATAGCCCTTAAACTTAGCAACACTTCTCAACTATGCTTACAACTATGTATACCACACTTTGCCATTTCAATCTTATAAATCCCTTCCCCCTAGCTAAACATATAACTAAAAGAGCTTGAGTCTAACAACATATTTCTTTTATGTTGAAGCCTACTCGGAGTTAAAAGGTGCTAGCTTAAGCTATGGGATCCTATATTATACACCTCTTCAAAATACTTGTCCATCTTACCACTATGATCAAACAACCTTAGGTCTTAATCAACTACTAGCCACATAACATAATGGTTTGTGTATCTATCAATCACAACATTTAAGCCTATCTTTACTACACCCACTATGTGGGTCTCCCCACCAACAACAAGCAACCTCAATCACTATCATAAAGATTTTCACCATATCTCTTCTTCATAACTTTTTCACATAATGAATGTTCATCCCACTCTTCACTCTTCATCTATAACCTTAGCCCGAGCAGCCACACCAAATAATTTTTAGATTAGAGAACATCCACTCTTATATCTAAACATTAATATAGTTCCATAGAACCTACCATCCTAACATAAGGAGGGTCATTGAGGGATTAGAGTATAAGCATCATGAATGGGATTGATACTACTCAATCATAACTCTTAATTGTCGTACTACTCAAAGTGAGAACTGGGAGGTGAGATACAGTAAAATAGGACAAAAATACTACATAGAAAATACCTACGTCATAAATAAAGGATCGTTCGGGCATAACATAACATAGCATGAGTTTTTCAAAGTAGGCAAAATGAGAAACATGAGTACATGTAACATGGGTCGTATAACATAAAGCCTAGATTTATACATTCAAGGAATAAGACAGGGATTACCGCATGAACCTATTGCTTCTCATTCTATGAATTGAGAATGGTCATGAGTTTGCATAGATAACACCATCTTGGGAGGAGACATGACATAAAATGAGTTGGTAATATTGATAGAGTATAGTTTCTTAGAAAGTGAGACATGAGTTTATGCTTCTTGAGTGCCATAACATAGATCGTGAATACTTCGAAGCTTGAATTTATGAGAATCGTTATTGCTTCCAGTTCAGTAGTTGGAGCATGTTCATAAGTTGCATAGACAATTTGAACCTTAGGCACAGGCACAATTTTAATGCATAAGACATTGGTAAAACGTCCTCTTATCCGAAGTAGGAGGAATTTGCTAGGATAAGAGTAGATTCATCATAACTCTTCCCTGAAACTCACCACTATATGAAAATTCAAGATTTTCCTTAGTTTATAATCTCCCTCTTAGCTCAAAGGTCACTATCATAGACTTACGGACACATCCTCTCATCAAATCTACAAGCACAACAATCAGTACAATGGGGGTATCTCTATACATATGAATGAAAAAATCCCTCTGATAACTATAACATAAGGACACTAAGTTCTTTCTAGGGCATCCCCCTATAAGGATACAAAGCATAACTTTCATTGGCATTTATCACCATAACCCTATAACTCACACTCTCATTAGAATACACAACCACATTCTTTGAACCTGGCATCCACTCCAAGCTAGGAGAAAAATTACCTGAGTCGCGTCCACATAGTCTCATCACAGATAACTCAAAGAACTGAAGCTAATCCGCTGAAGGTCCATAAGACAAACATAAGTATAATCTCATAAGGCTTTATGGGCACACAAATATAGATAATCAAGGAATGCAATCCATCCCAATGCTCTAACCAGTCCGGGTAAAAACCAAACCAAAATCTCAAAGTTTAAGGTATAACTGCTTATCACTGAATATCTTGCTCTAGGATGTCCCATCAATCGAGAATAATGGCATACTGAATCCAACTCGAGTATATTACTCCTACTAAGTAAATCATTCAAAATTCTCAAAGAAAACTGAAACTTAAGGTCAAAACTGAAATAACCAATTCGGGGCCCATAGGCTATCATCTGAACACTTATCAACTATAATCCAACTGATGTTAAGAAGACCGAATAGACAACCACAAAGTAGGCTCAACCAACCTATAATTAATATCTGAACAAAGATAAGTCTAAAACACAAGCTGCACGCAAGCTCTACAATACCAAGCTGAAATCTCGATACCAAGGTTGAATCGCTCGATCTCAAATATCTAAACCAAAACTAAAAATGGGTAGGCATTAATGCTCCAAATTTATCATACTTCCAAATTGCCATTCCAAAGCGTCAAGTCAAAACTGAACTACAAAGCCTATATCATTACCAACCATTCAAATCAACTTTAGTATCCAAATCTAATATATCCAAGATAAATCATACCACGCCACAAAATAAAAATCATGAAAATGGACAAATCACTAACTAAAAATGCATGTAACTCACTCCATATCCGCTGGAGGGTATAAACTATTCGAAAATTCTCAAAAAACCACACCATAAATGGCAAAAAGTATGGCAACTCGAGAAAATGTAACTTAAGTTAGAAACTAACTAATCCAATACTCCATCTAGGCAAAGAAGCAGCCACAGGCACATATCATCAATAAAAATCACTCTACCAAGCCTCACTAGGCTGAACAAATGCTGAAATAGGGATTTCCCAAATCCACCCTATAATCATATCATCAAAGAAGAAATATACCAATCTCAAAATCAAGGTCAAAGTCGAGACCACCACCAGATAACAAACAACTCAAGCTAATGAGATTTTAATTTGCCAACTTGAGAAGCAATCATAAGAAAGGCCACCTTCCTCTAACTTTCTAACTCTACTAGACAAAACCATAACGCAACAACAAAGGAGTATCCAATCTCCATACTAACAACAAAGCAAACTATTACAAGGGAATGAATCTAGCATACCTGTGAGATGAATCCACAATATCTCAACATCAATATCAAAATTGCAGAAGAAAAGTGTAAGAATAGACCTCAAACTGGTAAAATCTCACAAATGGGCTACATAGGAAAGTATAGCCAAAGTGAAAACTTTCACAATGCAGAAGAAAAGTGTAAGATTCTCAAACTCAAAAATGGGCAAAATACCTAAATTGCCAACTCAAAAACATAAATTACTATGAAAGTTCAACTTATATTTGATACCACAATACATCTCAAAATCAATCTAATACAGCTAACTTAGAGGGAAAACAGGCAACCTCACCGCGCTAAGGGAAAGAAATCATCAAATCAGACTATATCTACTCAAGCCACCAAATAATATCACCAAAAAATGAAAGTCTAACTAGATAACACTAGTTTATACAGCTATCCATTGAGGATCAAATTCATCAAGTATCAACATCAAATAATAATATCAAGTAATATCAATAACCTCACACAGTGGAAGCAATAGCAATAGAAATATCAATATCAACATATTGAACAGGCAATACCAAAATAAACATCAATATCATATACTACTCAAAGGTTATAATATGGCTAATGTGCAAAGATAAATGGGACTCAAACCCAAAAACTACACCCATAGGGAAAATATCAATACAGATTTACTCTATCCACTACTAAAAAAAATAAACCACAGAGTAGTAACATCATTATGGATGCAATAATAAGGCACATAATGATTGATATTAATTCATCAAGGCATATAATCATCAATGTGTATGAAACCCCAATACACATAATAAGAGATAAATGCGAGAAATAAAAGCACACCAACCATAGTGACATCCTCAATCACAAGCCTGACAGGTATAAAGAAATAAATTTGAACGGGTTTGACTCAGACAGACTGATCAAGCCACCAACTAAGGCACCAAGCGCACCATCGCTAACTGAAGATGTCAAAACACCATGAGCTGATCTAAATAAGATGAATGACTAGAAATATCATGTGAAAGACACCCCCTAGACTAATGGTCGATCTCTCTATAGTCGTAACAACTCTTGAAGCATCACTATAGAGGGAACACAAACTGAGCTCAAATGGCTGGACAACTAACGCTGAGAAAAATCTCTAGAGTTATGTCTATTCTTCCACAACCATACCTGTCTCAAGAACTATAGGACAATGGAGAATACATGCTAACTCTATCTTATCAACTATCTCATAGTTCAAAATACTAACTGCATAAAATCGATGGGCAACAAATAAAGTTAAAATCTATCAAAAAGATCCTCACTCCTGAATACAATACCAATAGCACTACACTAATGGTATGGCCTCTGGCTGCCACTTCTATAAGCCTCAATACTTATGCTCTCTATGTTTCTCTCAAAATTGACAACCTAAGGAAAGGAAGACTCAGGTGCTATTAAGTTCCCCAATTCCATATAGAGTGACAATACTAATCCTCGAATATATCTATGCACCAATGTCCGACCCAAAAGGATATAGCATATGAATAAGTCTAGCCCACTCGATAAATCTAATTTTGTACATAGAACTAGTAAAGAACCCTGATGAACACTAAAGATCCAACTCTGGTCTAAGAACTGCTCGATGAATCGAATGTCATACATGGCTGGAAGGAATTTACAACATGACTCAGATTCCCAATGTTGAACCTCAAAGACTAAAGTAGTTACGAACTCAAATGGAGCCTAAATTAGCCGTAAATACTATGGCTGACACTGAAGATCTTCGACATCCAGCTCTAACTGTCTAGTCTTGTAATGCCTCACATTTTGGGCTACAATATAGACCACGATTCTGATATGTTGATAAACCCCAAATCCATAAAATCCTATGCCAATATAGCATATTAATTATTTGTGTAGCATGTGAATCCATTAAAGCTTGAATTTGGACCATAGAGGTCCTTCGACTCAAGGACGAGTTGAAACTATTTTGATCGACTAAGTTTTAGCGGACGTTGTAAATTGTGTCAACTTCCATCGACTATAACTCTCTTTATATATCTAATTAGGGATCCTACTATGTATTAAATGATAGTTCTTCAAGTTAGCTTTCCAATGATACCAATTTTGCTAAAATCCGACATCTGAGCAAGAAGTTATGGCCTTTCAAAGTGATATGTGTCGCCTAACTAATCGCCCATGGCCACTGGAAAGCATAGGCCATAGTCTAGGTGGTGCCTATGTAAACATAGGCGATAGACTAGGAGGCGCCTATGTAAACATGGGCGATAGCCTAGGCGGCACCTATGTGAACATAGGCGATGGGATGGGCGGCGCCTATGTAAAGAATTCAAGTGACTTAAACACTCCATTTTTGGGGCAAAATGGTCCTTTTCCATCCTTACTTAGCCCTAAAACACAAAATTCAGTTCCTTTTCCATTCTTTTCATATTTATGACCATGTTTTCGAATTATTGCATTTCTTCCGCATTACTTTGATCATATAAATTAGGTGCATGATTACCAGACAGATAGGGGTGTTTTGGGCCTCTCAGGTTTGAAATGCTCATCACGGCCAGGACTTAGTTTGGGTCATGACAACTTGGTATCAAAGCGCGGTTTATGGTCCCAAGGTGTCAGAGAAATCACATTGGGTAGAGTCCTGTTTATGGGTGTGTAGTGCGCCACACTTATAAGTAGGTGGCTGCTAGGCGTTTAGGAAATGTTTCCCTTTTTTGTGATTTAGTTCGTGCTTCAAAGTCTGAACTATCCCCTAATCAATGATCACTTGTGTTTCAGAAACACAGTTATGCCTCCACGTCCTATCATCAATCAGAATGCTCAAGAATATAAGGTTTGTCCCACCCATGGGATGTGGAACCATAACAAGGCTCACACTCCAGAATTTTTCCCTACTCTGATAGTCCCTTCAGTCCCGACCAGTCCGCCTCGGGCTTGGAAAACTAATGTCAATCGTCCCCCAACTGCTCAGGGAGATATTTCAAATGCATAATTCAGACGTTCTATTCATTTATTAACATAATTGATAGCTAACCAGGCTCAATGATTAGAAGATGTTGGGTCTATATCTGTTACGTCTGAGGCTACTAGAGTCAGACATTTCATGAAGATGAACCCACCTAGGTTCACTGGCACCAAGGTAGAGGAAGATCCACAAGTGTTTGTGGATGAGATGGAAAAGATCTTCAAGGTGATGCATGTGGATGAGGTTGAAGTGGTGGAAATAGCAACCTATCAGCTCAAGGACGTTGCGAATCAGTGGTATGCCGACTGGGAAGATGCAAAAGGTGAGAGTGTTGAGCCCACAATTTAGGGTAAATTTGTTGAAGCTTTCCTTGATTGATTCTTTCCTCTGGAGTTGAGGGAGACGAAAGCAGAAGAGTTTATGAATCTGAAGCAGGGCAATATGAGTGTCCAAGATTACACTTTGAAGTTTAATAAACTAGCCTGCTATGCACCAGAGTTGACTAGTAATATGAGAGCCCGGATGAGGAAATTTCCATCTGGCCTTGCTGATAACTTGGTACTTGAGTGTCAGGGGGCTATGTTGAATAAGGAGTTAGACTTTGCTCGACTGACCATTCATATGGAAAAGGTGGAAGAGAAGAAGAAAAAGATTGCTGAATTTAGAGAAAAAGACAGACAGGCTAAGAGAGCTAGATCTGCGGACCAGCACCAGAGTGAGCTTCAAGTGGTAACTGGTGTAATAAGTGGTCAAAGAAGAAGAATTTTTGGAATAATGCACAGTCAGCAGCCAATGCCCCAGCACCCAGACCACCGACAGACAGACAAGCTCAGAGTTTTCAGACTACTCATGGATCCAAAGCTCTAGGTACACAGTCTCAGGGCAGTTTGGCCCAGTAGCGTTGTCCTTATCCGCGGTGCGAGGTTTACGAAAGGAATCATCTAGGTAAATGTTGGTTTGAGGGGAGAAACTACTATGCTTGTGGCAAAGTGGGTCACCTTCAGAGAGATTGTCTTTCTGCTGGAGGAAATACAGAGGGGAGGGAGGAGGGGCCAAGTCCCAAGCCTCCTCCACAGCTCCTCTTCCTAAGGGTGCCCCTTCATCTAATGAGAGCGGTCTCAACCGGTTATATTCTTTGACTAACCTCCAGGAGGCGGAAGCTTCACCAGATGTTGTCACTGGTATGTTACGAATCTTTTCTCGTGATGTTTATGTATTTCTTGATCTCTGGTCTACTTTATCTTATGTGACCCCTTATGTGGCTGTTGGTTTTGGGTTTGAGACCAAAGTTATTGTAGAACCCTTCTCTATTTCTACTTCTGTAGGTGACTCTGTTATTGCTAGACGGGTGTATAGAAATTGTGTCGTGTCTATTCATAGTAGGGAAACTGTGGCAGACCTTATAAAACTTGATATGATAGATTTTGATACCATCCTTGGGATGGACTGGCTCCATTCATGCTATGCCACACTCAATTACAGGACCCGAAAGGTCACTTTTTTTCCCAAATGAGACACCAATTGTATGGGCAGGGAGTTCTGTGGAACCTAGAGGTTACTTTATCTCTTATATTAGAGCCCGAAACTTATCTCCAAAGGCTGTATGTACCATCTAATCCAAGTAAACGATTCAAAAGTTGAAAATCTTCCTCTGCAGTCAGTCCTTGTAGTAAATGAATTCCCAGAAGTCTTTCCCGAAGATCTCCCAGGGATACCCCCTAATAGGGAGATAGATTTTGGCATTGATGTATTGCCAGAAACTCGTCCTATTTCTATTCCACCATATAGAATGGATCCCACAAAATTACAAGAGTTACAGAAATATCTTGCAGACCTCCTAGACAGAGGTTTTATTCGTCCTAGTGTTTCCCCATGGGGTGCACCCGTTCTCTTCGTGCGAGAGAAGGATGGGTCCCTTTGTATATGCATAGACTACCGCCAGTTGAATAAGGTCACGATTAAAAATAATTATCCTCTTCCTGGGATTGATGACCTTTTTTACTAGCTTCAGGGTGCCAAGTGTTTTTTAAAAATAGACCTTCATTCGGGTTATCATCAGTTGAAAGTTAGGGAGTAAGACATACCCAAGATAACCTTCCAAACCCAATATGGTCACTAAGAATTTCTAGTCGTGTCCTTCGGGTTGACTAACTCCCCTGCAGCCTTCATGGATCTTATGAATAGAGTGTTCCATCAGTTTCTTAACTTGTTCGTCATTGTATTTATTGATGATATTCTGATCTATTCTAAGAGTAAAGAGGATCACGCCAATCACCTCCGAATTATTCTTTAGACCCTTAAGGATCCTCAGTGTATGCCAAATTTTCTAAGTGTGAATTCTGGTTAGATGTTATTTCCTTCTTGGGGCATATGGTGTCCAGTGACGGGATAAGAGTGGATCCCTAGAAAGTTGAAGCAGTGAGAAAATGTCCCAAACCCATGACTCCAACCTATATTCAGAGCTTCTTGGGTTTGGCGGGGTATTACAGAAGGTTCGTAGAGAGTTTTTCTTCCATAGTTGCTCTTCTTACTAAACTAACTTAGAAAAATATAAAGTTAGTGTGGTCTAACTTGTGTGAAAGCATTTTTGAGAAGTTGAAGGACAAGCTGACTACTGCTCCTATTTTGACCCTTCCCGAGGGTGTAGATAATTTTGTGGTTTATTGTGATGCGTCCTGTGTGGGACTTGGTTGTGTATTGATGCAGCGTGGTAAGGTGATAGCTTATGCATCTAGGCATTTAAAGGTGCATGAGCGCAATTACCCAACTTATGACTTGGAGTTAGCAGTCGTGGTGTTTGCACTTAGAATCTGGAGGCACTATCTCTATGGAGTGCATGTTAATATTTATACTGAACATAAGAGTTTGCAGTATGTTTTCTCACAGAAAGAATTGAACCTCAGGCAGAGGCGTTGGATAGAGCTTTTGAAAGACTATGATATGAATCTGTATTACCATCCGGGCAAGGCAAATATTGTAGCTGATGCCCTCAGCAGGTTGTCTATGGGCAGCCTTTCTCATGTAGAAGAAGGAAAGAAAGAGATGGTGAATGATATTCACTGCCTTACAAATCTAGGACTATGAATCTTAGATTCCAAAGATGGAGGGGTGATTGTTCATGAGTTAGCTAAGTCATCCCTTTGTGCTGAAGTTAAGGAGAAGCAGGTTGAAGATCCCATCTTGATGCAAATCAAGAAAGATATGGGTCAACAAAAGGTTATGTCATTTGAAATTGGTGCTGATGGTATTCTAAGATTTTAGGGTAGGTTGTGCATTCTGGATGTTGATGGACTGCAGGAAAGAATCCTTAATGAGGTGTACACTTCGAGGTATGTCGTTCACCCAGGCTTTACTAAGATGTACCATGAACTGAAAACCTTGTATTGGTGGAATAACATGAAACATGATGTAGTTGATTTTGTGTCCAAGTGTTTGAACTGTCAACAAGTGAAGGTAGAACACATGAGGCCAGGTGGTACTTCCCAAGAGATAGCCCTGCCTTTATGGAAATGGGAGATCATAAACATGGACTTCATTATAGGACTTTCAAGATCCTGAAACCAGTATGATCCTATATGGGTGATTGTAGATCGATTGACAAAGTCATCCCACTTTTTGCCTGTGAGGACTAATTATTCGAGAAAGGGTTATGCTAAGATTTACACTGACGAGATAGTTCAGCTGCATGATGCACCAGTGTCCATTATATCTGATAGAGGTACATAGTTTTCATCTCAGTTCTGGAGATCTTTTTAGAAGGGTTTAGGTACACAAGTGAATTTGAGCACAGCTTTCCACCCTCAGATGGATGGGCAAGCTGAGCGTACCATTCAGACCCTCAAAGATATGTTGAGGGCATACGTCACTGATTTCAAAGGTAGTTGGGTAGATCACCTGCCACTGGTTGAATTTCCTTACAATAATAGTTACCATACGAACATCAAGATGGCTCCTTTTGAGGCTTTGTATGGGAGGAGATGTAGGTCTTCGATAGGATGGTATAAAGTGGGTAAAACTCAGTTGTATGGGCTTGATCTTGTTCATCAGGTGATGGAGAAAGTGAAGATCATTAGAGAATGACTCAAGACTCCTCAGAGTCGTCAGAAGTCCTATGCCGATGTTTAGAGAAGAGAACTAGAGTTTGAAGTTGGTGATTGGGTGTTTCTCAAGGTTTATC
The DNA here is from genome assembly GCF_002878395.1 of Capsicum annuum. NCBI lineage: Eukaryota > Viridiplantae > Streptophyta > Magnoliopsida > Solanales > Solanaceae > Capsicum > Capsicum annuum. Next base: position 208,185,705 of record NC_061113.1, on the reverse strand, counting down.
CTATGAAAGGAGTTATGTGGTTCGGAAAAAAAGGTAAATTGAGCCCTCGCTACATAGGTCCATATCAGATTCTGAAAAATATTGGTACAGTTGCTTATGAGCTAGAATTGCTTGTAAGTTTGGGTTCCGTTCATCCGGTATTCCATGTATCCATGTTGAAGAAATGAATTGGAGATCATTCTCTGGTATTGCCAGTAGAGGGTATCAAAGTGACAGACTCCTTATCTTACGAAGAAGAGCCTGTTGAAACTTTAGATCGCCAAGTTCGAAAGATGAGGAGAAAGGAGATAGCCTTAGTAAAGGTACTGTGGAGGAATCAGAAAGTCAAAGAAGCAACTTGGGACTCAGAAGATGACATGAGAATTAGATATCCAAATTTGTTTGCTTTAATGGAGGATGAGACAGAAGGTACTATTTCTCTCTTATATTTCTTAGTCCTTTATTATGCTTGAAATTATGTCTGTCTGTTTCCCGCATCATCCTTCGTGGATGAATGATCCTAAGGGGGATAATGTAACGCCCTACATTTTAGGCTATAATATAGACCACGATTCTGATGTGTTGATAAACCCCGAAGCCATAAAATCCTATGCCAATACGGCATGTTAACTATTTCTGTAGCATATGAATCCATTCAAGCTTGAATTTGGACCATAGAGGTCCTTCAACTTAAGGATGAGTTGAAACTATTTCGATCGACTAAGTTTTAGCGGACATTGTAAATTATGTTAGATTCCATCAACCATAACTCTCTATATATGTCGAATTAGGGAGCCTACTATGTATCAAATGATAAGTCTTCGAGTTATCTTTCCAACGATGCCAATTTTGCTAAAATCTGACACCCGAGCAAGAAGTTATGTCCTTTCAAAGTGATATGCGTCGCCTAACCAATCGCCCATGGCCACTGGAAAGCATAGGTGATAGCCTAGGCAGCGCCTATGTAAACATAGGCGATAGCCTAGGCGGCACCTATGTAAACATAGGCGATGGGCTAGGCGGCGCCTATGTGAACATAGGCGATAGGATGGGCAGCGCCTATGTAAAGAATTCAAGTGACTTAAACACTCCATTTTTGGGGCAAAATGGTCTTTTTCCACCCTTACTTAGCCTTAAAACACGAAATTCAGTTCCAAGGACCCTAAAATACACCTTCATTCATCAAAAGTGCTCTAGGATTCTCCTTAGGGTTTCAAAATAAAAACCCAAGCAACTCGAGATTCAACCGGGGGTTTTAGGAAATAATTCCATATTTGGAATCCTCTCAGCATAGGCTTCAAGAAGCATCTAATAGTCATAGTAATCGAGGTACGCGGGGTTATCCTAAAATCTCATGGGTGTAGTTTTTATGAACATGCATGCTTTTAAATGGGGGTTTTCAATCAAATGCTAATAACTTGCTTTTAATATGATTTCAAAGTCATTTTTCTTTATATCATGGGAATTGTTTGCCTATATACTTCAATGGTTGAAACCATGCATATGTGATTTGAGATTTTCCATGGAAGTTTGATAAATATGAATGATAAATTGCTTTCAAATTCCCATGATAATGTCTTGATAGCCCATATCATATTGTGACCAACAAAAGAGAGCATGAATTTGAATTAATTATTTTTCACCACTTGTAAATGATGAAGCACCATGGTTTTTACATGATTACGCATATGTGGATGTGATATTGATGACTTTTAATTTGGGTATGAAGATACCCTACAAAATATGATATGTGATTAAATCAGATTAAATTTGAATGCATTGATTTTACATGAGATAGGTGGTGCCCGAAGAAGGCGTTTGAGTGTAAGGGGTCATCGCTGGAAACCGTGTTTGATGACAAGGAAATTTGTACTAGACTAAGTGATCTTGTGTACTTAACTTTATGTCATTCCCAAATTGGGACTATATGTAGGAGCCCGGGCTAAGTGATCTTGGGCACTACCATTGGGTCGAGACACCATGCTTCGTGGTCTTGTGTGTCTCTCCCTTACTTATACTCTAATCTCGGCGGCAACCGAGGTTTGACAGTTGGTGTAAATTATGTAGGGTATTTCACCTAGCTCAGTTGCATTTCATTGTTGTTGAGAAACTATTTCATTACGCCCATGAGTTTTCAAATGATTTGATATGAAATTGCTTTATAATGGCTCTCAACTTTATTTTATAAAAAAAAAATATTATATTTTGTTTTGATATCTCTGCGTGCCAGTACTTTTGTCCTGACCCCCTCCCCTCTCCAACGACTCAGGTTCAGGGGCCCAGTCTAGGGGTCAAGAGAATCAGTAGATCATTCAGACAGAGTTACAGAGACAAGTGGTGAGTCTTCTATGTTTTGGAAGGTCTTATGTCCTGCACTCCTTTTATCTTATATTTAGTTTTGGGGTCTACTGGGGACCTTGTCCCAGTTTATATACAGTTACTTGACTCATTCATTTGTTAGAGATTTTCGCAGACAGCTATTTAGAGGTTGATTGATGTTGGGGGAACCTTATTTCCCCGTTATTGTTTCTTTTCATATTTATGACCATGTTTCGGAATTATTGTGTTTCTTCCGCATTACTTTGATCATATGAATTAGGTGCATGGTTACCAGACAGATAGGGGTGTTTTGGGCCTCCATGGTTCAAAATGCTCGTCACGGCCAGGCCCTGGTTCGGGTCGTGAAAAGTCTGATGTTGTACTGAAACTCTAGAAATGTGTGTTAAAGTCTCATCCAGATCTATCAACAATGTCGCATCATCTATCGAAGATAGAATAGAATATGTTTGAGGTTCATAGGAATGCAGTCACATGATAAGGATTCAAGAAATGAGTTTCCTAAAATGTCACTGTAGCCTCTCGAAGATAGGTTACGGACATATCTGCCAATCTGCAGAACTCTACTAAACACTTAGCTCTTGTACTGATATTCCATTAAAACCTAGGCTCTAATACCAATTTGTCATGACCCTATTTACCAAGTATTAATGGTGTCTACCATAACGCACCAGTAGGCAAGCCAACCCATAGTCTGAAACGGCTTGTAATGGACTACTAAATAATATAAGGGAAAGAATGTAGGATAAATGATATAAAAACCATTACATAGTGAATCCCCAAAATCCAATGGTATCAATACAAGAGCTTCTATATATCAAGAATACAAATAAAAAATTAACAAAAGAATTACACTAATACAACTTATCTCTAAATACAATATAGAGACTAGTCTAATATACAAAAGAGAGATAAGTAATACTCAAAATATCAGGATCTCACTATAAGTTTCTGAACCATGGCTTCTCCGCACAATGCACACATCACCGGTGATAACACGTACTATGATTTACAGGCTACACAAGTGTAGTATGAGTACCAAATAAGTGGTCCTCAGTAGGCAACTACCAATTGAGATCTAAAGGTAAAGTAGAAAGATACAACATATAAACAAAATGGAAACTACACCAAGAGTCCAAAAATCATATAACAATTCAATGTGAATAATAAGGGACAACTATCCTATTCAAGTCCAAGAGTGTAACATAATAAGACTAAGGAAGTATTAAGGGTAAATTATCATATTCCAGCTACATTCAATATACGTCAATATAATACTATATATCCTAGGCTAATATATGAATGAAGGGCGAAAGAAAGATATATAGCAATATACAAAGCGAAGAAATGCATATACAATAGGAACAATGAAAAAAGGGATATACGATAGTGTCATAGCTTTATATAGCCAGATTTATATATATATATACATACATATATATATATATATAAATGTGTACACATAAACGCATTAGGTCATCTCAAAGCATAACCTAGATCATCATATCCTTATTTAAAGACCTCATTAACATACTATCAGGATCTAATACTATCAAACTCAGGGTTTCCAATCCACATGGCTAGACATAATATAATTATGTTATCCAAAATAATGATCATAATAATGATAATAACAACATCAATATCAGTGTGAATAACTGGATACTCCAGACAACCAAATACCAAATCAATTCTATACGTACCCCAACCGCCTCAGACTCGGAAGGTTCAATCAACATACAACAACACAAGGCATATTCTTTACCCATATCTGTATAATCGTCTACATACTGGTTATAGCTGATATGTATGCAGGAATAGATGCAAGGCATGTAATCACTATTAACAATCTTATTATAAGTGTAATCATCATGGCCATCATCATCATGATCAACTTCTGGCCTTTCGGGGTATCAATGTATCATCATATTATCCTCCGGCCTTGCCAGGTATCAATATATCATCATAGTATCCTCCAACCTTGCCGGGTATCAATATATCATCATAGTATTCATCGGCCTTATCGGGCATCTATATATCATCAAAGTACTCTCCAGCCTTTTCAGGCATCAATATATTATCAAAGTATCCTCTGGCCTTGCTAGGCATCAATATATCATCAAAGTATCCTTTGTCCTTGTTGGGCATCAATATATCATCAAAGTATCCTCTGGCCTTACCAGACATCAATATATCATGCTAATCATGAATGCATAAATATAGGTATATAATAGGTGCACAAACTCAATCCAATTCACTTGCAACCATAAACATAACATCGTAAAGATAATTATCTTATTATTATATTCTATATGCTCATTATTAACTAGCCATGACATTATTATACCACTAGTTTACTAGTCATCACATGATCTCTAGTTATTAATCTAACAAATTCTTCACATAATCAGTAGTCATGGAATAGCAACTAAACATTAATCATTAATTAGCCAAACCTAACGGCTAGGCAAGGTTTACCATTAAACGATAACTATCATCTATTCACTATTAATCATTTATCATCTAAATATTTTTTATTAAGAAACAACAATCAATATCTAATAATTTTTTACCAACTAATCCTTATTATTAACTAGTCCTCGTTATTAGCTAGTCAGCATCAGTAACTAGGCATCATTATTAACCATGCATTATTATCACTAGCATCCCTTATCACCTAGTAATGTTAACCATGTTATCCTCACTTAACAACTAATCGGCATTATAACTTGTTATCAATAGACACATATCATTACCATTGATAAACCCATCTTCATAGCCACGTATCAACCCTAGTCGTTAGCTATCATAATACTAAACAAGGCTCATTAACTAACATATTTAGCATTCTAAGAATCAAGTACTATAGTCACCTATTAGACAACTAGTTACCACGTAGCTTATACCATAATTAGGAGAAACAGTCATACGATCGCATTTCAGCTAGAATCACATCAATAACCGATATAATAATCATGAATGTATCAAATCTATCCATGCCATCACCTGTATTCAATGAATAAAATCGTAGGTATCTCCTCCGTCCCATACCAAAGAGATGTGTATACAGACATATATGTGTGTGTGTGTGTGTGTATATATATGTAGATATATATATATGTATATATATACATATATATATGTATATATATACATATATATATGTATATATATCTATACATATAAATATATATTCATGAACTATAATAGCATCCTATACAAGGATATGCACTTCTCAGATGTCCAATCGATATCATCAATCGGCCCTAGGCCTAATAACATCTCCGGAATAATTACAATATCATCATCACATCTTTTGGCCCAAATACATATCTAAAACTCATCTTTAAAATCATATTTATAAGTCATAGCATATCTCTAATTATCTCACATCTAGGAGGCATCTCGCATATATGAGGTATAATATCAATAAGCATTTAATCATCTCTTATATAGGAGGCATAATATCAATAAGCATGACACGAATATAAGTCATTTCATGTATAAAGGTCAATCATCATGACCATGAGGAATATCACCTCTCTAGGACAACTATCATATCTAAAAGGAGATAGCATCTCTATAGGCCCAACATTGCATCCAAGAGAAAAATCATATCTAAGGACACAACATCATGTATAAGAGGAAACAACATCTCTATGGGCCAAATATTAAGTCTAAGAGGAAATAGCATCTCTATGGGCCAAGGATCAAGTCTAAGAGAAAATGGTATCTCTATGGGACAAGTATCAAGTCTGAGAGAAAATGGCATCTCTATGGGCCAAGTGTCACGTCTAAGAGTAAATGGCATCTCTATGGGCCCATTATTATATCATTTCTATAAGAACAACTTAGCTATAACTCATAAGTCACATTTCGAGGAACATCATTACAATATATTGAGTCACAAAGTAACCTTATACTAAGTTTTACTAGTCTGAACTTGTAATACCTCATATTATTCTTCGCTCAGTTTAGCTCCTAGTTGCATGCATAAGAGGCTTAAAACCTGGAAATTTCACTATGTGTTGGGGACTTAGTCATTTTTTTGTACCTCTTAACTTCAAGGATTTTTAAACTGGTCTTCCTGACCCCGAGATGTTGGTTTTTGAGTTAATTCAAGTTCACGGGTGTAACCGAGATGTTGGTTTTTGAGTTAATTAAAGTTCACGGGTGTAAGAGCATGTCTCGGGGAAGTTTTAGACTTTTCGAATGAGGATTGGATCATATTTGGATCACGATTCCAGTAGCTCACCGCAATAGCATCACATCATGATGGCTATAGCGATGGAGTCCTCATCGCATCGCGGTGACATATTAAGTCGCATTTTAGTTATGAATTTAAATGTCTAAGGGGCAATTATGTCTTTTCCCCTTAACCCAATTCATAAATTCACAACTTAAAGCTTTAGTTAGGGCATTATTTTCCCATCTTATCCAATTTTCACTCAAAAATAAACCCTACTCATCCCCCAAGATCATCAATTCCATTAATTTCTCTCTAAGGAAACCAAGAATTCAAGCTCCCCAATCCAAGAATATTTAAGAAAGCATTAAGATTGGTGGTCCTCTTTCAAGCCTAAGGGTTTAAGGTATGTGTGATGTTCATCCATGGGCCCTTTTTCACCCATGGAGTCCAAGAATCCTTTTTGACTTTAAATTTTGAGTTTTTACATAATTATGTTGAACTATCTTATTTCAACTTTATGTTAAGATTATGAATATTTTCAAGTGGAATGGATTACAGTATGTTTGGAATGTTGTAATTCCCATATCATTATCATGCAAGTTAGAATAAATCCTCAAATTTATGATTTTTTTCATGTACTCATGCTATCTCCTCATGTTTAAAATCATCCCCATGTTAGTATTATGAGATATCACGCACCATTTTAGGACTAACATTCTCTGAGATGTTAACCACCAGTTTAGGACTGATATTTTCTTAAGGGTCACCCACCAGTTTAGGACTAACTCCCTAGTCCTTTGGGACACCAGTTGAGTGGATCTACATAGCCAGTGTTAGCACCCATGGCACGGTACTAGCACCCTTCAAACAGGGGTCACAAGTTGGACCCCAATTTGCTCAGATTGGGGCATGTCATTTACATATACCTCCCACAGCCTCAGTTCAGTATTTAGTACAGAATTCAGTTCAGGTTTGTTTGACCAAAGCATATAGACTTCCAGTTATTCAGTTATCAGATTTTAATAATTTAGTTTACAGATTATTTCAAAAATATTATATTCTTGATCTTGCATTCTCAATATTTCAAGATTCATGCATACATACTCAATATTCTCATGCTATTCAGTCAGTCATTACTATATGCACAGTTAACCCATGTATTTTAGCCTAACCTCATCTCATATGCCAGTATATTCAAACTAGTGACCGTATACTTTCTTTGCACTATGGTTGCTTATATCATAGGTTTGGATGCTCAGTTTCCTAACCACGCTTAGATAGTTCAGCATTACAGCAGCAGCAGTGGTGAGTCCACATCTTTTGAGGACAAGATTATCTTTCATTCAGTTATTTTAGTATTCCTCTACTTCAGTCAGTTGGAGTTAGTTGGGGGTTTGTCCTATAAAATTCATAATTCGTCGGTTAGAGGCTTTTCAGACATTCAGACAGTTAGTTTATCAGACTTCTCGGTTTGATTTTAGTATTTTTTGTACATATTCCAGACTTGCGAATTTAGTTGTATTTTCAGTATTTAAAACTTATGGCATTATCAATTTTTTTGCACAGATGTCATTTATTATCAGCTTACTCAGCCCTTACAGTAGGTACCAGTTCATGGGCTAGCTTGTAGTCCCTTATGAGCATAAGCACCGTTGTCGCGACTAAGGGGTAGCCTCAACTCGTGTCATAACTATGTCTAACATCTGTAGCTAATTCCATAATGAATAACATAGGTCTAGGCGTAATTGAGTCGGTGTAATACCCCAATCATTCCTTAAGCCTAAATTTGTCTTTTGAGTGGATAGGGGTGTCTTTCAAAGTGATTGATGTTTATATTGTATTTTATTTCTATAATTTATACTTTTGTTATTTATATCATTGAATAAGATTTCCATCAATACCAATTTCATCAAAATACGACATCGGACAAAGAAGTTATGGTTGTTTTACTAAATGATGTCGGAATCGCCCAGGCCTGACGGTAGACCTGAAAGACCGCCAATTCCTTGGTGGACCTTCAACTGTCTCATCAATCCAAGGTAGTAACCCCTTTTAATATCCATCTTGCAAAGTCCAAAATGGTGGGCCACCAAAAAATTGACGGACCGTTAAGTCGAAGTAGAATATCCCATTTCTGGCCCCCAAGTGACGGACGATCTGGTGGACCGTTAGTTTCCTGATGGATCATCACTTCAACCATTATATTAAGTCATAATGTCCTATTTTTGGCACTCAAGTGATGGACGATCTGGTGGACCTTCAGTTCCTCTGACGGACCGTCAGTTCGACCGTCACAGACCCGATCAACAATTTTTTTAACTCATTTTTTAGCGGCATTTTGGTCATTTCCGCCCATTTTAGTATTTTATATATATATCCAAGTAGATAATATAAGTTCATTTTTTTCTCCTTTCTCTTCCATAACCCTCTAGAAACTAGGTTTCTTCCAAAATCCTAAATCAAATCTTCTCTAAGAAATTCAAGAATGTTTTCAAAGATTTCACCAAGTTTTTCAAGAATTAAGTTCTCCAAGTGAAAGGCATCAATAAAATTAGCTCAAAAGTGTAAATAAGAGTTTCCAATCAAGCCTGTTTAAAAATCATAATCCAAGGTATATGGGGTTTGAACAAGAACACTTCTTTCATTCTTGTGCCTAAAGATTTAATTTCTATTATTGATTTACATGAATTTGAAAAGTGGGATTGTACCCAAATTACTCTATTAATGATTCATGAGATTTGAGTTGTTCAAGTTTGATATACAAGATTATTTCATAATTTTATCTCTTAAATTGAAAATTTATGCCATGAGTTGAATATTGTTATTATGAATTGATGATTTCTGAATGATTTGAGATAAGTGTCATGATTTAAGATTTTCTATAAGAAGTTTGATTATTGAATATATATTGATATTTGAGATTGAAAGCCAAGAATGAGTCTTTTTGATATCTTCCTAAAGTTTTGACATTCGACATGATTTGATGTGCAAGTACGCTTGATGTTGAGAAGGATTGTTTTGATTTTGAGTCGAGTTAGGAATCCATAGTTTTATATGGTTTATAGATGATATATATTTATATTTTAGTCTTTATGATAGAACCATAAGTTGATATTGATTAAGGTGGATTTCCTAACGAGTTTTGAGCTGAGTCTGGGAGGAGTATTTAGCACCAAGCGAGAAATATGGCATTTTCCTAAAACTACGTGCCACCGTAGGATTGATATTGATAATTGTGGGCCAGAGGTCGAGTATGAGATTGTGATCATGAAGTTGAGGTTGTACTCCCTAGTAAGAGTACGATGCTCCCGCCAATGTGGGGTTCTCTCCTTATGAGAGCAAAACATTGGACTCCATGCGGCTCACATGGTTTATGTCGGTTATAAGAATACTCCCAAGTCCATAATAGTCTAAGTTTCTTGAGTTACTGAGTTACTCTAAGTCATGATTCAAAGAGTTTGAGTTGAGTTCAATGATTTATAAGATTTATGAAGCATGTGTTATTATTGATGATTTATGGAAATTATGTTTCAGGAAATTTAAGTGAAGAAAGTCATTATCGTCAGCATGCATGATATTATTTTACATTTATGATATTATTTAAAAATATTGCATCACCCCCCATATACTTCGTACATTCCCAAGTACTGATTCTCATACTCTTCTGTGTTCTATATTTGCTCGTGATGTAGGTTTGGGTGCTCAGTATCAACAGCGATAGTGATCTTTGAGTACCTTCATCTATATTTCTGCAGTTGGTGAGTCCTCACGGTTCGAGGGCCTATGTCCCTGATTTTTTCTTTTTAGTAGATGGTCGTTTCTTTTCAGTTCAGTACGAGTCAGTTGGGGATCTATCCCAGTGGATCCTCAGTCTTATATAGTAGAGGCTTTGTCAGACTAGAGTACCAGTATGTGTAGAACTTTAGTATTTTAATTATACAGGACAGTATCTCTTCATATTCTAGTATATACATGGCATGATTATTTTTTCTTACTCTAGCTTGATTTTCGTCGTAGTGATTTCTAAAAGTGATGACAGGCTTAAAGAGTTAGCTTGGGAACATATGTGGCCTTAAGCATCATATGACATCTCGGGATAGGTTCTCGAGGTGTTACAAGCTTGGTATCAGATCCTAAGGTTCAAAGAGTCCTAGGGAGTCAGATAAGCCATGTTACATAGAGTCTTGATCATCGCTATGTAGTACTCCACATCTATGACCAAGAGGCTACGGGACATTTTAGGAAAAGTTATTTCTTTCTTTCAAAATTCTATCATGCCAATGACTGTTTCTCTCTGCTATTAATTTGTGCTCTTTTATGATAGAAAATGCCTCCTCGTAGAGCTCACAGAAACAACGAACGATCTCAATGCATTGACCCCTTGAACGAGCATGTGTCACATGCAGAATTTCGAGCAGCTTTTCAGGTGCTAGCCCAGGCAGTTACCGCCAATGCTCAATCCAACACCCAGGCTACTGTTCCACCTCCACAAGGGAATAATTTTGCTGCAGTTCAGGTTTGTGACTTTATGCGAATGAATCCGCCTGAGTTATATGGGTCGAAGGTAGGTGAAGACCCATAAATATATTTGGATGAAGTGAGTAAGATCACTTAGATTATGCACGTGACTAAGGAGGAGAGTGTTGAATTGGCTACCTATCGAATGAAAGATATTGCATATGATTGGGTGGAGATGTGGAGGAAGAGTAGAGGGGGGAATGCCGCTCCCATTACTTAGCAGTTGTTCCAGGACGTGTTCTTAGACAGATTTTTTCCCTCGGAGCTGAGGGAAGTGAAACTAAAAGAATTTATGAACTTAAGATAGGGCCCCATAATAGTTAAGGAGTATTGTCATAAGTTTAACCAATTATCTAAGTATGTTTCTGGTATGATGGCTAATTCTAGAATTAATATGAGTAAGTTTTTGGCTGGTGTATCTAGTTACATTGTGAAAGAGTGTAGATCCGCTATGCTTAATAGGGACATGGACCTTTCAAGATTAGTAATTCATGCTCAGTTGATTGAAGCGGACAAGGTGAAGAAAAGACATAGAGTAAAGGCAAATAAAAGAGTTATATCGGAGCAGCAGAGGTATGGTCAGACTAGATTTTCTAGAGAGAATCGCCCTCAGTCCTAGAACTGTTCACTTATGCCAGCGCCTTCATCATCCAGTTCTCCTGCATTCAGCATTAGGCAGGAGCAGGGTAATAGACCTACTATGTCCAGGTCCCAGGACAGTGTGAGTAATAGACCTCGTCCTCCCCCATGTCCAAAGTGTGGTAGGGACCATCCTGGTGAGTGCTTTGTCAATCGGAGGGGTTGTTTTGGTTGAGGTAAGTTAGGCCATGATTCAGGGATTGCCTATACACTAAATAGAGGAGTTGTGATATTCGTCCCCAGATAGTACCTAGATATGTTTGCTATAGTGTTCATAGATGATATTTATGTATACACCCGAAACGAGACCGAGCATGCAGATCATCTCTAAATTGTCTTGCAAACCCTTAGAGATCATCATTTGTTTGCCAAATTTAGCAAGTGTGAATTTTGGCTAAGGTCAGTTGCCTTTCTAGGTCATATTATTTCTTCTAAAGGTGTTCAAGTTGATCCTCAAAAGATAGAAGCTGTAAAGAATTGGCCTAGACCTATTTCCCCATCTGATATTAGGATTTTTTGGGTCTAGCTGGCTACTACCGTCGTTTTTTCGAAGGTTTCTCTTCCATTGCTTCTCCTTTGACCCGGTTGACCCAAAAAAAAGTTAAATTTCTATGGTCTGATGTTTGCGAGAAGAGTTTTCAGGAGTCGAAGATTTGACTCTTTTCGCCCCTATATTGGCCCTTCCAAATGGTATCGATGACTTTGTGGTATACTGTGATGCTTCTAGAGTTAGTTTGCATTGCGTATTAATGCAGAAGGGTTAGATTATAGCCTATGCCTCCTGGCAGTTGAAGTTGCATGAGAAGAATTACCCAACTCATGACCTCGAGTTAGCTGCAGTGGTTTTTTCCTTGAAAATTTAGAGACACTACCTGTACGGTGTTCATGTTGATGTCTTTACGGATCACAAAAGTTTAAGTATGTGTTTATTTAGAGAGAGTTGAACCTTCGGTAGAGGCAATGGTTGGAATTCCTAAAGGACTATGATATAAATGTGTTGTATCACCCTAGCAAGGCCAATATAGTGGCAGATGCCCTTAGCAGATTATCCATGGGCAGTGTAGCGCATATAGAAGAAGATAAGAAGGAGTTGGCCTACGAAGTGCATCGTTTGTCTAGGTTAGGTGTTAGATTGCTTGACTCAGCTGAGGGTAATGTTTAGGTTCAGAGTAGTTCTGAATCTTCCCTAGTTTTGAAAGTGAAGAAGAAATAGGACATGGATTCTCGTTTGACCGAACTAAAAGAATCAGTTAAAGACCAAAAGGTGGAGATTTTCTTCCAAGGGGGAGATAGTGTATTGAGATTTCAAAAGAGATTGTGTGTGCCTAATGTTGATGATTTAAGGAAGAGAATTATGGATGAAGCGCATGGCGCACGGTATTCTATTCAACCCGATTCTATAAAGATTTACCACAATTTATGGGAAATTTATTAGTGGAATGGTATGAAGAGGGATATAGTAAAGTTTGTAGAGAAGTGTGCAACTTTCCAACAGGTGAAAATAGAACACCAGAGACCCGGTGGTATGATGCAAGAATTTATCATTCTTACTTGGAAGTGGGAAATGGTGAACATGGATTTCGTGACCGGTTTACCTCTCTCTCATCATCATCATGATTCTATTTGGGTCATTGTAGACAGGTTGAATAAGTCAGCATATTTTCTGCCAGTACATACATCTTTTACTGCTAAGGGCTATGTTAAGTTGTACATCCGAAAGTTAGTCATATTGTATGGAGTTTCGTTGGCTATCATCTCTGATAAAGGTACTCAATTTACTTCTTAATTTTGGAGAGCATTTTAGAAGGGTCTTGGCACCCAAGTTCATCTTAGCTCCGCCTTTCATCTGCAGACGGATGGTTAGGCTGAGAAGACTATCCAAACCTTGGAGGATATGTTGAGGGTAGGTTTTCTTGACTTCAAAGGAAGTTGGGATAAACATTTACTATTAATTGAATTCGCTTACAACAATAGTTTTCATGCTAGCATTGGAATTGCTCCATTTGAGGATTTGTATGAAAGGATATATAGATCACCCGTAGGTTGGTTTGAAGTAGGTGAGGCTGCTGTGATTGGACCTGATGTTGTGTTCGTGGCTATGGAGAATGTTAAGTTTATTTGGGAGAGGTTGAAGACAGCCCAGAGTCATCAAAAGTCGTATGCAGATGTGAAAAAAAGAGCTCTTGAGTTTGAGGTTGATGATTTGGTGTACTTAAAGATTTCACCCATGAAAGGGGTGAAAAGGTTTGGAAAGAAAGGGAAGCTTAGTCCCTGATATGTTGGCCCTTATAGAGTTTTGAATCGTGTTGGGAAAGCAGCTTATGATATTGAGTTGCCTGCAGAGTTGTCAGTTGTTCACCCTGTCTTTCACGTTTCTATGCTCAAGAAGCACATTGGTGATTCTGTTCTGGTTGAACCATCAGAAAGCTTTGATGTTTGGGACAGTCTTTCTTATGATGAGGTTCCAGTCGAGATTCTAGATAATCAAGTCCGTAGATTAAGGAACAAGAAAGCTCCCTTGGTTAAAGTTTTGTGCCGAAATCAATCAGTCGAGGGTGCTACTTGGGAAGCAGAAGCAGATATGCGAGCCAGTTACCCTCATCTCTTCTCCATGAGTTCAAATCAAGCCAAAGTTACTATTCTTCCTCAATTCAGTTGTGCATTCAGCTATATGGTCACTCTCTCTAAGATACGTGCATTATGTGCAGTACTCAAAATTTTAGAGTAAATTAAGCCCTTTGAGTGGGTCGTTCCAGATGTGTGTCCCCATTTTCTCTTATTCTTGTCCTATCTAGCAACATTCGAGGATGAATGTTTCCAAGGGGGAGATATTATAATACCCCGATCATTCCTTAAGCCTAAATCTATCTTTTAAGAGGATAGGGGTTGCTTCCAAAGTTATTGATGTTTATATTGTGTTGTATTTCTCTAATTTATACTTATTTTTATGTAGATCATTGAATACACTTTCCATCAATACCAATTTTATTGAAATCCGACATCGGATAAGGAAGTTATGGCCATTTTAATAAGCAATGTCGGAATCGCCCAGGCCTGACGGTGGACCTAAAGGACCGCCAAGTCGTTGGTGGACCGTCAATTGTTCCATCAAGCCAAGGTAGTAACCCCTTTTTCTGGCCATCGTACGATGGCCAAAATGGTGGGCCGCCTAAAAATTGATGGACCGTCAAGAGGACCATTAAGTCGAGGCAAAATGTCCCATTTCTAGTCCCCGAGTGACGGACGATCTGGTGGACTATCAGTTTCCTGACGGATCATCACTTCGACCGTCACGTTGAGGCATAATGTCCTAGTTTTTTCACTCGAGTGATGGACGATCTGGTGGACCGTCAGTTCCTCTGACGAACCGTCAGTTCGACCATCACAGACCCGTTCGATAATTTTTTAACTCATTTTTTAGGGGAATTTTGGTCATTTCCACCTATTTCGGTCTTGTATATATATATCCAAGTAGAGAAGAGAAGTTTATTTTTTCTCCTTTCTCTTCCATAACCCTCTAGAAACTAGGGTTTCTTCCAAAATCCTAAATCAAATCTTCTCCAAGAAATTCAAGAATTTTTCCAAAGATTTCACCAAGTTGTTCAAGAATTAAGTTCTCCAAGTCAAAGGCTTCAAGAAAATTTTCTCAAAAGTTTAAAGAAGAGTTTCAAATCAAGCTTGTTTAAAAATCATAATCCAAGGTATGTGGGGTTTGAGCAAGAACACTTCTTTTGTTCTTGTGCCTAAAGATTTAATTTCTATTATTGATTTACATGAATTTGCAAAGTGGGATTGTACCCAAATTACGCTATTAATGATTCATGAGATTTGCATTGTTCAAGTTTGATACACAAGATTATTTCATAATTTTATCTCTTAAATAGAGAATTTATGCCATGAGTTGAATTTGTTATTATGAATTGATGATTTCTGAATGATTTGAGATAAGTGTCATGATTTAAGCTTTTCTATGAGAAGTTTGACTATTGAATATATGTTGATATTTGAGATTGAAAGCCAATAATAAGTCTTTTTGATGTCTTTCTAAAGTTTTGACATTCAACATGATTTGATGAGCAAGTACACTTGATGTTGAGAAGGATTGTTTTGATTTTGAGTCGAGTTAGAAATCCACAGTTATATATGGTTTACAGATGAGATATATTTATGTTTTGGTATTTATGATAGACCAATGAGTTGATATTAATTAAGGTGGATTTCCTAACGCGTTCTGAGCTGAGTCTGGGAGGAGTATTTAGCACCGAGCGGGAAATGTGGTATTTCCCCGAAACTATGTACCACCGAAGGATTGATATTTATAATTGTGGGCTAGAGGCCGAGTATGATATTGTGATCACGAAGTTGAGGTTGTACTCCCTGGAAAGAGTACGACGCTCCCGCCAATGTGGGGTTCTCTCCTTAGGAGGGAAAAACGTTGGACTCCATGGGCTCACATGGTTTATGTCGGTTATAAGAAACTCCCAAGTCCATAATAGTCTAAGTTTCTTGAGTTACCGAGTCACTCTAAGTCATGAGTCAAAGAGTTTGAGTTGAGTCCAATACTTTATGAGATTTATGAAGCATGTGTTATTATTGATAATTTATGGAAATTATGTTTCAGGAAATTCAAGCGAAGAGAGTTATTCAGCATACATGATTTTATTTTACATTTATGATATTATTTAAAAAATATTGCATACACCCCCACATACTCAGTACATTCCCAAGTACTGACTCCCATACTCTTCTATGTTCTATATTTCCTCGTGATGTAGGTTCGGGTGCTCAGTCTCAGCAGCGATAGTGATCTTTGAGTACCTTCATCTACATTTCTGTAGTTGGTGATTCCTCATAGTTCGAGGACCTATGTCCCTAATTTTTCCTTGTTAGTAGATGGTCATTTCTTTTTAGTTCAGTATGAGTCAGTTGGGGATCTGTCCCAATGGCTCCTCAGTCTTATGTAGTAGAGTCTTTGTCAGACTAGAGTACCAGTATGTACAGAACTTTAGTATTTTGACTGTACAAGACAATATCTCTTCATATCCCAGTATGTACATGGCATGATTATTCTTTCTTACTCTAGCTTGATTTTCGTCGTAGTGAGTTCTGAAAGTGATGACAGGCTTAGAGGGTTAGCTTGGGGCCACATGTGGACTTAAGCACCTTGTGACGTCTCGGGATAGGTTCTCAGGGTGTTACAGTCGGACACTCACACGTCTAAACCTCAATTTCCTTAATTAGGTACACTATGCCCCAAACTAGGGTAAGATATCTAGTTCAACTTCTAGATGTCAAGTATGCCACATACAAGCCTAAGATTGTAAATTCAACTAGAAATAAGGGCACTTAAGTCAATTCTACCCAAATTACGATTCCAATAATACCATACTTTCCCAATAAGATCAAATCTACTAATTATGTTTCCAACACTAAAACCACATCCATAATCTAGCAATGTACGAAGAAGGCATAAGAGTCTACAAATTTATAAAGATACTATCTTACGGGTCCAAGACCATCATCTAATTTCCCTAGACATCAATAATCAAGGATAAGATATCTTACTCATAATCAATCTTAAAATTCATATCCATATACAATGCATATCATACATCATCTATGAAGGAAAGTGGACATGAGCGTACCTCAGGGCCAAGCCGCAAAATCACGCTTCAAGAACCACATGCTTGTCTTCACTTTACATTTCCCAAAATTCCATCATACTATAAAAAATATAATCTACTCATCGATATGAGTCTAACGATATACATATTGCACTATTATGCTTTGGGTCCAAAAACGACTCCAAAAATCTTAAGTGGGTCCCACGTATGGAAATCGCATTTCCTTGGTCAACTCAATACGCATACATGACCGAGGAATAATAACCCTTAATTAATGGGTGAAAACAAACCGAATTTGGGGCTAAATAAAGTCCTAAGCTAAATTGGATTTTTGGGTGAAGAACTAAGAAATTCACCAATAAAGTGACGAAATCTTACCATAATCTAGGTAATAATCATGATAAATGATGTTTACCAAGCTCCCTGGACACCCACAAGACTCAATTTTGAGTTATCATACCCATTTAGGGTTTTGGGCTCTCAAAGATGGAGAGAAATTGCCCAAATTTGCGGCCTTGGGGTCTATTTATTAACCCCTCAGAGAATAGATGCGGCATCCCCGTGACAGCAAAGTCAAAAACTTATTCTTGACCTTCAAAACTCATTCGGAACCTAAATAATATTATCCAATAGTAAAATTTAAGTGTAAACCATATTTTAAATCCATTGAAATCATCAAAAATTTGATACAAGATTGTTTCGGCAAAAAGTGGGGCCTACACCTATAGTTTCATTTTTCATAAAAATCAGCTCAATAGCCTAAAATAAGTTTGGAAGCCTTGGGACCTGAAGTAAGGGTCCCCTAGCCTAAAATAGATGTTTTAGATGATATGGAGAATTCGGATTTTAAATCTTAGGTCATTTCAACCAAAATGTGGATCCCCCACTTATATTTCAATTTTTCAACTTTTCGACCAATAGGTCGAAATGAGGTCGGGTGCATTGAAGCCCAAACCAAAGGTCTGCCTAGACTAAAATTAGTTTTTTAGATCTGCTGATATTGTCAAAATTGGCATCTAAGATTGTTTCATTAAAGTTTTTGCCCGATAACTGTTTGGAACCAACGAAGACTTCAGAATAAGGATTTGGCTCTAAAAATCAAATGAACAGCCTGGTAACTGAAATGTTGGTCCCATTAAGTCATAAATAAGTTAGGGCAGCTATGGAGAAGCTCTAGTGGCAAAGATAAGCAGAAACATGAAAAATGATCAGAAGGGTCATTACAATTTCCTTTACCTAATGTGGGTACTATAAGGAGGTGTGGTATGACATATTCCCCTTGGAACATGAATATTTATGCTTCGGTGCCAATTGGTTTGCACAACATAAGGTTCCAAATGTACAAAATTGTCCTAAGATTGTAAAAGGACCAATGGGGAAATCATCTCTTTCCATCCATTTTTCCCAAATCTCAAAAAGATGTGATCATGTACTCTAAGCTTAAAGAAATTGAGAGACAAAAGATTAAGAGGAGCAAGGGAGTGCAAGGTGACAACCTAAGAGGGGGAAAATGAGAGGTTGTGAGGAGTGAAATAAGGGGGTTGCCACCAAACCGAGCTAACATTATTTGTCCTTCTTTTAACAAGGACATGTATATAGGTACCAACATGGAAAATAGAGGAGAAAAAGAACCAAAAGAAAAGATTCCCTTTGAATATTTGATCAGGGAAATCTTAGATGCTTCCATGGATTGTGAAGGACCTTCACACCAAGGAAAAGAAGAAATTCTTAGGAACTTCAAGCCAAGGCAAAGAAGAAATTCTTAGGAACTTCAAGGTAAAATAGCTAACTCTTACACTTTTGTACATATGAATGATAATTGTATGGCTAGTAGCACATTAAGCATGTGTAGTAGCTCATATGTATGTGAGTCTCATAATTTTTTGCCTCTTATTAATGATGTACCCATTCAAAGTGTGGAAACACTAGTTGATCATATTGATGACCTCATTGACTATTCTAGTAAGATTAATTTGAGTTCACCTAGTGTTGAAGCCAATGTGATGAATGATGGTACATTGGTTTGTGAAAATTGCATTGACCAACTTATGGGTGAAACTAGTACACCACTTGAGGATCATTTTGATATGATTAATACACCACAAGTGAGTGATGATGTTGAAAATTTTGGTCAAGTAAATAGGAGTGACCCTTGAGCATGTCCTTTAGTGAATATCCTATTGTTTTAATTTCTTATAGGGATGATTATGTGTTTGAAAGTTCTTCGAAACTTGATAGTTGTGTTATTGAGAGCGAACTTACAAGTTATAATCCTCCTTTATGGATTGATCCTTCTCTTTTAAGTACAATATCGTGTTCGAAGATGGTACAATCACTCTTAGTGAACCTAGTGGTGTGAATATTGTTAATGATGTAGCTCATCTTGAGGGCTATAGACTATATGACAACCCATTATGGTGTGACTAAATTCCTCCTAAAGATGGAAATCTCTTCCTTGAAGATAAGAGTACTCTTAAGGGAAAGAAATGTGAGGTTTTGAAAAAGAATGATCAATTAGGTGATGATAACTTTTATTTGATTGAATATTTAACAAACCCAATTAGTGATTGTTCCTATGAAAATGCTTGTGGTTGTGATCTTTTGTATGACACCGCACCCTTTTTAGATCATTATGAGTATGAATTATTTGATTCTTATGATGACTTGAGTAATGATTCCTTTGATGTTAGTGGTGGTATGTGTCTACTTGAGAATTCTTCCCTTGAAAGAGAAAGTATCAATTGTTTGGAAATCGTTTCTTCTTCAACTTTGTGTTCTCTTACTATTGAGAACACTCATAGTGATGATCTTGAATCTAATTGTGAGTATATACATAAGGACATATTGGTTGAAGTTAACTTGAGTGATATCTTTCTATACTCTCCATTTTGATTTTGATGATATTTATGCTAGTGCAGAGAGTATATATTTTGATTTGGGTGATGTTTTTGGGGAAAGAAGTATTGTCTAAACCAACATCTATGACCACTCTATCCATTTAACCGCAGTGACAAATTTGAATGTGGTGATTTCCACACACCCAACTTAATGCTTGGTCTAGTTGGCAAGCAAAGTTTAGATGAGGATGTTGGAATCCTTCCATATGATGGAAAGTCTTTCTTGGGGATTCACAACCCACTTGATAGATCTAAGTTGTGCATGAGAGGAATTTCCAATAAGATAAACATTCATTAAGAAGGGAAGTAAAGAAAATATCTAAGAGAATTCAACATTATGTTTTTCCAATCTTGACCAAGGTTTCACTACCTGTAGGTCAAGGAGAGAATACCCTCTTGAAAATACTTTGGATGGATTCCATGTTTATGATCCCCTTCTTTGTAAATTGTTTACAATTGGTGACCCCTTTCTTAAGGGATGTTGTTTGAAAAGAAAAAGTTGTATGTGCTTAAATATGTTGATTCCATCCTTGTGTGCATTATGTGCTATATCTTTTTATCAAAATAGCCTTCTTGTAGATAATATCACCTTGGATGATACTTTTATATTGGATTCCTTTCTATACTACCTTTTTGCTTATGATGATATCCATGCTAGTCTTGGATTTACTTTATGTAGAGGTAGGTAACTTGTTGTTTGGTCCACTTATTTGAATGACAATTCTATATGTATCTTGTAGACTTTAAAACCAATTGAGGCACCATATTTTATGTGCTCTCTTAAAGAGGTGATGAAGCAATTGTGTCTTTTGGCTTCTAAGGTGAAGGTAGCCTTACCTTTTGGATTTAGTGATCCCATTATGACCTTTGTGGTTTTCTTACCTCTTGGTGATTCCAATAGCCAACTCCTTTGTGCATTTTTCATAAGTTTCTAATGTTTACCACAAAGGATCCTTGGTTATATCTTAAGGGTGTGCAACCTTGACATGATGCTATGATTATTTATGCTAACCCCAACCCTCATGTCATGAGGATGCTGTATTTGTTTGTCCTTCCTTTGGTTTTGCAAGTTTGGGATTCAAGGTCGAATCCTTTTCAATTATGGGAGGACGATACAAGACAAATAGCCTTCAGAACTTTGGATGAGATACGTATGATGGTCGAGTTTCTTGATGACTCCTTAGTTCAATTAAAATATGCCACATGGATAAATATTACCATTAAGGAGGATCAAAGGACTTTAACGAGGTTGAAGGAGTGCAAAACGAGGCTCAAAAGCCCTATGGAAAGGTCATGCGCCCAAAGCTCTTTGGATCCACTTTTGATCCGCTCTAGCATTTCAAGAGCGGGTCAAAATAGCCCCTAGTGGGTGGGCCTTTTCTTACATTTGGGTCACTTTTGGACCCTAATTATGTAATATTTAGCCAAACTATAGATAGTTGGTAGCTAGGATTATTTTAGTTAGTTTTTGTTGATTGATGATGATGAATACATGAACCTCCATTGGGAGTGTTTTGAAAGCTTAGAAAAGTGAATGTTGATCTTTGATTAGAAACTTCGGTTGTAAGGGAATTCAATCCTCTTTGCGGTCACGTAAGAGTTAGGTGTTATTTGATAATCGTTACCGGAGGTTTTGGGGTTTGATACACCCTTTGATTTCCCTTTTGTTATCATGTTTGTGTTCATCTTTCTAACTTTGATATTCTATCCCTCTATCTTTACTTTTCCGTATTTAGATTCGAGTCTTCGTGGCGGGAATCATATCATTATCTCAACTCTCTACTCTTGTAATGGATTAACTATGAACTTTTTTCAGGGATAGTTTTACAATGAATAATGGTCATCCTTTTATAAACGACAAAACTTGGCCTTTAAGCACAAAGTAAGTAAGGGAAAAATAGATACCAGATTTGTGCTCCACAAATTTTGCTTACTCACCAAGTTTAATTCCTAGCCAAGTAAATTGACATATGGAGTTTTCTTCCACATGGATTAGACCCCACAAAAATCAAACGAAACTCATTCAGGTATATAATCCTAAAAAGTCCACTTCTGGAGAGGGATCACAGAGTTTATGCATTTTTGACACAAGGCCTTTCCAACCATGTGAAGTAAAACTGCTTAATAGATGTCATTCATGCATCAAGCACTGACAACTATCTCAAAGAAAGCCTAAATAAATTAAAACGAGGTGATCATGTAGATTATGGGGCTTCATACTAGTAAATTTATTGAGGAGAAAGTGATCCTATAGTTCCTGAGACACTAACATATAAATTAATCTCAAAGTTGTGCCTGATTTTATAAATTTATTTACAACCATTTCAAGAACCTTAAACTCTTATCTTCTATGATATTTCTAATTTGCTCCATCTGTTTATTTGTTTATTGCTCCATCACTAGAATTTCCCATTGCTCAGGTAAAAAAACAGTAATAGTATTTTAGTTTCCTTTATTCTACTTAGTCCTTATCCCTGAAATGGTAAAAGTATACTTTAGGCTAACATCCTTTTTATGGGGGAGATAATAAATACTTCCCAAGTCATAATACTGCACAGTTTTTATTTTCCATTTCTAAGACTATTCCCGGTCTTAATTGTGTTGGAGCATGTATTTGTCGAAAGTGCATCACCCATTTTACTTAGCTAATAGGTGTTAATCTTCTTTTTTGTTAATGAAAGCAACCAATTTAAAATCGATTTCAGCTGCAACTAAGTTTTGGTTAAGATTTCTACTTTTATGTGTCTCAACTTTGTAACAGAAAAGTTTGGTTTCTTATGGTACAGGAGAACATCTTGCAGAAGTTCAAGCTACCAGAACCTGTTCTTCAGGCTGGCGAAATCCTACAAGTCAAGATCTTAGGCAGAGTTTAAAGACAACAATTGGATGGTCTAATGTAGCACACCACATTTTTGGGTTAGAATTCAAACCATCGTTCCTACATATATAGACCCAAACCTAATGATTTTATGTCAATATAAGTGTGATGATCAATTCTATAGTGTGGGAACATCTTTGGAGATGAATTGAGATGATAAAAATCTCTTAATTCAATGCCGAGTTGAGAATTTTTGACCGATTGAATTTTATTGGACATTCCAACTTGGGTTAAATTCCAATGACTATTACTCCTAGAATATAATGAGTTACATAGCCTACTACATACCAACTGAAAGTTCTTCGAGTCTTCTTTCCGATGAATCTTATTTTACCTTAATCTAATAACGGAGTAGAAAGTTATACTCATTTTACTTTGGAGTGTCTCTCTATCAAAAGGTGATGACTAAGTTGATGAGCCGTCAACTAGGTGATGACAAAGGTGATGATCCGTCATCTAGGTGATGATCCATCAACCCAAGTCGTCATCCTTAACTAGTAAATGGCAAAATCCAGCTTGATTTGATGACTAGGGTGACGAGACATGATACAAGTCAAATGGGCGTCAATGCTTTTAATCACACAACTCAAGGCCAACATGAGGAGGTCAAAGCCTTGATCGCTCTAAGGATCTAAGAATGTGATTGGAGGCCCTTCTTCAAGCTCCTAATAAAGCAATGTCATGTTTGAAAGATAGCTTGGAGCCAAGGAAAGCCGTGGCGCATAAATAAAGAGAGCCCTTATGGGTTGTTTCTAAAATAGACAGTTTTGGATTATTTTTATAATTGGCTAGTTGTGGAAAGGAAACTACTATAAATAGGTGCCTTAGACATTTCATTAGAAGTTTTTGTTGACATTTCATTAGAAATTTTTGTTGATTAATTTACATGTATTCGTGAGAACTCCATAGGAGCATTTGAGTAGTTGGAAAAGCATATGTTGAACCTTGTTTTAAAAAGTTGGTGGTAAGAAGGATCTAATCCCCTTTGCAGTCACGTAAGAGTTAGGTGCTCATTTATAATCTATTAAGGGAGGTTTTAGGATTTGACATACCCTTAGATTGCTCTTTTGTTATCAATTTTGTGTCTATCTTCCTATCTTAGTTATCCTATCCTTCTATATTTACTTTTCTACTTATAGATTTGAGCCCTCATGGATAGTATTATATCATTTGGTATCAGATCAAAGCTTGATTTCACTCCTATGAAGTCAATCTTGGGTTTGTCATCTTGAAAATCACAAAAAAATAGAAAAAATAAAATAGAAAAAGAGTCCTAAAATGTTTTAGGGTGTTTCAAAATTTTGAGTTTTTGATTTTTTTATTTTTTTTTTGTTTCTAGTGTTAGATTTGTATTCTCTAACACTACACGGGTCTATGGACAAAATTTGAGTCAAATCGGAGCTTATTTGAGTGTTCTATCCTTGTTGGAAGCTTGGGTTGAATAAGTTTGATGTGAATTGAAAATCTAGAATTTGTGGTTGTGAATTTGAAAAAAATGATGTTTGGAATGTGTTTAGAAGGTTTAAAAGAGCCTTGGTTCAAAATTTCGTCGCATTCCGACCAACGATTTAAGAGAGAAGTTTTTGTGAAGTTTTAATGTTCTTGAGTGTTCTTAGAGAAATTCAAATCTTCAAGAGGAATTGTTGGAAAATGTGGTTGTTTGATCCTCAAAGATGAAGAAAAAGGTGTACAAAAGTGTTAGTACAAACACCTTTTGAAGGTCCTAAAGAATATTCCCAAGAGAGAGTCAAAGGAGGCCCACATTTAGGCAAAGCTCGACTGAAATTCCAGCCTTATTGCTTTGGCATGCTTTGCACCTACTTTAGTAGATTGTTAGTAGGGTGTCCACAGATCAGCAGTAGAAGGCACTGGAGTGACCTGCGCTGCATCTTCTTCAGCAGATTGGCCGTAGATTGGCCATAGATCAGGAGGAGATTCCTGTTGCGTCCAACCTGGTCTCCAAATGTGCCCAGGTACGGACACACTTCAAGACAGCCCTCTTGAACACACCACCAACCTATTTTTAACACATCTTAAGCCGTCCCAACGTCCAATTTGAGTTCCAAATGCATTCTAATGCTCCTAAACTCCAATTTTCTCAGTTTTGATTACATAGTTTCATTTTTTAATTCTTAAATCCCTTCTAGATTCTTAAAACTATCAACAACTAGTAATTCACCTACTAAATTGGATGATTAGTTCTTGATTCTCATTTCTTTCATTGTCTAATTTCTTTTATGATTTTCTCTTTTTCAATTCTTTGTGATTTCTTGATTCAAGTCCATAAATAGTTTTTATTTCTTTGAGTCGTTCAAACAAGAATCCACTCGGGCCATAGTGTAGAGATTGACACCTTATTGTCCATTAGAGTATACGCAACTTTCAACATTCACCTCTCCAGTTGTGAGGATCACAAAGGTGAGTTCATACGAGTCTTGGTGAGGTGATTTACTACTAATCTTATTTGTTCATTTTTGTAGGTACAAGGTGATATAAGGGGAACATATTTTTGATATCCTTAGATAATTATGACTATGACATAGGAGACTATGATTGTGGTAAATAATGTTATGGCTATAAAGACGATAGGGATTATGGGGGCTATGAATATAGCCATGATCAAATGTCTGGAAGCGGGAACCAAGGTATGAATAGCGGGTATAGTAGGATTCAATGTCTTTTTACTCTTTCTATCTTTAAAGTAGAACGAGATCCCGAAGATTACCTTGATTGGGAATAGCAATATGAAAGAGTCTTCGAGGATTAAGCTATGAGCCAAACATAATCCTAATGCTTGCTTGGCTCATAGGGATAATCAAGTGCTTTAAACATCTTTGATACTTGATAATGGTCTTTTAGAGAATGGACTTGCATGCTCTACATCCTCTTCATGGATAGATCTGTCTCTCTTTAAGAACAATATCTTATTTGAAGATGATGAGCTCTCTCCTAGTGAATTACCTAGTAGTGTGGATAGCATTACTGATATAGCTCATATTGAGGGCTATATTCCATATGACAACCTACTATGGTATGCCAATATTCCTCCAAAATATGGAAATCTCTTCTTGAAAGATGAGAGTACTCTTAAGGGAAAAAAATGTAAAGTCTTGGAAAGGAATAATGAATTGGGTGATGATAACTTTGATTTTCTTGAATACTTCAGAAACCCAATAAGTGATTGTTCCCTAGAAAATAATTGTGGATGTGATCCTTTATATGATACCCTACCCGTGTTTGATACTTATAAAGATGAATTATTTACTTCTTATGAAGGCCTAAGTAATAATCCCATTGATATTGGTGGTGGTATGTCTCTACTCGAGGATTCCTCCATTGAAAGAGAAAGTATCAGTTGTTTGGAAATTGTTTCCTCTTCTACTTTGTGTGACCTTATTGTTGAGAATATTCATGGTGATGATTTTGAATCTAATAGTGAGTACGTGCATAAGGGCACCTTAGTTGAATTGACTTGAGTGACACCTTTCTCTACTGTCCCTTTTCTTTTGATGATGTTTATTCTAATAAGGAGAGTATATTTTTTAGTTTAGGTAAAGCTAGTGGGGGAAAAGAGTGTTATCTAGACCCATGTCTATGGCCACTCTTTCTATTTGATCCCGGTGCCAAATTTGGATTGGTGATTATGGCATACCCAACTTATTATTTGGTCCACATAATAAGCAAAGTTTGAATGAGGGTATTGGTACCTTCCCTATAATGAGAAGTCTTTCTCGGGGATTCACAATCCACTTGAGGGACCAACATTGTTTAAGGGAAAGAACTCCAACCATGATGAAGGGTTTTTAAAGAAAGGGAGCCATGAAAAGCTATAAAAGAGTTCACCATCGTGTGTTTCCCTTTTTGACCAAGGTTTCACCACTTGTAGATCAAGGAGAGAGTATTCCATTGAAACTACTTTGGATGAACTTCATTCATGTGATACCCTTCCTTATTATGTGAGTAAAGATGATGACCTCTTTCTCAAAGGTGGTAACATTTTTAAGAACCCGAGGGCAAATGTGTCATTGTCTTCTTTGGGTGTTGCTTATAACTTTGCATCCTTGTTTGACACACTTGTACTTAATTTTTATGAATCCCAACTTGTGGATGCCATGTTAATGATTTACTTAAAAAGAAGAAGTCATATGTGCTTAAATGTCTTGATTCCATTCTTGTGTTCCTTATGTGCTATATATTTTGAGCCAAATGTCAATCTTTTAGATAATATCACCTTGGATGATGCCTTTATAATTGATTCCATCTGATACTACCTATTTGCCTATGATGACATCCATGTTAGTTTTGGATTTCTTTTATATGGAGGTAGAAAATTTGTTGGTTGGTCCACTTGTTTTAGTGACTTTACTATATGCATCTTGTGAACGTTCATACCAATTAAGGCACCACTCTTGATGTGTTCTCTTAAAGAGGTGATGAAGAAATTGTGTCTTATGGCTCCTAAGGTGAAGGTAACCTTACCTTTTGAATTTAGTGATGCCATTATGACCCTTGTGGTTTCCTTACCTCTTGGTGATTTCCACAGCCAACTCTTTTGTGTGTTTTTCAACAAGTTTTTAATGATTAACACGAAGGATCCTTGGTTATATCTGAAGTGTGTCCAACCTTGGCATGATGAAATAATTGCGTATGTTAACCCTAACCCTCATGCCATGAAGAATTTGTGTTTGTTTTTCCTTCCTTTGATTTTGTAAGGTTTGGATTCAAGGTCAAATCCTTTTCAAGAAGGGGAGGATGATACAAGTCAAATGGGCTTCAAAGTTTTTTATCAAACAACTCGAAGACAACATGAGGAGGTCCAAGCCTTGATCTCCCTAAGGATCTAAGAATATGCTTGGAATCCCTTCTTCGAGCTTCTAATAAAGCAATGTCATCTAGCTTAGAGATGAGGAAAGCCATGGAGCAGGAATAAAGAGAGACATTGTGGGTTATATTCTAAATAGCTACTTTTGGGCTATTTTTGTAATAGGCTAGTTGTGTAAAGGAAACTACTATAAATAAGTACCTTAGACATTTCATTAGAAGTTTTTGTTGATTAATTTACATGGTGTATTCATGAGAACTCCATGGGAGTGTTTTGAGTGCTTGGAAAAGCATATGTTGAACCTTGTTTAGAAATGTAGGTTGTAAGAAGTATCTAATCCCCTTGCAGTCATGTAAGAGTTAGGTGCTCATTGATAATCCGTTAAGGGAGGTTTTAGGGTTTGACATACCCTTAGATTGCCTTTTGTTATCAATTTTGTGTCTATCTTCCTATATTGGTTATCCTATCCTTCTATTTTTACTTTTCCACATCTAGATTCGAGTCCTCATGGCTAGGATTATATCAAGACCTCACCAAACTGATGGGTTGTCAACCTAGTTGTCAGTTGAAGAATCCCTGGTATTCTTTTGGTTTCTTTATCGGTATTTTGGTCTTTTCCTCACCTTAAACCCTACCCTAGGACATAAACCATACTTTAAATGTTATTTGCTCATTAAATATCAGTTTCTCATTGTTTATTCACCTCTGCTCTCTCAAGAGAGAAAAAAGTTAGGTTTTCTTTCAAAACTCATATTATCAAAGCTTAGATTCAAGATATCTCAAATTTTGTTCATCAAAAAGGTATGTAAAACTATCCTAACTCTTATGGGCATAATTTTAATGTTTTAACAAGCTTTAAATTGTATATGTAGGTATGTATTATGGGTTTTGAAATTTTTTAAAGAGCATGCATTATGAACCCCATTTTATGATTAATTTTTTGGTATTTACTATGGGGTTTTCTTCAAGTGTGGGATTTGGATTTTATATATATATGTTATGTATTTTCAAGTGGTTGTGAACCCCCAATCTTATGAAAAGAATTATGTATTTTACAATTGTCATGGGGTTTTCTACAAACATAAAATATTATATATATGCATGTGTTATGAATTGTGAAATGGATTTGAGAGTATGAATTATAAGTCCCCTTTTTCGATCATGAGATTTATGTGTGACTAGTGTTGGGGTTGTTTTATGAATAATGATAATTCTTGAGTTTTAAATGTCTCTTTAACTATTATGCATTGTTATTTTGCATATTTTCTAATGGGTATTTCTTATGCTAAAGGCTTTTGTGTCCTAACAAAAAAAATGCACGTTATAATGATGGAATTAGCCATCATATGTTAAAGTCTTGAAAAGAGAGTGTTTTGCATAAGTTTCATATGCTATTTGAAATTAATAACTCTCATATGATGTTTTAAATCCTTTGGTGGTCATTAACATGCTTTTTAATAAAAGGGTTATGGACATGATTTGATATGATATGGCTTGTAAGTCTAGGTATGATGATACCTTGTTATGAAATGCCCTTAACAGAATAAGAGATGAACTTTTATAAGCATGAATAATGATTTTAAGAGGCTAAAATTGGTTTTAAAGAGAGTTAGATAATTACCCGAAAAAGGCATTTGAGTAAAAGGGCTTATTACTGGAAATCGTGTTTTACCAACGTGGGAATTATGATATGTTATCCTACATGAGAGAATAATTAGGACATCTCACATAGGGGTTGCATGTGGTATGCTCACATGGGGGGTTATACCAGTTTATAGAACTCCAACCCTTGAGGCGAACTGGGATTGGAGGCTTGGTTGCCGATCAATGGCGGACCCATATAGCATGTGGGTAATCAGAATTGTAGGGCATACCATCTAGTTCAGAACTGAAGCAAAGAGTTAAGTCCATGGTTTACAAGAATGTTTTGAAGCTCTTTAATCATTCCTATGTATTTTTATATATATTATGCTAAATTGATTTCACAATGCTATCGATTATTTTATATGAATTATAAGTTAATTTTGGATTATTCTGCATAGAAATACTTTCCAAGTATTGATCCTCATAATATAGGTTATGAGGCACAGTCCCATGGTCCACCACCTTAGTAGAATATTTGGGATAGGACAGAGTTGGTGAGTGATCCATCTTCCAAAATGCAATTTATTCATAGGTTAAATCTTTCAATTTATAGTCCAATCGGGGGCCTTGTCCCGGCCTAGACAGTTAGTATTCAGTGGAGGCTTCGTAGATGGGATTTGAGTATTGTATTGTCATAGTTTTATTGACATATTTCGATCATAAGATCAACTTAAATTTCACTACATCTTCTGCACTTTGATTTATGTATGGATTATGCTTATGATAGTATGATAAGGGGTCTCTTAGGCCTTCGTAGTTTGGGATGCTCGTCATGGCCAGGGCTTTGGCTTGGGTCGTGACATCTATATTATGTATGGTTAGTTACTCATCTTATTGTATGTCTACCTCAAATTCTACTCTATTTTTATTTCCTGCTATTACTGCAGTTAGTCTATCATATGTTTTAAAGGTCATAAGTTTAATATCAGGACTTGAGGGGGTTTTAAGATAGCTTCATTAATTTGCCCTTTCATAGTGTATTGCACGTTCAAGTTATTGGAAGACCACTCTTACCTGTGCTTTAATGTTGAGATACTTGATGAAGCTTGAAAGTGCAATCTGAAGTATTTCCTAGAAGAAAGGTTGTTGTCCCAGTCAAATAAGAACACTTATGAAGGAGGAGATTCTAGCAGTCCTCGGTTTCATAGGTTCGAGGCAAGCTTAAGAGGATCGGAGAAAATGATCCTGAATACATTACTTAGAGACAGAGCTAATGTGGTTGAGATAATTCGGTTATAGACTCGCTCGTGGGTAAGGTTTATTCAAGGAGGGTCCCTCAAGTTGAGAAGGAAAGAAACGGCAAAGAGGATCCGTATATTTATGCAACTTTAAGATTTTTGTGGGCATTAAAATAGACAGTAGTTTAGTTTTACTAGAATTCTTATTTTAAACAGATTTTCTATGTTTGTAGTTTCTTAGTTTTCCTTAACTATCTTGTAATAGTTTCCTAGTTTTCCTTAAGTATCTTGTAATAGGAGTCTGTTTAAGGAGACAGAAGTAATAGACGAAAGGCAGGAATTTGTATCAAAATAACAAGATATATGGGTCTCTCTCTAGCGAGTCCTAAGGTTGTAGGCTCCCTTTTAACATGACTATGGTTTATTAAAAATTGGTACACTCGCGAAATAAGGAGGAGATCTATTAAGCACGGACTGCTCAGTGAATCGCCCGGTGACAAGATCCATATTGCATGGTCATAACTGATTCAGATGAGGATGCCGTCTAGTTTTGGCCCTGGCCCCTTTCAAGGCCCTAACAGTCGTTTTTGTGAGTGACCCTACTTGTATCTGCTCCTCACTATCTATCAGGCAAGTTAAATACAATGTCACTAAATGTGCTTCTGGGTATCACTGTTGCGGTTTCATCTATAAACAAATGCCATGTCCCTCTATGGAGTCACATAGCATAAACATGTTCCATTCTGCCATTTCAAATGCTAAACTATTGTCATCTTTTTTACTAGTTAAAAGTTGTATCATGCACCTGACTTTTCGGGTTAGTTTACTTTCTTACTGATAATCATACTGGTGTTGGTCTGCTACTAAAGAGAAATGGAAAAATTACATAATACCACAACTTATTTTTACTAAACTACATAAAATTCCTGCCCTTTTTATTAATTACCTAAATCCCTTTTTCAAAAACAACAGGTTCATGCACAAACATGTAAAATTTTGGATACATAATTTTAATTATGTATTTCCCTTTGATCTAGTTAATATATTATGTATTTCAATCAAATAGTTTCAGAAATTAATGTATCTCAATAATCAAAATTATATATTTCAACTTCAAAATTATGTATCGGGACGCTAGTTATGTATCCGAGCAAAAATAGATTAATTAACTGTTACATTGGGTATCTCAACTTCAAAGTTATGTATCCGGATGCTAATTATGTATCCAAAAATAGAAAAATAAAGGATTATTCATAGTTAGCAAAGGTAGGAATAGAAAGTAATTAGACATAAACTTATTTGGATTTATGTAAGTTTTTACAAGAGAAAGAGAAATTCTTGTAATACTATCCATTACGACTCTCTAACAATTTGCAAACAGAAAATCCAAAAGTAAAGGCCAGTAAAAGAGGATAAAGTGATAAATAACCGTTCCTCTTTCTCAATTGCGGCTCGGCCAAGGTACTTGGGGTCTGTATACTTTGGTAGATATTGAAACTACAATTCTTACGATATGACTATATGTAAGTCAAAGTCAAATAAACTATATGATTATTAATTATTCGTACTATAAATATTGAAATAGAACTTAATATTATCGAATTATCTGAATTAATCTGATATGGTACTGATATCTTATTGAACCAAAGTTTTTAGTGTTTAATGTCTCCTATCACTTTGTCCCTCTCGTCGAGTCAGATCTATTACTGCTCCTATGCAATTAGGTGTAATTTTGTGGAAAAACACAGTCGAATAAAACTCCGTAGGGCTGATTGTCCTTCAACGAGAGCTACCAGTGTGCTTGATTTGGAGGGAAATTACATAAGATGGAAATATGAAGTACCATCAATAAGGGAAAAGGATGGAAAGAGACTGCATCCCACCTGTATCATACCGCCCAATTAATAGGGAGTGTGTAAAATTTGCAACAATCGGATTTTGGAAGCTACAGAAAGATCTACTCCCTCCGATCTAAAATGATTAGGCTCATTTGGTACGAAAGACAAGGGACAACTGATCTTGGGCTTAATTTTAGGATGAATTTTTATCGTGTTTTGTTAGGATGAAATCGCGAGATAACTTATCCCAGAATAAATGATTTCAAAATTGTAATATTATTTTTATCTCATATTAGGGGTGGAATAACTAAGTCCAAGATAACTATTTTATTAAAATAAATTATAGTGGCTTATCAGACCATTTTATTGATAATGTTCGGGTGTGTTTGGTATGATGGAAAATGTTTTCTGAAAAATATTTTCTTATTTTCCCTTGTTCTGTTGTAGTTAAATGTTGGAAAAATGTTTTCCATAACAACTCATTTTCCTCCATTTGAGGGAAAATGACTTCCCTCATGGGTCAAGGGAAGACATTTTCCGTAAAATGACAAATGTGACTTATGCCCCCATCCCCATCCCAACAACACTCATATTTACATTTCTCAAAAAGTTCACACTACTCGAAAATATTTTTCACTGTGCTTTGTTTCAATTTTTCATTGTTTGAAATAAAAATAGTGAAGCCCAAATATTTTTCTTTTTCAATGTTCGTTGAATGTATTGTTATTTTCATATGCATAGAGGAAGACTTACCTATGTTACTTTTGCTAATTGCATATTTCATTTTGTCATCGATGTAGCTTGTTTTGCAAGGTTGAATAAGCTTGTCGTTCTGTTGTATTTCTATTAATTGTAGTATCTTGAGATTGTCGTAACAAAATGTTGAAAAATGTCTCTCATATTTGCTAATTAGTAGTTGGTTAAATTTAGCGATTGTAATATTTTAGTATTCGATATTGATATTATTTGCTATGCTTAAATTAGTTCTTACAAATTGTTGAGTTGCTAGAGGCACTGATATACCAGTTAAGAGTTAGTAGTATTTTCTAAAAAATATTTTTTCACTCACCAATCAAACACTAGAAAATATTTTTCTAAAAAATATTTTCTACTCACCAACCAAACATCATAAAATATTTTTCGGAAAATATTTTCCACTCACCAACCAAACATGAGAAAATAAATGGAAAACCAACTTATTTTTCAGAAAAACTTTTTCCGAGAAAACATTTTCCATGGAAATATCTTCCATCCTACCAAACACACCCAGGAAAACAATAGAAAAGAAAAAGTTAGTTCGGGCATAATAACTATTTATTTCCTATTAAAGTTACCGCACTTAATCCGCAACCCCCTATAATGGTATCAGAGCGCAGTTATTTGAAAAATATGAAAGTAGCGTATATGTTTAAATTTAGATTAGATTTACTTGAGATTAATTTATATTGATTAATTATGAGAAGATCATTTAAAAACGGAGAAGCTTTTAGAAAAATTAAAGAATCTTTAATTAGTAATTATTCAGAATATATAAGTCTAAATAAAACAAAAGAAAACCCACAAATATTAGCCTACATAATTACCTTAATATCTAGTATTGAAGCAAAATTAATAATCCATTTAAAATCTAGAAGAATGAGACACATACCACCTAATTATGATATAATCAGATTTAGATACCCACCAAAATATTATAAATATGGTTTAAATGAATAAAGTACAAAAATACAAAGAATTAAAACAAATTATTTCTAAAAAACGTAAAGAATTAAAAATAAGAATAGAAAGACTACATTATAATATATTTGCCGGAGTTTGTAAAAACTCAATAAATGCACAAAAAGATGAAATATCAAATTTAGAATCACAAATAGATAGTTTAGAATATATATATATATATATATATATCAACATGAACTATTTACAATAAAATGAACAAAGAAGAATTTACAATAGATGAAAAAATATATGAAAATCACGAAGGATTAAAAATAAAAATAGTATTTTCTAATCTAGGAAGAAGATATAAGAAAATAGGTGAACACTTATATTTAATGCTAGAAAAAAAGAAGAATTAAAATTAGAAGATAAATTGACAGCTATAGTGAGAATAGAAAAAGAAAACAAAGAAATAGATAGAAAAAAAGAAATAGAAAAAATAAAACTACAAACTACAGAAGAAATACGAAAAATAGAAGAAACTAAAAATAGTAGAATTGCTGAATTAGAAAAAGAACTAAAAATGCTAAAAGATTTGTATGAAAAAAGACAGAAAGAAAAAGAAGAAAAAGATAAAGAACAAAAATTATTAAATGAGATAAATAAATTTAAAGAAAAATTAGAAATACACAATAAAGAAATAGAAACCAAGGAATTAGAAATTAATATAATAGATGTTGAAGAAACAAATAATTATGATTCAGAAGATAGTGAAACATATACAGAAATCTTAACAAATACAAAAAATTTAGGAATCAGTGGAAAACAAGAAGTAATTAATGAAGAAAACTTAGAAAATATAAACACGGAAATAAACACTCTTGATAAAAAAGAAGATGAAAATATAATACCTAGAACATCAGAAATAAGAAAACCTACATATTATAAGAATAAGTTTAAAAGATATAATCTAAAGAATGAATATGACAAATGGACACCAAAACAAATAGTTAATTAAAATTATAACTTTTTAGACTTAGATTGTGTAATAGATACAGAAAAAATAATACAATTATGGATAGGATATATGACAAAACAATTATTAGATAATAATATAAATGTAATAGATGCACCAGAATATATAGAAATAACACTAATAGGAACAGTGAAATTATGATTTTTAATTCTAACCAAAAATAGTAAAAGAGTATTAAGAACTGACAAACCCACAGAAGGAACATCATCAACAACCACAACTAAACTAACACCTATAGAATTATTAAAAAAAATATGAAACAACTATAAAAGACGAATTTAGTAGCATGACAACAACAGAAGAAGAACAACATGAAGAGAAAGATACAAATAGGAATTTAATATTAAAATTAGCAATATATAACATGAGCTACATAGATGAATATACTCGCGCATTTAGAGAATATTATTATAAAGGAGCATATAATACAGAAGAAAGTAAAGAAATAAGAAAATTATATTTTAATAAATTACCTGAACCATTTAGTTCAAAAATAATAAAAAATTGGGATGAAACAAAAATAGTAGATACTTTAGGAGCAACAATAAAATTTTTACAACAATGGTATAGAAACCTATGTGAAAAATATAGAGAAGAAATAAAAATGGAAAAAACACTAATAAGAAATTTAGCATGTTGCAAAGATAAAATAGCACCTCAATTTGGATACGAATAAAGATATTATAAGCAAACAAAAAGACATAAAAAATATAAAAAATACAAAAAATCAAAATATAAATATAAGAAACCAAGAAAAAGATATTATGTAAAAAATTATAAACATAAAAGACCATATAGGGAAAAAAAATCTATAAAAGAATGTACTTGTTATAATTGCGGAAAATTAGGACATTTAGCTAGAGATTGTAAATTACCTAAAAACCCAAAAAAATAAACAAATATCAGAAATAAAAATAGAAAATACAGAATATATGCAGATAGATTATATAGATTACGAATTAGAAAGTGAAGACAGTATATATGAAATTTCAGAGAATGAAACAAATAATGAAATAGATAGTGAATTAGATGAATTAAATGACTGAAGAAGATATAAAAATAATAACAAAGGAAGAATATTTAAGTGAAGAAGGAACAGATTAAAAAATAATATTTGATAGTCACATATTTGATGAAATAAAAGGAAAAGAATTAGATTTAAGTGTAGAAAAAATATTTAAAATACCAACAATGAAAAACATATTTAGTAAAAGAAAAGAAGAATACTACGTAGTAAGCCAAAAAGAACATGGAATAGACTGTAGATATGCAAAAGGTTAAGATAGTATATCTCTAGTAACAAAAAGGTTAATTAATAAAGAAATAAATGATATAAAAATTAGAGACCCAATAAAATACATACACCTAGGAGGTACAGAGATATTAATAAAAGCATGTTTCAGAGAAGGAATAGATACACCAATAGAATTATATCTAGCAGATGATAGAATTATAAACACTATAGAAAAAAGTATAATAACTGCCATAAAAGGAAATTTAATATACCAAAAATTTAAATTTATAATACGTGCAAATTATTCAGTAGCAATAACAGATAAAAATATAGATAAATCATTAGTCTTATATTGGAAAATATCAGGAAAAGAACTAACCCAGGAAGTAAAATATTTACAGCAAGATGTAAAAATCTATATGTATTAACAACAAAACATAAAATAACGGGAAAAAATAAAATTAACAAAATACAAATAGAAAGTCCTTTCGAACAATTTGTAAAAACAATTGATAATAATGATTATAGTTATAGAGACATAGATATAGAAGAAAATTTAGAAATAATAAATGATAGAATAAGCACAACAAAAAGAATAGCTTATGAAAAACCAGAATCATCAAGTTCATAAAAAAGAACAAGTTATGAAACAAGTTCAACAACTAATTTAAACCAATATTACATAACAGGAACAATAAATGAAAAAAGAATATTTAATACTCTTAAATACAGGACAAGAAGAAAATTATATAGCAAGATATCTAATAAAAAATGAGGAAATAAAATCTGACAATATTATATGCCCAGATCTACCAAGAAGCTTAATAAACACTAAAAATATAGCAAAAAAAGAAATAATAATAGGAGTTAGAAAAATGAAGATAGAATTTGAAATAAAGAAAGAAATGCAAAAAGCAGACATAATATTAGGAATTAAATGGCTAGAACAAGTAAAACCATACAATATAGAACATACACAATTATCTATAACATATAATAGGGAAAGATTATTCCTAAGAAGAGCTCTAACATGATATGAAAATATATGTATTAATGAAGATAGTAGTAGAAGGATATTATAATAGATATTATACGTCTATGATAGATACAGGTGCAAAAGTTAATTTATGTAGATATAATTGTTTACCAGAAAGTAAATGGGATAAATTAAAAACACCAATAATAGTTAAATGATTTAATAACGAAGAAAGTTTAATTACTTATAAAGCTAAGAATGTAAAAACACAAGTATGGGATAAAATATTAACAATAGAAGAAATCTATAATTATGAGCTAACATCAAAAGATATACTTTTAGGAATGCTGTTTTTAGATAAATTATACCCACATATAATAACTAGAACGGATTGGTGGTTTACAACACCATGTAAATAGAAAGTAAGAGCAAAAAGAGTTACTAATAAAATAAGAAAGAAAACTGATTGGATAGAAGGAAGTGAAAAATTTACACAAAAATTAGAAAATATAAAATATACCGAAGATACAATAGAATTGGTTGTATTTTCAATAAATAAAAAGGAAATAACTATATTTTCAATAAATAAGATAGAAATAATTAAGAAAAAATTAGAACAATTATATAGTGAAAATCCATTAAAAGGATGGAAAAAACATAAAACCACTATAAAATTTGAAGTAATAGATAAAAATAGGATAATAACCCAGAAACCATTAACATATAATTTTGATGATTTAAAGAATTTAAAATGCATATAGAAGAATTATTAGAAAAACAATATATACAAAAAAGTAATAGTGAACATAATAACCCAGCATTTATAGTAAATAAACATAGTGAACAAAGAAGAGGAAAAAGTAGGATGGTTATTGATTATAGAAATTTAAATGCAAAAACAATGACTTATAATTACCCAATACCAAATAAGATATTAAAAATAAGACAAATACAAGGATATAATTATTTTAGTAAATTTGATTGTAAATCAGGATTTTACCATTTAAAGTTAGAAGAAGAATCTAAGGAATTAACTGCATTTACTGTACCACAAAGATTTTAAGAATGAAATGTACTACCATTTGGATATAAAAATGCACCAAGTAGATATCAACATTTTATGGATAGTTATTTTAAACAACTACCTAATTGTATAATATACATAGATGATATACTATTATATACAAAAACTAAAGAAGAACATTTAAAATTATTAGAACAATTTACAGATATAATAGAAAAATTAGGAATAAGTTTAAGTGAGAATAAAGCAAAAATTATGAAAAATCAGATAGAATTTTTGGGAATACAAATAGATAAAAATGGAGTCAAAATGCAACAACATATAGTACAAAAAATAATAAATTCAAAAGAAGAATTAGATACAAAAAAAGAAATTACAATTATTTTTAGGATTAGTAAACCAAGTAAGAGAATATATTCTAAAATTAGCAGAAAACTTAAAACCATTACAGATAAAATTAAAAAATGATGTAGAATATAACTATAATGAAGAAGATAAAAAACAAGTTCAGAAAATAAAAATACTATGTAAAGAATTACCAAAATTATAATTTCCAGATGAAAATAGAAAATTTATATATATAGTAGAAGCAAATGCTAGTGGATGTAGTTATGGAGGAGTACTTAAATATAGATATGAAGGAGAAAAATTAAAACACCATTGTAGATACTACTCAGGTACGTTTAATGAAACAGAAATAAAATGGGAAATAAATAGAAAAGAATTATACTCATTATATAAATATTTATCAGCATTTGAGCCATATATTGTATATAACAAGTTTATTGTACGAACAGATAATACACAGGTACGTTGGTGGTTAACAAAGAAAATACAAAATTCAGTTACAACAAAAGAGATTTGGAGACTAGTCTTGAGTATATTAAATTTTACATTTACAATTGAAGTAATTAGTACTAACAAAAATGTTATTGCAGACTGCATATCAAGACAAAGCTACACAGACTGATATAATAGAAGATGATGCTTTAGAAAAGATATTCAAAACCCTAAATACGCTTTCAATGAAAGTGGACAGTATGGGTAATGAAATAGAAAAGCTAAAGACTAATGAAGATAAACTGAAGTCTATAGCTACAAATCAGATAACTCAGCAATGTGCAGAGCTATGTTGATCGGAAGACATTAAAATTTCAGAGCTAGAAGGAGACGTTGGGGCACTCCTTAAAACCCATAACGTTTACCAATCTACTTTTGCAGGTACAAGCAAAGGAGTTAGGAAAAACACAAATATGAACCTAAATAAGATATTTGATAAACCATATATTCCAAATACATCAAAAGATCCCATGTTTATACCTCACAAATTACCACATACCGAGATAGTTTAAACTAAGACAAAAAGACCTACAACTACACAACCCGAACATATATAGAAAATATCTACAATGTACAAACCTTTTTAAATACTAACCCCAGAGCTATAAACATCCAAGAGCCAGATACAAACTATATAACTCAAAGATTGACTGGATACAATAAGCTAATTGCTTTACCTAAAACCAAACCAAGTCTAGTTAAAACTTGTTATGAATATGGACTACTCAGTACTGTATATACCTATGACGGAAATGAGATATCCACTATACCGGAAATATATGAAGCATTTAGTATTTTTGAATAACCAAAGGTACCCTATTTTTTATAAAAATTTACACGGCACCAGCAGAGATATTATATGATGAAGTTAAAAAACCCATACAAATTGTAAAGATAGGAATGACACGAGATATGATTATACCACAAGATATTATTCCATAACCAGAAATACGTAGAATTGAGATACCAAAATTTTATGCGAATAAGAGGATTATCGGACTATCTACAATTTTGCAAGAGCTAGCAAACACATACCGCAACCAAAATCGCATATGGAGTTATTATTCAAGAAATCATGTACTAATATATTCAAATTCAAAAGAATTATGAGAAACAAATATGGAAACTATTAGGCAATGGATTCTGACGTTGCTCAAACAAGAGACGGAACCTATCGCCAGAGCTATCAGAGAAAAATTTATTTCAGAAGAATTATTAACCAGATATTGCAAGACAATTGGACATAAATATCCAGATCATAAATGTTCAAAATATAATGGAGGAGATAATGATATCCCAGAAGTTCAGCTAAAATAGAAGAAAAATCAACCAAGAAGATAAGAACGCCAGCTGGAAGATATAAGATAAGAAGCAATAATGGAGATATGGAAAAGCAGCAGATACGACAAAGACAAGATATCAACGGAGTAATAATAGAATACAAACTATTAAATTGTGAAAGCGACATGTAAACTTTCACAATTTGCTTTACGTAAATTATTGGAATCTTTTATATAGGTTTTTGACTATTATTAGTCTAGGAATTAATAACTTTTGTCTTATTAGAAGACTCTTGTAAAGTAAAGTAGATTAGGTAGATAATTTTTGTAAAAGAATTTTTAGAAACGTGTAAAAATAGGAATACTCTTGTAAAGTTTCAGTCTATAAATAAGATGAACCGAAGGCATTGCAAGGCAAGCCTTCATGAGTTGAAGCACAAATACTCTCTTTTGTCCACAACAAATATTTTGCTTAGTTATTAAAAAAAACAGGTGTATTTCAATGGAAAAAGCTATGGAGGAACAAAGCTTAGAAATATCAAACCTACCCGAACAGGTATATTTATTTATGATTATGAATAGTTAAATTCATAATTCCCAACAATCATGGTATGGTAAAATAAATTCATGTTAGTTACTTTATAGTAGAATTATTTGAAGAATAATATAGTAAGAAGTTTATTAGCAAAGTGGAAAAGGAAACAAATCCCTAAGAACTATGTCATCCTAAAGGTGAAACCAATGAGGCAAGAAGTCGTGGTGGAGAGTAACCAGAGTAGAGGCATTGTTTAAGGGAAAAGTATTCAGATTACCATGCTAATAGTGATCAAAGAACATGTTATTTAAGAATAATCTAGTATATAGTAATCTAAGATGACCATATTTTGTTATGTATATGATTGAAGGGAATATTTTGAAAATAGCAATTTTATGAAAATGAATAATTATTTATCTGATGTAATGGTAGATAAATTTAAAATACTTATTTTGTATGTGATTAAGGATATAGGAATAATAGATATAAGAAAAATCATATTAGAAAAAATATTCGGTAAAGATTATATAGCTAGAATAAATTACTTACCACATGTACCTAATTACTCTTATAAATACTTACGTACACGTCAACTATGATAAATCAAATATATCTAAAATTTTGGAAAAAAGATATTAAAAATATACAATTAGTAGAAAAACAAATTTAAACAAATACATGGATACTAACGATATAAAAGATATAGAATTCCTTAATGAAAATATGTAAGAATTACTTAGACTAAAACAAACAACTAGAAAATATTATGAAAAAACATTTAATCGAACTTAAATGACAAATGATATTAAAATACTTGTTTTATATATACTTAGAAATATAGAAATTATAGACATAAGGAAAATAATATGGGAAAAATTACAAGATTATGAAGAGGAAGAATTATTAAACAATATAGAAAACTTACACATATATTATGAACATCAATATTGCTTAGATTCAGATGGATACTATTCAGAATAAATAAATGTTAGAATATATAAAAAAAAAATTAGAGAAAGGCAAAATTGGATATATGAAGAAGTTAATTACATAAATCAACTTGAAATAGAAAAAAGACAACTAGAAGAAAAATTACTTAAAATGAAATTAACCTTAGAAAAAGAAGATACAGATAATGATTTATTTAATACATACGAAAAATTATTTAATACAAATGGAAAATTAACTATACATGAATAACAAATACTAGTTAATCAGATAAAGAACATAAACCTACGCATTGAATATAGCAAAGTTAGAATCAAATACTACACAGAAATTGCTAAAATTTCAATAGGATAAAATAATAAACTACACAAATTAATGAATACATCTTACAAAAAGAATAACTCATTAAAAGAAATCGAAACCCAACTATATAGTTTATACCAAGAATACAAAAGATTACATAGTGCTAACGAAGATCCTAGAACACTAGGTAATTTAATTACAATAATATCTAATTTAGAATATGAATTAATAAAACATCTTAAGTCAAGAAGATAAAACTGAAAAATATTTCAACCGATAATATTCACTAAATACATTATATAAAAATAAATACTTATTACCAAATAACTATTTATTTCCTAATAAAGTTACCGCACCTAATCTGCAACCCCCTACAATGGTATCAGAGCCCAGTTATTTAAAAAATACGGAAGTAGCATATATGTTTAAAAGTGTGTTTCAGTTGTGTCCCACTACATTTTTTTTTCAAGCTTTTATAAGGTAATAAACTGAAAACACAAATTCAAAGAGTTCAACTGTTATTGAGAGGAAAACTAGTTTACGTACCAGCGCATTGCGTAAACAATTACATAAAAAATAAAAAAAGATTCTTTTACATGGATAATAAGATCGTCATAGAAGAGAATGCAGCACATCCAATTTGGTTATATTCATTGGATCATTTTATATGTATGTACATTATTGCACTTCATAGTATTTATGTTCATGATCGACACACATTGTATCTTCAAACAAAGAGACAATTAAGATAAGATAGATAATTTATTTACTTAAATCTTCAAGTATAGAATGTAAATCACTTATATATACCAAAAATTGTAAAATGCCTTATTTTTAATGATTTGTACATGCTAAACTTGTTATTTGGGAATGTCAATTAAAGTAGTTCTAATAGAATATATAAGATTGCGAGAGTGAAGTAGAAGACCGTATAGACAACAACAACAATAAACCCAATGTATTTCCACATAGTGGGGTCTGGGGGGTAAGATGTACGCAGTCCATACCACTACTTCAGGAGAAGTAGAAAGACCGTCTCTGATAGACTGAGTGATAGTTTTTCAAAAACAGATAAGAATGGTATATATCTAAAGCACACGTCGAACTTCAAATAAATAATTTTCTTCAAGATTCTTTAAAGGACGTATCACTAAATATTACTTCTAAAAGAAAATAAAAGAACAAAAAAATTACAATAATATGATTTAGCTTTGGAAAAATTATAGAAAGTAGAATACTTAAGACTAGAATTACAATAAATAACAACATTTTTGTAAAATTACAGTTTATAACAAGAGTAACATTATTTTACTCATTAACTAGGCAAGTGCATGTTTTACTCTCACTACTTTACATTTTTCTATTTTCACTCCACTATTTCACCTCCCCCAAATATAGTCATATCTTTTACCCCTTTTTTTCATCTTATTTTTTTTATCATTTAAATTTTTTATATTTTTTTTATTTCTACTTTATTTTCTCTCTTCTATTTCTCTTTTTTCCCCTTTTTCATTTTTTTTCTTTTTTTTTCTTTTTTCATATTTGAAGATAATTATCTCCATGATCTTCAAGATTTCAAAATAAAATATCATTACTGTCTTTCACTCTCTTATATCTCTACCTTTTTTTTTCATCTTATTTTATATCATTTTATTTTTTAGTTCTTTTTCTTTTTTATTTTTTCTTTCCACTTTATTTTCTCTCTTCTATTTCTCTTTTATTTTTCTTTTTCATTTTTTTTCCTTTCTCACATCTTTTTTTTCTTTTTCTATTTTTGGTTTCTTCTTTTTTTTTTCTATTTTATTTTGTTTCTTTTTTTTTTGTTTTTTTTACACTTGTATTTCTCTTTCTTCCCTTTTTTTTTCTTTTCCACTTCTCTTTTTTTCATTTTATTCTTTTTATATTTTTATTTTTTTCGTTTTTCTACTCTTCTATCTCTAACTTTTATTTTTGAAAAGATAAATATGTATATCACATATACATGTTTAAAAAACATACAAAATACATAGCCATACAGATCTGAATATGTATTTACATTACAAAAAATACACATATATTTACGAAATACATATCATATTCATATTAAACAGTAGAAAACATAATTATACCATATATCTTCATATGTGTTTGCGAAATACAAAGGTGACTCATATAAAATAAGAATATACATATGGATCAGGTATGTGTTCTGTAAATACATATGCAGAGCTATATGTATTTTATACCATGTTGAATTTGTCTTTTAACTGTACATACTTTGTCATTTTAGAGGATAACATATGTACTTATTTGTTTTCTTTTACTGTTTTAAGAT
The DNA here is from genome assembly GCF_002878395.1 of Capsicum annuum. Lineage (NCBI taxonomy): Eukaryota > Viridiplantae > Streptophyta > Magnoliopsida > Solanales > Solanaceae > Capsicum > Capsicum annuum. Next base: position 208,141,013 of record NC_061113.1, on the reverse strand, counting down.
ATATATATATGTATGTTTTATTACCTATATGTATATGTATATAATTGTCATTTTTGTTATAGAGATTTTGTATCTTATATGTTTATATATATATATATATATATGTGAGTCAGATATGTATTTTTGTAAATACATATGCAGATCTGTATGTCTATTTATTTTGTATATTTTTTGAATATGTATATATGATATAGATATTTTTTTAAAAAATAAAAGATAGAGATAGAAGAGTAAAAAAAAAAAAAAAAATAAAAAAAAAAATTAAAAAAAAGGAAAAGGAATAAAAAGAGAAGTAGAAGAGAGAAAATAAAGTGGAAAGAAAAAAAAGAAAAAGAAATTAAAAAAAAAACTAACAAGAAAAAATAGTTAGAGATATAAGAGAATGATATTTTGAAATTTTGAAAATCATGGAAATAATAATCTTCATGTTTGAGTTTGATTTGGAAAAAAAATCTACTAATTTAAATAAGAGTAATATATGAGAATTTAATTAGATGGGATAATTATTCCTTATTTAACTCAACTAATTTGAATAAAACAAGGGCAGTAAATCTTGTTGTATATGTATTTATATAGCAACAGTTTACTTAAATACAAAATATAATTTGCTATTTTTCGTAATTATGAACCTGTTGATATAAAAGTTACATTTAAGGATCTATAGTTGCTATTTCTGAAATTTTCTCATTAACTTTTCTGTACAAATAAAATGCAAAACTATTGTATCATAAAGTAAGTAAAGTTTCATTGACAGCTAACGTGGAAAATTCCATCCAATAAACGACAAAGGATTTTTAAGGATTTTTCAGAATTGAGTTTGTTAAGAACTTCATCAATCCTATAAACAAAATATTATTAGGGCTGTTTTATGTTACTGTCAAATAGTTATAAAGTAATATTATTTTAAGTTGAGAAAATGGTCAAATACCCCCCCAACCTTTACCTCAAATACCAACTACACACTTATACTTTGAGAAGGTCCTATGACCCCCCTGAACTATTTTAAAATGAAATTATTACCCCTTCAACGTTGACATGGTAAGAGAGTGTGTTTCACTCTCTTTAAATAGAGTGAGGACGAAAGTATTTTATTAAAAATTTATTTTTAATATTTTTTTAAATAAATATATATAAATTTAATTATTATTTTTCTTTCTTCTTCTTCTTCTTCTTCTTCTTCTTCTTCTTCTTCTTCTTCTTCTTCTTCTTCTTCTTCTTCTTCTTCTTCAATGACATCCAAGAATGACAATTAATTTTTATTTTTTTCCTCTCCTCCTCCTCCTCCTCCTCCTCCTCCTCCTCCTCCTTCTTCTTCTTCTTCTTCTTCTTATTCAATGGCATCCAAGAACTCATCAATGACAAATTTTTTTTTTCTTCTTCTTCAATGGCATCCAAGAACTCATCAATGACATTTCTTATTCTTATTCTTCTTCTTCTTCTTTAATGGAATCCAAGAATTCGAATTACATGAGAATGTTGAGTCAATTCAGATTGGAAAATAAAATCACCAGAATTTTGAATTTTCTTGCGCCATTACCGTCGCAATGCCATTTTGTGAAAATTGAATATTTTTTGGACATTAATTGTTGATTTGATTTTGATAAGATTACATATCGTGTAAATTCTATATGATTCATTATTCCATTGAAGAAGAAGAAGAAGAATAGAAGAAGAAAAGGAAGAAGAAGAAGAAGATGATGATGATGATGATGATGATGATGATGTGGCATGACGTGGAATTAATTGTTTATAGTAAAAAAATGATATATGACGTGGAATTACATGGCATGACACGTGGAAGCGCGTGTAGACCACAAATTAAAATAAAATCTGGGTATGAGTTTGTAGAAGGGTATATATTTCACTTTAAACTAGTTCAGGGAGGTAATAATTTCATTTTAAAATAGTTCAGGGGGGTCATAGGACCCTCTCAAAGTATAAGTGTGTAGTTGGGATTTAGGGTAAAGGTTGGGGGGTATTTGACCATTTTCTCTTTTAAGTCAAGAAATTACATGGTATAGCTCCATTATTGAGTGGCTTTATATTTTTGACCGCAATAAAAAAAGTCTTTGAAAACTAGTCTTCCTTCATTTTTAAGTATAGTATAAGTACAATTTTACCCTTTTATACCTCAAATATTTTTAAAAATTTTATATTAATTTGTCTCTCAAATTCTATTTTTATTTTTATTATTTTTTATTTTTTTTTAATTTTATTTTCATGTTTTAATTAATTTGTCTCAACGTTTATTTTTTTCTGTTTTGCTTTTTACTCAAACATTATCTATTATCTTCATTTTTGTTTATTTTTTAAATTTATTTGTCTCAACCTTTATTTTTCTTTTATTTTTTATTTTTATCATTTCTCTTTTTTTTTCCCCTCATTTTTCTCAAACTTTATTTTTATTTTTTCCTCTCATTTTCGCTTTTCTCAAATTTTTAAATTCTTTTCTTTTTTATTAATCCTTATTTTTTTCTTGCCTTTTTTTCTCAATTTCTTTTTTTTTTTTATTTCTCTATTTTGTTTGATCTATTTTTTTCTCAACTTCTATTATATTTTGTTAATAAATGAAAAATTAGATAATCCGCAAAGGGATCTTCTTTTTTTGACATGAAAGAAAATTTCTTGTTGTTAGGAAGTTCTTTGGGATAAGTTTTGCCTCTAAGGCAAAAATTATAGAACAACTCATAAATCAAGGCACAATGTAGTAGTGTCAAATCTTTCTTGTGGAGCATAACTTGATGTTTGAAAATCCTTGAGTTAAGTCTTGCTTCTAAGGCAAGAGTTATAGAACATCTCATAAATCAAAAATCAATGTGGTAGTGTCAACACTTGTCCATTGAGCGTAACTTATTTTTTTTTTGAGGTTCTTGGGCTAAGTTTTGTCTTAGAGGTAAGACTAATAGAGCATCACATAAATCAAGACACAATATGATAGTGTCAACTCTTATTCATGGGGCATAACTTGTTGGCTAAATCTTTCCTCTAAGGCAAGAGTTATAGAATATTTCATAAATCAAGACACGATGTGGTATTGTCAACTATTTGCCATAGGGTGTAACTTGTTATTTGAAAGTCCTTGGACTAATTCGAGTCTCTAAGGCAAGATTTATAGTATATCTCACAAAGCAAGATATAATGTGGTAGTGCTAACTCTTACCCATGGGGCATAACTTGTTGTTTAAAAGTTCTTGATTTATAAAATATCTCATGAATTAAGACACAACGTGGTAGTGTCAAATATTTTCCATAAAGCATAACTTATTATTTAAGTCATTGGGCTAAGTCTTCCCTCTAAGGCAAGAGTTATAGAACATCTCATAAATCAAAACATATTGTGATGGTGTCAACTCTTACCCATGGGCGTAACTTGTTATTTGAAAGTCTTTGGGTTAAGTCTTTTCTCTAAGGCAAGAGTTATAGAATATCTCATAAATCAAAACACAATGAGGTAATGTCAACTCTTGCCCATGGGGCACAACTTATTACTTGAAAGTGCTTGGTCCAAGTCTTTCCTCTAAGGAAAGAGTTATAAAACATCTCATAAATCAATACACAATATGGTGGTGTCAACTCTTGTCCGTGGGGCATAACTTGTCGTTTGATGGTCCTTAGGCTGAGTCTTACCTCTAAGACAAGAGTTATAGAGCATTTCATAAGTAAAAAAATACAATGCATTAGTGTTGACTCTTACCCTATATACATAACTTGTTTGCAAATTCTTGGGATGAGTTGTGTCTCTAAGGAGAGAGTTTTAGAATATCTCATAAATAAAGACATAACATGGTAGTGTCAACTCTTGTCCGTGGGGCATAATTTATTATTTGAAAGTCCTTGAGCTAAGTCTTTCCTCTAATACGAGAGTTGTAGAACTTCTCATAAATGAAGACATAACGTGGTAGTATCAACTCTTTCTCATGGGGCATAATTTGTAGTTTAAAAGTCTTTGAGCTAAGTCTTGCCTCTTAAGGACAGAGTTGTAGAACATCTCATAAATAAAGACATAACATGGTAGTGTCAACTCTTTTCCGTAGGGCATAATTTGTAGTTTGAAAGTCCTTGAGCTAAGTCTTTCCCCTAAGGCAATAGTTGTAGAACATCTCATAAATGAAAACATAACGTGATAGAGTCAATTCTTTCCCATGGGGCATAATTTATTGTTTGAAAGTCCTTGAGCTAAGTATTTTCTCTAAGGTAAGATTCATAGAACATCTCAAAAATCAAAACACAATGTGGTAGTGCCAACTCTTGCCCATGAAACATAACTTGTTGTTTGAAAGTCATAAGTCTTGCCTCTACAATGTGGTAGTGTCAACTCTTTCCCATAAAACGTAGCTTGTTGTCTGAAAGTCATAAGTCTTGCCTTTATAATGTGATAGTGTCAACTCTTGCTCATGAGATGTAACTTGATTAGTAGAAATCTTAGACAAGAACAAAAATAATAAAAATTATGAAAAAAAATGAAAAAAAATATTAAAAAAATAAAAATCAAAGAAATGTAGAACTTGAGAGAGAGAACGGAAAAAAATAAAGGTTGATAAAAAAGATAAAATAAAAATAAAGGTCGAGAATTAAAAAAAAAAAGAAAAAAATCAACAAAAATAAAAAAAACTCTTTGTTTTTAATAAAAGTAGACGTTGAGAGGAGTAAAGGAAAAAAGTAAGGGTTGAAAAAACTGGAAAAAAAATTAAAGTAAAATAAAAAAGTAAAAAAAGAAGTTGAGAGGAAAAAAAGAAAAGTGTAAGGGTTGAGAAAAATCAAAAATAAAAAGAAAAAAATTAAAATAAAATTAAAAAGAAAAAAATAAATAAAATTTGAAAGATGAATAAGTATAGAGTTGTTATCCATTATAAGGATCATTTATATATTTTACTCCATTGGTTAGGGGCAATTTTGTCTGAAAACATATAACTTAATAGCTAAAGACTATTTTTATGAAGTTTTATTATTTGGGGTTAAAATTTGAAAGTCACCTTATATTGGGGCTATTCATGTAGTTTTCCCATTTTAAATGGTATAATTATTCGATAAATTCACATCAATTATTGAAATTTAAAGCAAAAAGAGAAACAAAGTTAATAGCCGACGAAGAAATAATGCACACTAACGTACAAATTAAATATATTTGAGAGAGGAAGTAAATTTGCATTAGATATATTTCAACAAAATTACAATAACTTACATTTCATTTTAGACCCTCTTTATCCATCTTTCATTTTGTATCTCTACAGTGTCATGCTCATAGAAAATATTTGAAAAACTTTAACAGTGAAGAGTAGAGAATAAATTTTGAAAGTAATTATATCACGATAATGATAAACATAATAAACTTTTAACTGTTGGAAACACGGTTATATTTCAAATTTAAAACTTAAAAATGCTTAATATTAGTTGGATAAATACAAATTTAATGAAGTAAAAAAGAAATAGATAAAAACTTATGTTTTAGTTGCCACCAAAAAGGATCCTCAAAGAGGTGCTTTTTTAATAGTTTTCTGAAAAAACAATTTTGCTATAAAGAAGGAACCAAAATATGTATGTTTTAGAGTTCAAAACTGTATACTTGTACTGTATTGTGAGTTGGGGGTTTGGGCTGTAGGTGATAAAAGAGTTTTAAAATGAGGTGTAGGTGATACAAGTCTTAATAATTGAGTGGGGGTGACAATTACTCTATTATGGATTAAGAAAGTTTGGTAATCTTGAGAATAGCCCACATGTTTTTAAATTTATACTTTGATCCAAATGTTTACCTAATAAAACGAGAAACGGAGGAAAAAAAAGGCGTCTTTCTCTCTCTTCTCATCCATTGTTGTTTTCTCTCTCTTAGTGATTTTTGTTGTTCATTGTTGCTGCTCCTTTATTCATCATCTTCTGCTTCATTATCATTATCTTCTACTTCATTATCATCTTCATCTTCTTCTTGTTGACCATTGTCGTTGTTGATGTTGTTGTTACCGCTACTGTTGCTATTTGATCAATTTCTTAGGTCAAATTTTATTTTGTACATCACTTTTTACTTTGGCAGTACTTCATAGGAGACTTTGGTAAGTCAAATTATGATTTTTAGTTGAATTTTTCATCTGGGTAACTACTATTGTGCTGTTTTTCCAATAATGGATAGAACACAATCATGAATCCAACATAACATCCATCTGTTTAAATCGATAAATCATCTGTTGTGACAGATGAGACATCTGTTTCAACGGAAGACTGATATGTTGAATTCATGTTTATGGTTCTATAGGCCGTAACATGAATCGAACAGATGGGTCATCTGATGCAACCGATGATTTATCTGTTTAAACAGATTAGCTATCTGGTGCAACGTTATAAATATCTGTTACAATAGAATATTAACCTGTTGTAACAGAACCTGAACTCAATTCTAACAAACGTGTTGTCTGTTGCAATAGGGCAAATATATGTTGCAACAAATTATTAACCTATTGCAACAGAACCCAAACTCAATTCCAATAGACGGTAAATATCTATTGCAACATATTAGTAGACTATTGCGATAGAACCTTACCTTGATTCCAACAGATCGTAGTCTATTGCATTAGGTAAGTCATCTGTCACAACAGGTTAATTATCTATTGAAACATGTCACTTATCTGTTGGAATTAGCTTCAAAGGTGCGTCAGTACTGTAACATCAATTCCAACATATATATAGTCTGTTGCAACATATGTTTCACCCGTTACAACAGATGAATCATTTGTTGAAATCAGCTTCAGGAGAATAAAATAAATCCCAACAGGTAAGTAATCTGTTGCGAATGATTACACATCTGTTGGGATTCATTTATGGCACTATGAAATTACTATTAACTTGTTTGAATAAATTACTTTATTTAGGTACCACTAATGGAGAGATCAATAACAATAGGGGTGGATTGTCATGGTCAATGGATAAAAAAGAGCAATCGATATGTATGGCATTGGAACGAGGGTGAAATGCTAGAGATGATAGCTATGATAGTCCAAAGTGATGTTTTGTATGATGACTTTTTGAACTTAATCACTAGTTATTGTGGAATGAATTGTCAATCGGAAGAACTCGTCATCAACTACATGCACAACTCCTTTGAAAATTAGAGGGTACTGCCTTTCAAGATAACCGATCAGGTTTGGTTACGTGCTTATCTTAGTAATTCATCTAGGCCGGTGTTAAGGGTGTACGTGGTTAAAAAGACAAGAGAAAATGAGAACCACAATGTAGAAGAAGAACAACAACAAGACATCTTTGATGATAGGTTGGATGATCTAGACATGAATAGACTAGATAATGATCAAACACCTATGCCTATTCATGCGACCAATACGATGTGCAGTTCTTCTCAATCGACATAGTCTGGAAATCTTCAAGACGATGGGATCGGCTTTTTTATTGAAATGTCATTCAAGGAAAATAATAAACTATCTACCACTTTGTTTATTTCTTGCTTGAAAAAAGATTTTAGAATAAAGAAGGTGATTAATTTAAGCAGTGTCTTTTGCTTCAAATATGCTAATTCGAACTGCAAGTGGTGGTTGAGAGCGGTGAAGTACGCAAGTTCTGATAGATCCATCATTCATAAATATGAAAAGCATCACACATATGGTTCGGATCACATCTCGGGCCAAAATTCTCATGCCACGGCAAAGGTCCTCGGTGAATATTACAGGAGTAGTTTTCCCGATGGCAAAGGCCCTTCAACAAAGGTTATGGCCAATCAACTCCTTACGGAATTGGGTGTCCTGGTCAATTATTGGAAGATATATACAACTATGGGGATTGTCAAGAACTTGGTTAGAGGGACACTCTAGCATGGGTATGCAGTCCTAGATTCCTACCATTACATGATTGAGTCCATAAATCCCAGAAGTTAGAAGAAATTGCATCTTGACGAAAATGGAAGGTTCAAGTTATGGTGCTTGGATTCAAGGTTTTTGACATTTGAGAAAAGGCATAACTGTCGATGGTACCTTCTTGAGGAGCAGGTATAATGGAGTTTTGCTAGCGGTGATGGCACAGGATGCGAAGAATCACATCTTTCCTATCGCTTTTTGTGTAGTGGACAAGGAATGTGATGCCTCTTATGGATTTTTTTTGAACAACTGCGAAGCTGCGTCGAAGATACCGAAGAGTTTTGTTTTGTATTGGATAGGCATCCAAGTATTCCAAAGATGGGTTCACATTTCTTCACTTCAGCTTACTTTGGTTGTTGCATCAGGCATCTTGGAGAGAACATTCGGACCAACTATCACAACGAAAGAGTCGTGACCCTTTTTTGATAGAGCAGCAAAAATATATAGTAGAGAGGAGTTTTTAGTCCATTTCAATCAAATAACAGATGTGAATCCTAAGGAGCAGAATTTCTTGTACGTTTCAGTTTTGAGAGATAGACCCGGGGATTTTGTCCGGCAGATCGGTATATTCTTATCGATTTTAATGTCATGTTTGAGTTACAAGTTTAGTATGATGTCGTACTAAGTGATTCTTTTGTATAGGTACAATATTATGACATCAAACATAGCTAAATCAGTGAATTCATTGTTTGGCGTTGAAAGAGAATTTTCCATCAAGGCTATGTTCGAAAAAATAAGCCAAAAATATGGCGAATTTTTCAACGAAAGGTGTGTCTAGTTCAAGTGCCCAAAAAAAACCCGATTTGTTCTTGAAATCAAAAAAATAATATCAATGAACGTCAGTTTAGGTAATAGGTTATTACCTCATAAAATAGCAGATTACAAATTCAGTATCACCGGTCATGGTGATGTTGCCACGGTCGATCTTCAAATAAGATCTTGTACGTGCAGAGTTTTTGACTTGGATAAAATACCCTGTCCACATGCTATGGCAGCACTTCGAGCTCAATACGACCATTAATATGGAGCTGAAGTTTACAAGCACTCCTCTTAATATTATTCGGTGGAAAAATATGAAATGGTATATAGTGGGCATGTTACTCCGGTGCCTCCCGAAGAATCTTGGGTTGTTCCTGCAGAGCATATGGGGAGATTAATACCTCCTTCATAAATTGACCCAAGCACTATCATACCAGGAAGAAAGCTATATAATAGGAGGCGTGGAGTCGGAGAATCATTTTCATCAAGAAGAAACAAGTGCTCCGTATGTAAGCGCGCTGGCCACAAAAAAATTACATGCCCGGATCGTAATCCACCATGATCATTGTAATTGCAGAAACTTGTATAGCTATTTGTTGTGGACTTTAATATATTTAACTCATTGTGGCTTATTTGTTGTGGACTTTAATATATATAAAATATTTTTTTAATAACTTGTGCATCAATAAAAGGAGACAAAACATGAACTAAACAATACAGCAGACCATAAGTATTTTCAACAGATTACCCATCTATTGAAACAGATGGACATTAGTGGGAAGAACACAACACTATTCCATAAAACTGGAATATTTTTCTCCAACAGATATAAATCTATGCCACAGATGGATAATCTGTTGACAGAAATCCAACTGATGACCAATCTATTCCAACACATGGTCCATCTGTTGAAACTCAAAAGGCAAAATTCCTATTGCTACTGGATTCAAAATTGCTCCTTACCTCCAACCGTCGACATGTTAACATGTAAAATATTTACAAGAAGAAATAGACAAAATAAAAATTGAATAAGAATTAAAAAGCCAAAGTTAACTAAAAATAAAATTTTCATTAAACGAAAAATAAAATACATTAGGTATAGATCCAAAATAGAAAAATTAAAATACATACGCTAAAAGAAAAAACACATTATAATTATTATTATTATTATCATCATCATCATCATCATTAATGACAGTCGGTGAATCAACTCGCAGCAGTAGGGCCCTCATCACCCTCTACATCTCTCTGAACATCATCGCTCTCACAGAGACCAACTCCTTCTGTAGGTCATTAACCTGCCTCTGAAGTTCCTGCACTATGTCGCGCAGAATAGCAATGTCCCAAATAGGATCATCCATATCTAGAACACACATGAATTGACAAATGTAAAGAAAAGAATCCAAATGTAATATAACGTATACTACAAACTGGTAGATTTACACCGAAAAAAAACTTACCTCCACATAAAAGAATATGCTCTTTGAAGAGAAGTTGTTGAAGATGTCACACAAAAAGAAAAAATGTAAGAAATAAATAAAGTTTAGCAGAATATAGATTAAGAAGGGACCTATTTATAGAAGATTGAATTTGGATGTATAAGGACAAAAGGCACGTCTGTTAAGCTCCTTTGTATTAATTACATTCAAACTGGTGGCATTTTTTTCTATGAAAAGTCATGAATTTTTGGTTTACATTAATACTTCTCACCTTTTCAAAATGGTTTTGAGACTTGATAACAGTCGTTATTATTGTGCTATTGCAACAGATCATCCATCTGCCCCAATAGATTTACCATCTATTGCACCATATAGATTATCTATTGTGATAGCTGGACCATATGTTGGGGATGTTTTAATTTCTTCTAACAGTTGATTTATCAGTTGAACAGATGGAGAATTCAGTTCATCAGCTATTTTGAACGTGTTAGATAAAAAGTCACCACTACCTCTTTTTAATAGTCATCACATGCATGCAGATGAATAAATAATGTTTGGTCTATCACAACAAATTTACAATCTGTTGCAACATATGGATTATTTGTTGCGACAGATGGACCATATGTTGGAGAAGATATTTTGATTTTTTCCAACAGTTGATTCATCAATTACAACAGATGGAGATTTTGATTCATCAGCTGTTTTAAATATGTTAAGATAAAAAAGTCACGACTCTTCGCACCTCTTTTATAATAGTCATCACATGCATGCAGATGAATAAACAACACTGTAGTGTCTTTGATAGGGTAGGAAGAATAAGGTACGCGAAATGGATCCACTTTTATGCGTGGGAGTTATGTATTATTGATCAGTCTACCACGATAGACACACATAAAATGCAATGATTTTGTGAATGCAGATTTTTACCGATTAGACACTAATCTTTCAAACAAGATCCTGCATTGTACAGTTTAGTTTGATAGGTACGAACTGATAAGGTCGAAGGGTTCCAAGACGGTGGTGTCGATACCCAGTTACAATTTAATGATAGTTTATGCTCATGTTTTTGTGTCAAGTTTAGGGAAGGGTTCAAGTTTTTAGCGGCAGTGTAAATATCCAATAGTGATTGGACCAGTTTTAATGGCGTAATGGACTTCTTGAAATATCTCCGAAACCTCGCACTGCGGCAAAAAATGATGGAACCAATAGAAATTCCCCTATTACAAATTTATATGGATGGATTACTGGAGGAGACTTTTATACACTAAAAGGTTCTTGGGAGAATACCTGTGCGGGAAGGGGGAGGTGGAGAAGGCTATATATCATCTCAGACCTTGTTTAAGAGGATACATAGGGTAGGAAGCAAGGAAATTCTAGCGAATCTGTCCAATGAAATTGACATGAGAAATGGAGAAACTGGATGAGCTTCAAATGTGGAAGTGTATCTAAATATAAAAATCCATCAGTCATTGAAAAAAAAAATAATCAACAGGACTAGAGCTGGACACTTTGCTAGAGAATGCAACTATCGAGTATGGCCTTAATGAAGACTCTCACAAAGTGCAGGACAAGAACTCTAAGGAAGAAGCTTCGCGAGCACAAGAAATTGATATGATTTTTGGTCAGAATTGAAACTTGAACAAACAACTCCTAAATTAAAAATAAGGGAAGCCAAAGTGTTAATATCTGAAGTTTAACTTGCATGCCATGCCTTCTGTTTGTGGCTATGATCAGGTCTATGGCAGTAGAAACAAAAAGGTCTGAAGTAGGCAGAAATTCCATGCCTTGTTGTTTCAACTGCCTTTCCATAGGAGGCATGAGATGCATATTTAACTTGAGAAATTGCCACCTTGGCTTGATCCCAAATTTTTAATTCAGGAGTAGTTGGTTTAGGTTTCAATTTTGACCGACAATCTTACCACCTCCTATTCTTGCAAAGATACTTTCTTAGATTTTTGGTCCTGCACTTTGTAAGAGTCTCATTGAGGCCATGCTCGCTAGTTGTAGTATCTAGCAAAGTGACCAGCTCCAGTTCTTTTGACCATTCTTCTTTTAATTCAACGACTGATGGATTTTTATTTTTGGACATGCTTTCACATTCACAGCTCATCTATTTTTTTTCATTTTTCATGTTAATTTCATCAGCCAATCTCACTACACTTTCTTTCCTACTCTGAGTTTCCTCTTAAATAAGGTTTGAGATGATATATGGCCTTCTCAACCTCCCCCTTCCCCGCACAGGTATTCTTCTAAGCACCTACTGTTGTATAATAGTCTCCTCCAGCAACCCATCTATATAAATTTGGATTAGGAGAATTTCTGTTGGTTCCATCGATGTTTGCTGCAGAGCGAGGCTTTGGAGGCCTTTCAAGAAGTCTATTGAGCCATTAAAACCGGTCCAATCACTATTGGATATGTACACTACCGCCAAAAACTTGAACCCTTCCCCAAACTTGACACTAAAACATGAGCATGAACCATCATTAAATTATAATAGGGTATCGACACCACCTACTTGGTCCCTCAACCTTACCAGTTTGAACCTAACAATCTTAACTGTAAAATACCATATCTTGTTTGAAGAATTAACGCCTAATAGGTAAAGAACAAACATTCACAAAATCATTGTACTGGATGTATGTTTTCACGATAGGTTGATCAGTAATACGTACCTCCCACATATGAAGTGGTTCCATCTGCAAGCAGCTTATTCCTCCAAACCCATCTTTACTCTAGCCTTTAAAGCTGGTTGGGCAAAAATGGATCTAGTTTCACTTCCTTTTTATCTACAAACAAGAGAAATACATTTAACGTCAAACAAAAGAAGAAGAAAAAGAACATTATAAAAAGGGAACAAAAAATTGAGTGAATCAACAGATGACCAATCTAATGCAACAGATTACCCATCTGCCCAGCTGATGAGGCATCTGTTGCAACAGATGGATGACATATTGCAACATATGAGTCATCTGCTGGAATAAATCAAACCAGCCTTGCTACTGGTTTGATTTTTTCAAATAGTTGCTCTATCTGTACAAAAAGGTAATACAAAATTGAGTTAATCAACAGATGACTAATCTTATGCAACAGATTACCCATCTGTTCAACCGATGAGGCATTTTGCAATGGATATAAAAACAATAGTTTGTTCATTCAAGATTTAAAAGTCACCTTTCCTTCATTTTTCTCAATAAATAGGAAACTGGTAAATGGGTAAATCATTAATAGCAACAGATGTAAATATCTAATTTAAATAACATACAAAGAAGAAGACTAGATGTAAAGAGTAATAGTGAACCATACTTGCAATGTGAAAAAATCAAAGGGATCAGAACATCCAATTTAGTTGAGAAAAAGATATTGATTGGTTGAGATTCAAAAGGATCCTCATCCGAAAGAAGAGATAAAAAAAAGGCAAAAAGGAAAGAAAAAGATAAAGAAGAAAGAGTTATAGATTAGTTGAGTTGAGTCTTACTTATGTCTGAAAGAGAGAGTATTCTTCTAGATATGGGTTTTAAATATTCATTAATAACTTTTGAATTTTGAGGGGCACGAGGAAACGGTGACATTGAAAAGACCAGATAAGACTACTCACTCAGGAGATTTTTGAGTTATCCAAGTAATATTTTTTACCGCCATAGTATTTTAACTTTTTTTCATCTCAGATAGGAAATACCTAAATTGCTTTTAAAAAAAGGGTCTTAAAACATCTAAGTGCAACAGATAACAATTTCTATTTGAAAATTTTCAAATCTCGGTCATCTGTCGTAACAAATGCATAATATATTGCAATAGATGACTTAATCTATTTGATTAAATCCAACAAAAAAGACATTTGTTGCAATAGGTTGAATATTTGTTTTATACAATTTCAATTGATTTCACATGTTAGACTAATACCTTAAGGGGTCATTTGGTAGAGTGTATTGTAAAATATAATGCATGCATTAGTTAATGTGTATTGCTAGTACCTTGTTTGGTATGACTTTTTGCCCATGTATAACTAATGCAAGCACTAGTTATAGTAATACACTATTTCCTATGTATTAGTAATACAAAGACTTTAAACACTTGCATTAACTTATTAAATGACCTTAATACCCCTCAATTTCACTCTCAAAATAATTCACCATTCCTTTTCCCGCCAATTTAATTTACACTAGTAAATCTTTTCAAAATATTTCAAAATTTTTTCCCACTATTTGAATTTACAACAATGAATGGTTGATTTAAATAACTATAACATATTTTTTCTTTGCTTCGAGAGTCTTTAAAAAGATTTTAACAAAAAAATTGAGATTATTTCTTAATTTTCCGTCTTGTATTTTATTTTTATTTCGACTATGTTAATCCGTTGGTGTAACATTTTTGCACAAAGATGAAGGTCTTATAATTAATCCTAAACCTCTATATAATAGTTCAACAATATTAATTATGTTTGAAATAATAAATGAACTTTGTTGCAAAAAAGTGTACAAAATAAAAAAGGGGTATTTTTGTAAACAAAAAATTCTTTTATAGAAATTATGTAAGATGTATTATTTATTATACATCAAACCAAATAATGTATAAGAAATAATAAATGCATAACTAATACAAGCATTAATAATACAAGTATTAGCATTGCTAATACACTATATTTTGCATTGTTCTTATACACTCTACTAAACAATACCTAATTGATTAATCTAGGACCAGGGGTGGTTCTCATAGGGTCAACTACAACTTCAATTGAGTATTTTGGCAATTGAATGATGAGACGGAATTGCATTCCTCCCGGCCAGAGTCGTCGATCGATCACTCTGAGCTGAACCTATTCTTATTACCTCATACGTTAGACCAATACCTTAGTTGATTAATCTAGGACTAGAGATGAGTTCTCATAGGGTCAACTACAACTTTAATTGAGTTTTTTAGCAATAGAATGATGAGACGGTATTGCGTACCTTCCGGCCAGAGTCGTCGATCGATCACTCTGAGCTAAACTGATTCTTACTACCTCATATGTTAGACCAATACCTTAATTGATTAATCTAGGACCAAGGTTGAGTTCTCATAGGGTCAACTACAACTTTAATTGAGTATTTTGCCAATTGAATGATGAGATGGTATTGCGTTCCTCCTGGCCAGAGTCATCGATTGATCACTCTGAGTTGAGCCGATTCTTACTACCTCATATGTTAGACCAATACCTTAATTGATTAATCTAGGACTAGGGGTGAGTTCCCATAGGGTCAACTACAACTTTAATTGAGTCTTTTGGCAATTGAATAATGAGAAGATATTGTGTTTCTCCCGACCAGAGTCGTCGATCGATCACTCTGACCTGAATCGATTCTTACTACCTCATATATTAGACTAATTCCTTAATTGATTAACAGATGGAAACCCCTATTTGTTAATTTATAACAGATAGGTAATTTGTTATGATATGTGATAATTCATTTGATAATTTACTACAGATGGGTAATCTATCGCAATAGATTACTTAATCTATTTGATATTTTGTAACAGATGAGTATCTAATGCAACAAGTTGAACATTTATTTTTATACAATATCAATTGAGTTCATATACCTAAATTGATTAATCTAATCTAGGACCAGGGGTGGGTGGGTGAGTTCATAGGGTCAACTACAACTTCAATTGCATCTTTTGGCAATTGCATAATGAGAGGGTTAAAAATTATGCATATCTTTTATAATTTTAAAAATAATTAAGATCAATTCGGACCAAATTAACATTTTCAAAACTTGTCATTCTTTTCCAAAATACAAATCAACCCATATAAATCATCCATTTGCGAGAAAAATGTTTCATCATTTCAAATCTTGAGTTCTCGCTCTTTTCTTTTCTCTTTCTCACTGAATTATACAGTATAGACAACAACTACAACTACTTAACAAGTTGCTCTTCCCTTCACAACAGATCAATTTTCTTCTCATTTTCGACCACATAAGTGTTATTTTTAACTTCATTCTTGCTTGTATCAGTTATTTTCTCTGTGTTTATAGGTAACAAAGTTTGATAAGAGTTATATATTTGTTATTTTTTTCTAAAAAATAAAGGCTTTTAAGTTAATGATGAAAAAGAAAACTTTTAGTTGTATTATCTTCAAGAATGGGTTTACAATTTTGAGTTTTGATGGTAAAATCACAGGAAAACCTCAAGAAAACCCTAGTTTCTATTGCAATATTTCGTTGACTGTCATGGTAATTTTGGATGGTATTTATGGTATTTGTGGTGGTGGTGGTCGTCATTGTCGTCGTTGTTTTAGTGGCACTGGTGGTGGATGTTGGTGGCATTGGTTGGTGGTGTTTGTGGTGGCTGTCGGTGGTGGTGGTATTCATGGTGTTTATGGTGGTGGTGGCTGTTGGTGTGTTGTTATTGGGGTTTTTTGTAATGTATTTTTAAAAATTTATGCATACATCAATTGTAATGTAATTTTTTTTTCTATTGTTTGTAGGTAAAACATGTCTCCCAAAAAAAAGGAAAGTGAAAGTGGATCAACGTCTGACCACCCCCCCAAAAAGCTACCATATAGAGGGATTCGGAGGAGCTTCCTGAACAATCTCAGTCAGGAAAACAAAGTAAAGCTGAGGAGAGATATAAAAACAATATTGAGGGAGGTGGACTAGGGTCTGTAGATGGTGATGTAAAAATATGAAAGTGAGAAAGAGGAGGAATTAGAGAGTGAGAAAGAGAAAGAGGATGATCATCAACATGATGATCATGGATCACCAATAGGGCATGAATTAATATTGACATCCCAGCATGATCCTATCAAAACTTTTAGTATTGATAAGTTTTAAGTTGGATGCCGATAAATGACAAAAAAGCAAAAGAAGAATTAACTGTTGAAATTGTACTTAATTGTCAGGTGGGGAGTAAATTTACTAATTTTAGAAAAATTATGAAGGACGAAAACATAGATGGACTTTTTAAGAAGAGTTGCTTTGAATGCTTTCTTGAGCTAGATGAGGACGCCCCTGACCGTTTCCTAATGAGGATGATATATGGTCTTCTCAAGAGTTGGATAAAGTACCTGGGGGATGATATAAGTTTGGAGGAAGGGCAAAAAAGATGGATGAAATTTGGATCAACTATTGTGGCATGCCAATTTGTTTTGGCTTGCAAGAGTTTTCCATAGTGATGGGATAGAGATGCCATCGTCCAGAAGAACCACCTATCGCCAAGGAAACACCACGCAAATGATCCAAGGCAAGAAAATTCAAGGAAAAAATAGATGGATTGTTTGACATTGCTCGACATGGCTACAAAGCATCGGATTTGTTGACAGATCTCATGGATAAAACCATACCAAAGCAGTACAGGGAGAAATTGTGCTTAGTTGGGTTTGCCCATTCAGTTATATTGGCAAGACACGTCAATAAGGTCATAAAAGATGATTTGTTCGCGCGTTCTTAGGATTTTGATAAATTCAACAATTATCCCTGGGGATATGACAGCTTCTACTTGACTGTCCAATATTTACTAACAAAGTTATCCTTAAAGACGACCACATATATAGTTTTCCTTGGGCTTTCATGGTAAAATTAATCACTATTTTAACTCATCCATTAAGTTATATTGAATATAGTTATTATGTATTATTTTTTTCTTACTTCCTGTTTACATTTTTTAGGCTTGGGCATTGGAAGCCATTCCTCCCTTCCAAAAGCAGGTAATGGATTATTCGGATGAGGTTTCTTATCTAAGGATGTTTAGGTGGTTGGCTGCAAAGAGCAACACCAAAGTTAAGGAGGCTGATCTCTTTAGCCTTCCGGATGATGCAGTACGTCTTCTTCAAGTAAAATAATTTTACTCAATGAAAGATATTGAATAAATATTATATCTGATGCACCAGATGGAACATCTATTGCGATAAATTACCCGTCCTGTGCCAACCAATGCAACAAATAGATAATCTATTGCGACAGATGATTGATATCTTTCATTAGATTACCCATCTGTTGCTTTGGTTCTCGAAACCCGACCCCTAATAGATTAACCATCTACAACAAATTATGCAACAAATGTTCAATCTGATGCAACATATTTTTAATACACATAGAAAATCATCTGTTGCATAATATGTAACCCAACAAATTACCCATCTTGTGCAACTGGTGCAATAGATTAGTAATCTATTGCGATAGATGATTGATATTTTCCATTAGATTATCCATATGTTGCTCTGATTCTCTGAACCTGACTCCTATAAGAATAACCATCTGCTGTAAATTATGAAATAGGTATGTAATCTGATGCAACATATTATTAATCTGTTGCGGAAGTTGATTGTGAAAATGTTAACCCAACTGTGAAAATTATTATATTATATGATTTAAAAGTATCTATCTTTGTTTCTAGGTTGTGCATCCATAGATCGTGCCTACTGAGGAGGAGTCCTTGATGACTTCTTATATTACTCTAGGTCATGTTGATACTATAGAAGACCCAATGGTGGAGTTAATAAGGAAGAAATTGGTTGGAGCAACAGTCGTAAGAAGAGCAGTTAGGTAAGGTCATCCTAATGTTGAGGCTCTTCATGATCAACCTACTAAGGCAGATCCGGGTGCTTCTTCTGGTGGAGTTTTTGGTGTTGGTGGAAGGCATGATGATGCTGCTACCACTCGTGATGATGATCATGTAAATGCTCAAGAAAAATTAAATATTTTAGAAAACACTCCTTTTCACCCTTACACAGGTCCCTCTCACCCCTCTTCACCCTTGTGTTCTCATTGCAAATGCTAAGAGTGCAAGGACAGCCAGGATAAACTCTTTAAAAAAGTAGAAGATATCTCTAAAGCTGTTGAGAAATTCCAATCCAAGAGGGGTTTCATACCATCCAAGAAGTTGAGGGAGCAATACACTCCTACACTATTGGTTAGGAGGAAGAAAAGAGCAATAACCGACGTACTCTCCTATAGAAAATAAAAAATAATTGCAACTCCTCCCTCTCAAAAAGCTGTTGAAGTTTAGGGGAAATTCAAGAAGGTGGATATATACACGAAACTTGGAGCCAAAGAGAAGAGGGATCTGCGATAGGCCAAGAGTGCCAAGCCAGGCGCACTAGATTACCTTGGGCCTCCCTTTTCCCCCCCAAAACTTCCAGACTATGACAGATATGTGTATGTGTTATGAGGACAAAGCAAGTTTACTTTTCCTAACCTAGCCTTCTAATATAATCTAACCCATGATGAAGAAGCTAAGCAACAGATATGAAATCTGTTGCATCAGATATGAAATCTGTTGTAACAGCTGGGTATTCTGGTGCAACTGGTAGTGGTTCTGTTGCAACTTACTATCCATCTATTGCATAAGTTGCATTGGATTATTGATCAGAGAACCCCATGCAATAGATGGACTATCTTTACAATTACTAACCCATTTAAAAACTATCTTCTTATATCACAGCACGTTGACAAAATTCTCTGCCTCATGAGAAAAAGGCAATTAGCGTACTCGAAAGCTTATGATGCTGCCGATAGGATAATGGACCTCGACTTCTGCAAAAATCTCAAGTATAAGTATGATCAACTTAATAATGTCGCATCAGAATGTGGTACGGGATTTGATTTCTTAGTTTCTACATTGGACGGGGATGAAGAAGAAATGATAAAATATGTTAGAGGGAGAGGCCAAATCCACATGACAAGAGCTGGACCGAGGCAAAGAGAATTATTGCAGTAATTGGCATGAACGGCATACATTATCGGGCTGTTGAGATACTACTTGAGGAGGGAAAGATCAAAGTTCATAACTGCAACGAACCTCTCATCGATGATGTCAATCTTTTTCTTCTCATGCAACCACTGATGGAGCTGTTGTCCATCTTGTTGAGGGAGAATAAACTGATGAATCATTTGTCAAAGGAAGTGCTGATAAAGAAATCATGGGATTTTGAAGGTCAAAATAAAGGTATGACCCTTCTAAAAATTGATGCCGGCTATGCGAGCGGCTTGCACGCTCTTGCACATATCGAATGTTTGCTGACCGACACAGAAATTGCTGAGCCAACGACCTTTCTGTGTGACAATGCTGTGGCAAACCTGCAAGAGTTCTGGGCTTATGGGGTGCTAACTGGAAGCTTGGAGCCTGTGAAATAATAATTTTTTATTTCAAGTCACACTTCACTTTTCTTTAAATTGCATGTACATGTAGTGGCAATAATTTTTTTCTGATGATTGAAAGTTGAGTTTTTTATAATGCAATAGATTGTCAATCTGTTGTAAAATATATTCTATCTGTTCTGTCAGATAGTTTATCTATTGTAATAGGTTGGTCATCTGTTACATTATGCCGATGTTGTTTCTATCTAATCTAAGTCTAATCTGTTGCAACAATGGGAAGACCTTTTTGATAATTTCCAATAAATGACCTAAATTTTACAAAATATTTCTAAATTTGTTTGATATTTTACAACAATTACAAGCTTGAATATCCATGTGCTCGACAAAACCAAACCAATAAAAAATACACCATCATGAAAATTTCAGCAATTAGGCTTGAAAA
This sequence comes from Capsicum annuum, assembly GCF_002878395.1. Classification (NCBI taxonomy): domain Eukaryota; kingdom Viridiplantae; phylum Streptophyta; class Magnoliopsida; order Solanales; family Solanaceae; genus Capsicum; species Capsicum annuum. The sequence goes on along the minus strand of NC_061113.1, from coordinate 208,120,447 downwards.
TCCATGTGCCCAACACCACCAAACCAGTAGCAATAACTGCAACAATGTAGTATCTTCTAACTCGATTTTGTTTCTCTTCAGAAGCCTTGACTTTTTTCAACAAACCTCAGATTACACAATTTGCCTGTGAAGGGTGTCATTCTTCATACCAATCAAAGTAATCGCATTCACCCAATTTCTATAAAAATAAGAACATAATTACAAAACAATTACAACTCAATAATTAATCAACTAATTAAATAAAAAAATATTACCTTTGAAATCTTACAAGTAAAAAATCTACAACCTGGATTTTGCTGAGTCCAAGAAGTCTTCAATAGAGCTTCATGACCACACTTATAATATCGAAAATCATTATCACAAAAAATAGTGGAAGATGTGCTCGACATTGTCAAGCTCAGTTGGAAAAAATAAAAATAAAAAGATGAAGAAAAGAAAGACCAAATGCAAATAATTTGAAGAATTTGGATAGATAAAAAAAAGATGACGACAAAGAAGAAGATTTGGGAATTTAGGGTTAAATTTTAGGAAGAAGATGAATATATAAGACATTGGGGAAAAAAATGACCGTTGGGGGAAAAATCAGATGTCAAGTCAGTAAAAAGTACAATCCTGACACATTTGTGCCTATTTTATTTTACGTGTTTAAAATGAACACCGTTTACTTGATTCTTATTTTATTGTCGATGAGTTTCACTTTTTTATTTCAATTCACTCACTTTTTCACATGTAGTGGCAATTTTTTTTGTTCAATGAAAGTTGAATTTTTATAATGCAACAGATTCTCCATCTGTTGTAATGGATATTTTACCTGTTCTGACATATAGTTTATCTGTTGCAATAGGTTGGTCATCTATTGCATTATGTCGGTGTTTCTATCTAAGTCTATCTATTACAGCAGTGGGAAGACCTGTTTGATAAATTCCAACAGATTACCTACCTGTTGCAACATATGTCAAATCTGTTCGATATTTTACAACAAACATTTCGTCTGTTGCAACAGATACATTACCAGTTGCAATATTTAAATCTAGTGTTTCATTTCAATTAATAAGTTTGAATCTAAGAAAAAAATAAAATTCATAGACAAAATAAAATTTATCGAAGCCTTAAGAAATTAGCTGAAATAAAATCAACGAATAAATGAAATGTAAAAATATTGTTATGGGTACAGATCTCAACAAATACATCAACAATTTAAATATTGATGCCAAGTATTCCTAAAGAGGGGTGAGGTTATTATTTTGACAGACTCAATCTATAAAGATCTACTCAATATGGACAAGTTTTTCTTTATCTGGTGCTATGGAATTTGGCTTTGCTCGTTGTAGATCTTTAATTTTGCTTACGTATAGTTTCTGCGTTTACTGTTCTCCATATTTCCATAAAAAAAGTAGAGTATCATATTGTCAATGTTGTTCAGTAGTAGCTTCTACATCCACTTAGAAAGCCAGAATTGGTCAATGCTAACCACGGAGATACAACAAAATAAAAAAGGATAACTCATCTGTTTAGCAAATCAAACAGGTCTTTCTCCTATTTTAAATTGTCCCAAATAGATTATATTTTTGTTTCAACAATGAATCAACTGTTGGGTCAAATTTCTATATGAGGAAGACCTGTATGATAATTTCTAATGGATGAACAATCTGTTGCAACATATGACTCATCTATTGCAGCAGATAGGTCATCTGTTGGTACAAATAAAAGTGGTACGACGAATTGTTTAATTTACTAAAATAGATGAGACATATGTTGCAACAGGTACTTTATCTGGTGCAATAAGTTAGTCAACTGTTGCAATAGATGTATATATCTGTTTGATAATTTTCAGCAGATGTGTCACCCATTGAAACAGAAATGTGTCTATTGGTTAGTTAGTTGGAAGACATATTCACGTTGTTCAGCTCGTGCTGCTCTCCTTTGGACATTGTACATTGGTCAGTGCAACACACGGATAGAGGAGTTGCAATTTTGCTCTTTTGGGTGCTTGATAATGCCTTGGAAATCACTTTCTTTCTCCTCTTAGCCTCAATCTCTAATGGAGTGGATGGAAATAAAATCCTCTTTGATGGAATGACACCCCTCTTAGATGTCAATTACTTTACAGAAGCAGTTAATATATTAATAGCATTAATCACTACATCATGCTTCACCTTGCAATCTTGACATTTGTATGCAGAATATTCTCTGGGAAAGGCAAAATCTGTATAACCAGTACGATCATAATCATAATGGTTTGTTTTAAATACTGTAAGAGAAGCATTATTAGCACCAACAGCAGCACCACTACCACCACCAACAGCTCTATCACCACTAAGACCATCAACAACAATAAGCCCACCCTCCAAAATTATTTTTCTTGTAATGGCTGTTGCTCCAAATAATTCTATTTTTATTTTGTCGATGACCTTAGGGTTTGAAAAAGTTTGCACAGACCGTAAAGTAAGAAAAATGGCATCTTTAACTCTCGATTGGTCGAAACTAGCGACGGATGCACAAACTAACATAAATCATTACATATATTAGAATGATGATTAGATCACTAAAAATCATTAATTAAAATAAAACTTAATTATAATTATACTTACTGCATCCTTCGGGGGGTTGAAGAGATCAAAAAATTTTGCATTTTTATCAGTTTTGGCCGACAACCATCTCAAGACTCTTGGACAGGAAACTTCTTCCTGGTAGTTCACTTGTTGTCTTAAATGAGGAATGACTTTAAATGCTCAAGCCTATAAAATAACCCCAATAAATCAAAACCATTATTGAGTAAAAAAAATGAATGATATCATTATAAAAAAAAAAGAAATGAAACATTTACCATGAAAGCCCATGGAAAGCCATATAAGTTGACTGTATTTGGCACTAACGAAGTCAACAAATATTGGATAATCATTTTGAAGCTTTCATAACCCCAAGGATAGCTGTTAAACGCCTCCAGATCCTCAGAGAGCTTTATTAAACCAACACTTATATTGTTGTTAACGTCTCTCGCCCAAAGAATATTATGTACAAACCAAACCAAGCACAATGACTGCTTGTACTTCTTTGAAAGTTCTTTACCTTTCAAAGCTTCTATCAAATTTTAGTTTTTGAAGCTTGAACCAACAATGGACACCAGGTCATCACGATCACACATCTTACCTTTGCTTTTTTTTGGGTGTGTAGGGTGCTTTTTTGGGTTAGAATAGGTATAACTTGAGAAGGAGGATAACATTTCAGTCCAGTAACTATGAAAAACTCCTTCCAACCAAAGCAAATAGGCATACCACAGTAATTTATCCACACCTCATCCATATTATCTTTATTTTTATACATAAACCTATGCTTGAGAAGTTAATATACCATTTTCATTTGAAAATGAGCATTGTTTTGCTCCGATAAATCAAGATATTTCCCAAAGTTGTTGTCCCTGAAATAAGCATCCAATTTATTCTCGAAGTATTTTTCTGAAAGAGTTGAAAGATTTTCCCATGGCTGACTTAACCACGAAATTACCCGTTAAATCTGTGGCATCATCACACTGCATTCTCACAGAATAACGATCAATGCTGAAAGTTTTGACCAAATCTTCGGCGAAAGGGATATTAGCATTTGGATCATCTCTTTTGAAATATTCCTCCTCCCCGTGCTCATCATATTTTGCTCCTGATTGAGATAACACTTGTAAAGCAAGCTCATACAGTGGTCGATGTAGCCTAGCTACTTTACTTGTTCCTTTACTTGGACTTGATTCGGCTTCTGTAGTTTTAGGAGCCATATTATGTAAATTTAACATGAACATAAAAAAATATATTATAGTTGATTAATGCATCGTTAAAAAGGGGTAACAGTAAATCTAACATGCAAAATAATAAAATAACAATTCCAACAGATCACTTATCTGTTGCACCAGGTAGTATATATATTGCAGTATATAACAAACCTGTTACAGGGGATGAGCAATCTATTGCAACTGTACAACATGTATCACTCATCTTTTAAGACAGATGAATGGTCTGTGCAGCAAATCACACATTGTTGCAACATGAGTAATCTGTTGGAATAGTTAAATAACCTGTTATAACGGATGAGTAATCTATTTCTATAATACAAAACATATCACTCATCTATTAAGAAAAATGAATGGTCTGTGCAGCATATCACACATCTATTGCAACATCATCTGTTACAATATATGAGTGATCTGTTGGAATAGTTAAATAACTTGTAGAAACAGTTGAGTAATCTATTATAATAATACAAAACATATCACTCTTCTGTTGAGAAAGATGAATGGTCTGTGCAACGGATCACACATCTGTTGCAACATATGAGTAATCTATCAGAATAGTTAACTAACCTGCAGCAACGGCTGAGTAATCTATTATGACAATACAAAATATATCACTCATCCATTGAGAAAGATGAATGGTCTGTATGACAGGTCACACATCTATTGCAATATATGAGTGATCTTTTATAACAATTATCAACGGTCAATATTGTTTAGATTTCTTCTAACATTGGGTCGTCTATTGCGGCAGATAAATGATCAGTTGGAAAAATCATGTCTTGGACATATCCTGTTGGAAGAGTTAATAGGATTTTATCCAATATGAGGTTTATCTGTTGCTTCAGATCATTAATCTGATGGTTCTTCCGTTGCATCAGATGGTTAATTAATTACATCAAATTTTTATTCGATGCTTAATCTGTTGCAACATGTGGTTAATCTGTTGCATCAGATATTTAAACGGTTGCATCATATGATAAATATGTTGCATCAGATGATTAATCTATTGCATTAGAATTATAATTTAATGGTTCCTCTAGTGCATCAGATGGTTGATCTGTTGCATCATCTGACAAATTTATTGCATCAGATGGTTAATATGTTGCACCAGATGAATAATCTATTGGATAAAACAAAAAATAGTACCACGATTTTGTTCAACAGAAAAACAGCAATAGAACCATTTTTACCAAGAACAAGAACATAACAAATCAACCCAAATCGTTGTTTTTTCTTATAAACACAAACAACAAAAATCAAACTTCAAAAAAATACAACAAACAATAAAAAAATCACAATTCACTTAGAAAAGTGAAGAAAAGAAATACTAGAAATTAGGGTTTTGTTCAGACCACATTTCAAATTAAAGCAACAAATATTGAAATTGTTAATCAATACTATAAGAGAATTTGGCTCAAGTTCTTCATTTTCTTCAAAACTAAAAAGTCCATAAATTTTTACCTGTGAAAGAAGAAAAGGAACAATGATGAATTCGAAGTTGTTGTGACTGAAGAGCAAGGCTTTCACGTCGATTGAAGGTTGAAGAATTCAAAGCTATTGTGGTCGGAGAGCAAGGTTGTCACATCGATTAAAGGTTGAAGTCAAAAAGGAACTCGAAGCCCAACTATTTGTCATCGGATGTTGAAGTCGTCGAGGATTGAAAGGAGAAATTTATAAAACTATTAGTTGGGAGAGAGTTGAGAGAAGCTGTCGAGAGAGATGTGAGAGACTGGTTGATTTGGATTGAATAGGGGTGTGGGTTGGGTTGATTTGTATTTTTGAAAAGATTAGAAAGTTTTGAAAATATTAATCAAGTCCACAATTAACTTAATCAAGTTTTCTAATAATGTTTGACCCTCTAAGGTTGTCAATGTCACCAATCCTTCATTTAAGACTTAAAAGACACCTTTCCTTCAATTTTCTCTTGTGAGTTGGCGGGGGTAAATAACTTTGCGCAAAGGAATTATAGTTTTACTTAGTTTCTTTTTTCTTCTAATTATATCTTTTTTCCTTTTCTTTTCTTACCTTTTCTATTTTTTAAGAAAACGAATGTTTGTTTAATATTTATTAAATTTTTTCTTAGTGTAGTTATTTGTTTCATGGAGTGTTCGAGAATTTGCAGTTTTCCAATTTGTTTGAATTAGCATTTGTTTTTATAATGTAGTTTTTGATGAATTAGCATTTATTTTTAAATAGTAATTTTATTGTGATGACACTTGTCACTTTTGCCTCTCCTATTATATATAGAAGATTTTTTTAATGATAAATACTATTTTTTAAAATTGATAAATACTATTTTTTAAAAAAATATATTGTTTACAAAAAAATTGTATTTTAAGTTGTTCACCGTGTAAATTAAAATTAAATATATCGTGTGTTGTATGTGGAATTTTGTAAGATTTAAATTAAATAGATAGATTTTTAATCATTTAAGTAACAATGATAAATACTTTTTTTTTTCAATTGGAAAATATTATTATGGGTTGTTTTGTGTGTGCGGCTGTTTTTACTGTTTTTAAAGTTTTCATTTTTAGTTTAATTTTTAATGAAAATTCTTTTTTTGTGTGGTGATGACACATGCTTCTGTTTTTATAGATAGATAGATTAGAGTGGTATGTATACATCAATTCCTCAATTAGAGAACAATTAGAGAATATAACTTCTCTGTCTCTTTGGATTTACTACAGTAGAGAATAGGACTAACAACAGATTTCAGGATTATGAAATTGAAGGAAGTGTCATCAATATCGATATTGATTATAAGAAATTCATTCAGATTATTGCTGATCATCTAAAAGTAAATACAGATCTCAATTCTTTAGAAGTTCGGTATAAAATTGATGAAGATTCAAAACTAATGGTGATACGAAATACTATGGGATTGTCTTTACGGGTTTTCAAAATTGACTCGGGAGGATGGGCCTCAATGACCCACATCGATAATGCAACAAAAGGAATAGAGTCCATTTGAACTCGAATGCGGGTTCATGCGAAGAAAAAATACAAAGAATTAATATATGCGAAGAAAAAATACAAAGAATTAATATATGTATGCATGTATATATATATATATACGATAACTTAGCAGTTAATCATGCAAAAAATATATACTCACATACAAAAAAAAAAGAACGGTGATTCATGAAATTGAAGATATCATATATACCCATCAAAGAAATCCAAATTAATGAAAAAGATAAGGTAAAAATAGCAAATTCTCGTAATTTCAAGCAAATGAAGTCAAACAACATTATTTTAAGGCTACATCACAATTTGGTAGAGTAAGGACGTGAACGGACGTGAACTGGACATGAAAAATATTAGTGAATAGGTAAGGAGAGAATGCAACTTGGTTCCCTTTGTCATGTCCTCTTACATTTTTGGTTCAACTTCAAAGATCTTATTCATGAACAAAGAACTACAATATGTTATGAGTCGACATAACAACATATGAACTAACGATCCTAAACTACATAATCAATATCAAACTAGCACGTTAAGAATACAACAACTAAAACTTAAAACGTTAAGATGAAAATAGTGAGTTACAGTTTTGACCCTATTAAGGAATTAAATATAAAATCAGGAGCTAATAAATTCCAATAAGGGATAAATAAAGCAATCGCCGCATTCGAACAATCAGGAAAAACATTTTCATCAAAGCAAGGGACCTATATAATGCATCCTTCATTTCTTCTTGACATTTCTTGTCAAGAAGAATTTGAGGAACATCTTTACATGCTCATGATTAATTCGAAGACAAACATGAAACAAAGCAAGGAATGGGTGAATCATGAGCAATATTGAACGAAGGCAACAAAAAGGACTTTAAAATAACAAATGGTTAACTAAATATTATCAAAACAGACTACAATATTCAACCAAAGTAACTATCCATAATAGTTTATGTGAAAATAACTTTGAAACAACAAAGTAGGTGGAGAAAGATTAGTGGGTAACCTATCAAGAGCCTAATGTTTTATAAGAAATACTGCAATCACCTTGTGTGAATCTAATCCTACTATTCAAGCAATATTTCTACTACAGAATAATTGAGAAAACAAAAGAAAACATCAAAACTACTATGGGATGAAGCATCACCTATTTTAGAGCAGCAAAATGAGACTACGAGCTAATGTCGGGATCTCAAACATGATCGGATAGCTCCACGTCTACTCCAAAAACTTTCAATAGTCAATGACTTTTTTTTTGGAAAAGTTTTTATACTAAAAAAGATAAGATTTCTTGCTCGAAATTTCCCCACCTTCAAACTTGGCCAATTCAGATGAGCTATTTATAGAAAATAACGTGGGGAACCAATTTGAGCTCCCAATGGGATTTTTTTCTGTAGGGATAATTTTAGGAAATTTATAAGGGATAATTTCGAAATTGAGATGAGAGGATAAGGGGATGAGCTGTGTTGTACGAATTTGTACTATTTAGTACAAAATTTGAATTTTAATTTGGAATATACTGTTGGTTCCTGAGTTGTTGTTTACGTGGGTCGTTGGGTTGAATTCGGGTATGGGATCCTAGTTGAGAAGAGGGGGGTCGGGCGGACTGATCGCGGATCGGTTTTTTCGCTGTTGTTCGGAGTTGTTGTCGCTAATCTTCGGTGTATGTTTGTTGTTGATATCGCATTTTTGTTTTGTTAGTATGAAGCTGGGTACTGATGAAGAGGGAAAAAAATGGGTCAGGTTAGTTTCGATTTTGGCCTTGATGAGGGGTGAAATGGGCTGCTGATTTAAGTTGTTGTTTGGATGAAATTGATTTAATTGAATTTTGGGGTTATTTTAAAAAGTAACCCCAACTAAATTAGGAGTGAGCTAAATCCATTTAATTTTCGGTCAAATTGAAAATCAATTGGGGCCAATTTGATTTTAATTATAGTCAAATTTAATAGATTGACCAAATTAAATCAAAAGTCGATATGAATTAATATCTCACTTAATTCTGAGCTTCTTGATTTAATAGAATAAAAAACATATTTATTCAAATAAATTATTTTTGGAAATAAATTATATTTAAATCAAGATTTTAATCATTTAAATTTATTTTCAAGATAATCCTCGATTAAAATTCGATATTCAATGAAATGAATATTTAAGCAACAAAATTACATAATTTCATATAATTGAATACGATAACACATAATTGCTACTAAAAATGACAAAATTTTCGAGATAAATACTTTGAAAAGATTTTATTCGGATAAAATAAATATTGTAATTTTATTTAAAATTGAAAAAACTCGAAACTAAACTTAGTCGTGGAGGGCAAAAATTAGGTGTAAATAACTTCCCCCTCCTTTTGGGTAGGGTGGATGCAAGTAACCTTAGTAAAAGGGAGCTTGACGTTTCTAATTTTTTTTCGACCATAAATCTACATCTGAAAGAGGTTGGTTTTTGCACGAGTTTTAGAGTTATGGACGATCCTCGGTATCAGGTTTCCTACATATCTCAGGTTACATGAGAATTTAGGCCACTTGTAGTTCATAAAACTTGATTTAAAATATGATTTTCAAAAAATTCACAAGCTATCTCGATTTTTGAGTTTTTTATGAAATCGAAAATCTGGAGGATAAAGGGATATGGGGGGAGGTTGGAATATAGTCAAGTTTTCAACAGAGCCCAACCTACATATCTCCGAGACCCAAGAAATTAGATTGCTTGTAGTTTGACTCCATTGGTAGAAAAGATAGTCTTTTATTTTAGATGATCTTTGGCACGGATGAGTGATAAGGTGTTCAAGTTATGAAAAAAAGCCTTGTAACCTCTTAACCATGAACGTGGATCTCTTCACATCCATAGGTAAGAATTTACCTGGACATACTTTCTAAAACTCTAGGTGTGTTGTCACCTGAATTTAAAAAAAAAAAAGATTACCCTCGGTATAAGTTTAGAAATATCCCAAAGGTGAAGCTGAAACTACAATATCCTAAAATACCCATATGCCTTTTAACAGGGGTTTGGTTTGATGGTGGTGGTGATAATCCTTTAGCTCACGTCCAAGAGTTTGACGTCCCTCTTCAGACTATATCCCGTTTTGCTGCTAAGAAAAAGTTCCACGTTGTATTGCGGCCTTTTAGGAGTCGTCCGCACCTATAGTTTTGATTTGATATTTTCATCCTCTTGGATACTCTCGACAATGTCTCAAAAAAATTGTTAGTACTAAATATAATTCACGAAAGGGGTATATAGTTTTTTACCATATCTCCACGTGAGTCGTTGCCTAAAAAGCAAAGTCATCCTCTCATGTACCTATTTGGAAAGAAATAAATTGTAACAACAGACCCAACAACCCTCTTGGTTATTGTATAATTAGCTCATTTGTCGGATGATGATGTCTTCAAAGTAAGGTGGCCTTTCTGGACACCGACGATACTTTATACAGAATGATCCTTGCAATCGTGTAATCTTGTGCAGATGTGGCAACCCTTTGGTCACCTATAATTCTTGTTGTATGTGTAATGATAACCTCTCCGATTAGTGACAATGATTCTTTGCATGTGACCTCAGGTAAGTCTTGCACGTCTTTTGTATCGATACTACTTATAGATTTTCCTTAAATTGATAATCTTTGGATAATCTTGTACAATATTTGATGTTGGATACGAGGTGAATTACAAATATTCTTTGAATTTCTAGCCTTTATGTAATCCTTTACATTATCTGGCCTTGGATAAGAGATAATTTATAAATATCCCTCCAATCGCTAGTTCTCAGGTATTCATACACATCATCCGACCTTGGATAAAGTATGACTTATAGATATCCCTTAAATTGTTATTCTTTGGGTAATCCTACACATAATCGATCTTGGATATGACGTAGATTATAGAGAACTCTTGGACGTATCAATTTGATAATCTCGCATATTCTCTATAAGGATTTGGTCACAACTTATAGATAACCTTCAAATTATCAATCTTTAGGTAAACTTGCACATTATCTGATTAGGATGTTGTTGCGGCTTACGGATGATCTATGGACTATCAACTCAAAGGTAATCTTGCACACTATTCTATTTCAAATAATATGGCTTATAGATAACCCTCAGATTATTAATTTCTTGGAGATCACATATATTGTCCGTCTTCAGAGAGCGACTTAAAAATGTCCCTTTAAATTACGTGCTTTTGATGCATTCAGATGTTGATTCATGAAATGATAAGATATCCTCGATGCTAGAGTATTCCATCTTCATGTGTCAATAAATATTAAATACCATTAAATCCTCAACACCGACGTATGCTATCTCATATGTCAATTGATATTAAATGTTGATGATATCCTCGATGCCAGTGCATTCTATCTTACGTGTTAATAGATATCAGATGCCGATGATATTCTCTACGCTAGCATATGTTATCTCACGTATCACCAAATATTAAATGTTGATGATATCATCGATGCTAACATATGCTATCTCGCGTGTTAATAAATATTAAATGTTAATGATATCCTCGACTCCAGTGTATGCTATCTTACGTGTCAATAGATATTAAATGCTAATGATATCCTCAACACCAGCATATGTTATCTCATGTGTCAACAGATATTAAATATTGATGATATTGTTACATCTTGGGTTTTAGCCTTAGAAATATTTCCTTGAAAACCGTTCTTTAAACCCAATACGACTCATGGATATAAGTCGTATGCTAGGGTACGAGTTGTATGGTCCTATCGTAAGCTGACCAGTGTTAGTTTGTGGGATGGTTTTGATCACTAGAATGGTCACGACTTAAGGGTATGAGTCGTAAGGCTTAGATACAAATCATATTGGTGACTTGTATAGTGGCCAGTGTTTGATCCTCCTGGTAATTCATTCTTCCAGAGATACAGATCATGGGTACAGATTGTATGCTGAGGTTAAGACTTAGTTGGATAAGTCGTATACTGGACAGTGTCTGATCTAAGGTTAAGGCCTTAGTACGACTGGTGGTAACCAATTGTAAGGAGGGGTATGAGTCGTAAGAGGGCCAGTCGTATCCCTGTGATAGATTTTAAGGGACTTAAGTGGGGGTATTCTAGACATTTCCCTACTTACCCTAATTGTGACCCACAATTTCTAATACACTTAGGAGGTTATTTACCCTTTATTCTATTAATTAACAAATAGAAAACTATTCTTAAACATTAAACAATTCTCTCAAGAGGTTTTGGGGCAAGAGAGCTAAGGTTTCAACTTGGGGATTGCTTTGGGGATTGCATTGGTGATTTTTGTCCATCATCTTTCTTGGTTTAAGGCATGTGTCTCTTCCCTACTTACTATTTCTAAATAGGCATGAATTTTATGGTTGTTTACATGCATTCAATGTTGCATGGTTTATAGTTTTCGACTATTAATTGGGTTTTGTTTATAATGGTTTAGTTATGGTTTCCTATGGTTTAATTATGCTTTTATATGCATTAATGGTGGTTTTGGGCAATTGGATTGCATAGTAATCATTTAATGGTCTATGGAATTAGTTTTGGTTATATCATGCCCCAAGGTGTTTGATAAAATGTGTATAAAGATATGTTTATTGCATTGACTTTTTAAAATGGACTTGTTTTCAGCTTATATATGAAACTAGAAATAGTTTACAAATATTAAGGCTAATTGGTTATGCTTGTCGAGAACATGGTGGTTTCCCAAAAGGTTAATATGGTAAATGAAAAGGGCACTTGAGAGTCCCCTTAACCTAAATGGTTGGCTATGGATAAATCTTGCAAGTATGGTTGGTATGACGATACCATTAATAATTGGTCTTGGTTAATAAAAGGTAATTATATTGTTTGGACATGGTTTTAATTTGCACATTAATGGTGGGATGTGTAACTAAGTCGTGAAAGGTGGACGTTCCAGGGGGACCGAAACTGGAAACTCATATTTGCCTATATGAGAGGTCTTTAATGACTACGTGTGAGTGTCACGTTTTATATTGGTGGGATGTACTAGTTATCCCATAGGATATCTCCTAGTCATGCAGCTACATAAACTGGGACTCTTTCAGTAGTAGAGCTACACCCGTACGACCCATGGGTGTGGTTAAACGACAAGGTTACACAATGTAGGTAAAGGTTTTAAATTCATGTTAAACATGGATTCCCTTTCCCGACACTTATATATATATGTATGGTTGTATGCATAATGGATGTTTTTACTTGGTTATTTAAATGGCATTACTTTATCCTTATCCTGAGATACATGTTAGTGGTCACTCGCTAACTTGTCTACTGGCGATTGTATACCCACGCTATGCAGTAACCAGCCGTTCGACTCCTCCTACATAGTGATTGACTCGGAACAACATTTGGATTGAAGTGGTGAGCTTCCATCTTTCCAAAAGGCTCCACTTCATAATATGGATATTCTTAGACATTTTGCTTTTGTTTTGGATCTTGGTTTTAGCCATGGTTGGGGGCATATCCCAATTAGATATTTGTATTCTTTTGGATAGAGGCTTTATGGTACTTCTGGGGGCTTGTATGGGTGGGATCGGTATTGGTGTTAGGCTTGGCATTAGCATCGATATTGGTGCTTGCATCATTGGATGATATTATTGGTTGTTCCATCATATTACATTTGGGCATTGATTATTATGTTATGATTTGATATTCTCTTTTAATTAGTATTTTGTGGATGGTTGGGTTTGGTATGGTTATACTTGGTCGGGTCGGTCACGTTCATGACCCTATCCCAGAGTTTTGATGTGAACAATAACTCTATCTTGCTATATGTTCAAAATTCAGCTCATCTGAGGTTGTAGTAGGCGGTTGGATTGGGTAACGGGGGCGGTCCCCAATCCTGGTTGGAGTTAGGATGTCCATTCATCTAGGCTCTGGTTTGGGTCGTGATAGATATCCTCGAATCTAGCGTATGCTATCTCATATGTAATAAAAAATTTAATAGCGCTAATATTCTTGACGCCAGCGTATTCTATCACACGTGTCATCAGATATTTAATACCGATGATATCCTCAACGCCTGTGTATTCTATCTCGTATGTCATCCAATAATTAATACTGATGATATCCTCGATGCTAGCGTATGCTATCTCACATGTTATGAGATATTGAATGTTGATGATATCCTCGATGCCAGCATATTCTAGCTTACGTGTCATCAGATATTTAATACCGATGATATCCTTGATACCAGCATATGCTATCTCGCGTCTCATCAGATATTGAATACTGATGATATCCTCGATGCTAGTGAATGTTATCTCACGTGTCATCAGATATTTAATGACGATGACATCCTCGACGCCAGTGTATGCTATCTCACGTGTCATCAGATATTGAATGCTGATGATATCCTCGACGCAAGCATATTCTATCTCGCGTGTCATTAGATTAACAACAACAACAAACCCAGTGTATTCCCAAATAGTGGGGTCTAGGGAGGGTAAAATGTACGCAGTCCATACCACTACCTCCGAATAAGTAGAAAGGTTATTTTCGATAGACCCCCAGCTCAAGACAAAGAATAGTAAAAAAATTCATAATAAAGCATGAAACAAGATGGGATAACAAAAATAAGACTCCCTAAAAGTAATACCCCTACACTAATGAACCAAAGGCACCCCCACCCCCATCCCCTCCTACTAGTAGCTCCAACCTATGAACCTATCCCTAAGACTCTCTGCCTAGCTACCCCAAAGATCTCCTAAATACTGACTACGACCTACCCACATGCACTAGCCGTCTAACCTAATTCGTATCCTCTATACTTTCTTATCTAGGGTCATGTCCTTAGTAAGCTATAACTGCTCCATGTCACATCTAATCACCTCTCTCTAGTATTTCTTCGACCTACCCCTACCCTGCTTGAAACTATCTAAAGCTAGTCTCTCACACCTATGAACTGGGGAATCCGTGCCCTTCCTCATCACATGTCTGAACAGTTTTACCTGAGTGATATGTAATGGCCCTCTTGGTAGTGAAACGAGATGCAATGGCCCTCTTGGCAATGAAAACAATTTCACCCGATTCCGTTTGGTTGCATTTTTGTTTTATACATATACCATTTACATCGCTTCATGGCGAATTTGGGGATGAACTTTTTTGCGCTTCCTTCTCTGAGCAATCCATTGATTGTGGCCTTATAGGGCCATCTCCTTTGACCGTACCTGCGGTCAAGGTAAATATTTAGTTGACACAAAGTCATTAGCGACTATTTTTAGAAAAATTCTAAATGCAATATTCATAAGAAGATAAGACGTCTTTGTTTGTCCTTCATAGTCTCAAGAAATGAGATAGAAAATTCAAAAGGTCTTCGATAAATGGGTATTGAACCCATATTTAGGGCTACCCAAAAATACCATTCTTGAGCATTATATTCTTTGGTGTGGCTCCCACTCACTTGGGGATTTTTGAAAAAGATTCTTAATTTTGTGTATTGATCCCTGCATCCATAGAAAATGATTAGTTTTGAGTGAAACCACTCCGTGTTGGCCTTCTTCGATCCTCGGTTTGCTCTTCACCATTTTTCGGGTTCTTTATTATGTTGGGACTTCCACCCTGACTCCCTGTTCCAATAGATGCCCAGGCAATCACTAAGTGAATAGATTTTTGAAAGTAGTATTAAGTTTTAGAAACTAGTTTCAAATATTTCTGTAAAAGCTTTAGAAAATCTCTGCCAGTCATGTCTGTACTAGCTCAATGAACGTCTTCTTCCTGAGGTTCAACTATGTTTGACAACCGATGAAGGATTTCCAAAACTCCTCATCATTGATGGAGAGTTCTTCAAAAAGTCTTGTCACAACAAAAGATTTATCAAATCTATCTGGACTCTATCGCACCTAGTAAATTCTAAAACTTGACTTTGGCCTCCTGATGTTAGGGGATTTGAAATATATTTCAATATATTAGTGAAAATTTTGAGGACTCCCTCAAAATTTCTGCCCAGTTTAATACTACTTGAGATGATCTTTGGATTGAGAGGATCTAAAGTCTTTGCTGATCTTCATTCTCTTTGCTAGATGATGATCTTTTCTTTTGAATTTTGGAGATTCCTTCTCAAAAATTTTGCCCCAGTTTCCACTTCCCAGGGTAGTATGACCAAGCCATTGGGGCGCCAACGTATCCCATTGAAATAGGAATTAGGTCAAATATAGTTTAGGACTACACTAAGGATATATATAAAAATCTAATGGGTTGATCGAAGCCGACATAGGCCACCTACGTATCCCTTTCTTGGGAATTCAAGTCAAACATAGTTCGTACATAAAAGAAAAGGATAAATTCTCCTAAAGAGTTGACCGAAGCCGACATAGGCCGCCTACGTATCCCTTTCTTGGGAATTCAGGTCAAACATAGTTTGTACATAAAATAAAAAGGATTCTACGCAATTATACATCATAAAACAAATACTATCATAAAGGCAATTACAAATAAACCAAGGAAACAAAATTAAAACATCCTTCAGACATAGTATCTCTTTACCACATCAGAATTAGTTGGTTTGGTCCACTCTTGACCATCTATCTCAGATAGAATTAGAGCTCCTATGACATACCTTGCGGACTATGTTTGGTCCTTGCCAATTCGGAGCGAACTTGCCTTTGTACTCTTCTGTTGACGAAATATGCATTTGAGAACCAATTGCCTAACTTCAAATATTCAATCTCTTACTTTCTTGTTAAAGGTATGGATCATCCTGTGTTGATACAACTGACCATGAGATACGAAAACCATTCTCTTCTCACCTATCAAGATGAGTTTCTCATGTGCAAACTCAATCTTCGTTACTTAATCTAGCTTCTTGAATATTCCTTAAGAAGATATTTCAACCTCAGCAGGTATCACAGCTTTATTTCCATACACAAGTAGATAAGGAGTTTCCCTAGTGGAGGTTTGAACTATTGTACGATGCCCTAGTAGAGCGTAGGACAATATCTCATGCCATGATCTATTATTTTCGATTATTTTCCTCAAGATCTTCATGATATTCTTATTGGAAGCTTCCATGCCTCCATTCATCTGTGGACGATATTCGGTCGAGTTGTGATCAATAGCCTTGAACCGAAAGCAAATCTCACTCATCAATTAACTATTCAAGCTGGCCTCATTATCCATAATGGTTGATTCTGGCATACCAAATCGGCAATCAACTACCTTCTTGGTGACTGCTCTATATGAAGTAGCTTTTACTAACTTAGTAAAGTAATAAATTACAACCAAAATAAATCTATAACCATTTAACGTTGGTGGCTCTATTGGTTCAATGACATCTATACCTTAAGCTATGAAAGGCCAAGGTGAACTCATCGTATAAAGCTCGTGTGGAGGCATTCAAATCAAGTCTCAATGTATCTGGCATTTTGGACACTTCTATACATACTTGCTAAAATCATTTTCCATAGTCATCCAAAAGAAACCAGTTCTTAGGTTCTTTGTAGCAAGGTCAACCATGTTCATGTGGGGCCCGTAGACTCCAACGTGTACTTTCTTTATTGATTTTGTATCTTTCGTGGCATCAACATATCTTAAGAATCCTAAGTTTAGAGTTCTCCTAGAAAGGATTTCCCCACTTGGAAAATAATTCTTTGCCAAATGCCGGATTGTCTTATTCTGATTGTTGCTGGACTTTTCAAGATACGCTCTAGATTATAAATACTTTTAATATCATATTACCATGGATTTCCATCAGGCTTCTCTTCAATGTGCGTACAATATGCAGGTTGTTCCTTCAAGCTTATTTTCAAAGAATCAATGTAACTCTAATCTGGGTGCTGAATCATGGAGAATATAGTAGCTAAAGCATCAACAAACTCATTCTGTATCCTCGAGATATGTATGAAATCAACTACCATGAATCTTCCACATAAATCCTGCACCAGCTTCACATAAGGAGTAATCTTGGAGTTCTTTACTGTCCATTCCCCCCGTGCCTAGTGAATCAACAAATCTGAGTCTCTGATGTCTAGTAATTCACGAACACCCATATCAAGTGCCAACTTAAGACCTAGGATACAAGCCTAATATTCAACAATGTTATTGGTACACAGGAAGCGCAACTCAGCAATTTCGCGATAGTGTTGGCCTATTTCTGATACCAAAACTACTTCGATTCCTGAACTTTTAAAGATGACTGCTTTATCAAAGAACAATCTCCATCCGAGGTAGATCTCTGCAGTGTCTTCTTCGATGAATGAAATCTCCTTATTTAGGGAGTAAGTTTGAAGTGGCTCGTACATATTATCAACCAAATTCTTAGATAAACGATCTGTTAAGGCTTTCCCCTTGATTTTCTTTTGAGTCATAGACACAATGTCGAACTCACTCAGCAACATTTTTCACTTAGCTAACTTTCCTGTAAGCATGGCTTTCTAGAATATATATTTCAACGGATCCATTCTGGAAATGAGATATGTTGTGTAGGAGTATAGATAATGCCTCAAATTTTGTGTGGCCAGGTCAATGTACAACTACAAGAGTGTAGTGAGCTTTATATGGCGTAAACTTTTTACTCAAGTAGTATATTTCCCTTTCTTTCTTATCGATCTTATTATGTTGCCTGAGGACCCAACCGAAAGCATTTTTTGAGACTGATAGGTAAAGCAATAATGGACTTCCCTCCCTTGGCGAAACCAAAACATGAGGAGCGGACAGGTACTCCTTGATTCTATCAAAATCCTTCTAACATTCTTCTATCCACTCATTCAATGCATCTTTTTTCAACATCTTGAGAATTGGTTCATATATGACTGTTTATTAGGCAATGAATCTGCTAATGTAGTTCAAACGACCTAGGAAACTCATAACCTCTTTCTTAGTCCTTGGTGGCGGTAAAAACTGAATTGTCTTGATCTTGGATGGGTCTAGCTCGATGCCCCTTTTCCTGACTATGAACCCCAGTAATTTCCCGGATGGCGCACCAAAAGCACACTTAGAAGGATTTAACTTCAAGTTGTACTTTCTTAGTCTGTTGAAGAACTTTTCCAGATGGGTCAAATGATCTGAACTCTTGCAAGATTTGATAATTACATAATCCACGTACACTTCAATCTCTTTATGAATCATATCATGAAAAATCATCAACATAGCCCTCATGTATGTTGCATCCGTATTCTAGAGACCAAATAGTATCACCCTGTAATGACAAACACCCCAGGGCGTAACGAAAGCCTTTTTTCTGCATCTCCTTATCTATTAATATCTGATGATACCCGATGAAACAATCCCTAAAATACTGTATTTCATGCTTTGGATAATTATCAATGAGGATGTGGATATTGGGTAGTCGAAAATCATCTTTAGGACTGGATCTATTCAAATCTCTGTAGTCAACACAAATTCAGATCTTGTCGTCCTTTTTCAGCACTGGGACAATATTGGCTAGCCATGTTGGATATTTTGTAACCTCCACAACCTTAGATTGAATTTTCTTTGTCACTTCTTCCTTGATCTTCAAACTTAAGTCCAACTTGAATTTACATATTTTTGCTTAACTAGATCAAACTCGAGATTGATTGGTAACTTATGTAACACGATGTTGGTGCTCAATCCTGGCATATCATCGTAGGACCAAGCAAATAAATCAATGTACTCCCACAGCAAGTGAATGAGTTCTCTTTTTTGTGCTTCTGCTAAGTGAACACTAACACTTGTCTCTTTGATTTCATCATAATCTCCTAGGTTGACTATTTCAGTTTCTTCTAGGTTGAGCTTCTCTCAATTGTCGAATTCCTCTATATCTTTCACTAATTGCTTTTCATCACCTTCTTTCTATTCATGATCATTCACCTTGCTTTGTTCGTCTATCCCTTAATATGACATGACATTGCCAGGTTTTAAATTACTGCTACTGTCAAAAAAAAAAAGCAAATTAAGTTAGATGATAACAAAATAACAAAGTACGACAATATAATCACATTTCAAAATAACTTCTTAGATAAATGGGAGGCCTTTTTATTGAAATTTAGGAAATAATTACAAACTTGGCTCATGGTCCACGCAAATACGGGCTTACGCCTTTTTAAAAATAGTAAAACAAGAAAAGAAAATTTGAGATATAAAAGGGTGGATCATGGGGCCTCCTCTGGATCACAGATTTTTAAAACTACTAGTAATTGCCCTTTCATCTACCACGATGGGTGATGACTTATGAGTGGAGTAAAGGTCCTATTTTGCAAGGCCTCGCCCGATGCAACCTTCCTCACCCCACTATACTTTGGGAAATCCTATGGTATAGCATTGCATCCCTCAAACAGGTCCCCTATCCTATCCCCAAGACCGTCATCTTTTGATATTTCACGCATACTAAATGACAGGTAAAAGAGTGGTAATGGATTAGATAGACTTATCTATGATTTATCTTCAATATCATCTTCATTTCTTAGTTGGTATCTTAACCCATACTTAGATGTTTTTTTTTGGGATCATAATGGGCTCAATAATTCCTTCCAAATTCTTACCTAAGCCCCGATTGAGCTTGAACCCACTTATTAACACCACAGTCATAATCATTTTGTAGACAGAAGGTATTAGGGCTTGTGGTGTCAGGTCTTTCTCTGCAGCACTTACACACTGTATAAAAATTACAACCCCTTGGAACATCTTTAATTATAGGCTCATACCCATTGGGGTGATTCAGATGACTTCTTTCTCCTAGAATGACTATTTCATGGTCCTCCCAAATAAACTTCAATAATTGATGAAGGGTTGATGAAACTGCCTTTAGACCATGGATCCATGGTCTCCCCAGGAGCAAATTATAACTAGGATGGATATCCATAACATGAAACTTACCAGGTCCTATCTGGATATAAAAGTCAATTTCACCTAGAGTATCTCTCTGCCCTTCATTAAATGCTTGCATATTTACGTGGCTTTGATAAATTTTTCCCAAGTCATAGCATATTTGAACCAATGTTGAAAGAGGACAAATGTTCAAACCATATCTGTCATGTATCAATACTCGATTAATCACGTAGTCCCAACAACTGACAGTGACGTAAAAGGCTTTGTTATGCATCAATCCCTCGAACAGCAACTCTTCCTCACTGAATGATATGCAATGACTTCCTACAATATTTCCTATCATTACAGCTAGATTCTCAATGCTCGTGATTGAGGGAACATATGCTTCATCCATGACCTTTGATAAATCTTGTAGGTGGTATTGTTAACGCATTAACAGTGCCCAAATAGAAATCTGGGCTGAAGTCTTCTCTAAATGCTTTACAATTGAATACTCTTTTGGTTGCATACGCCTTTAAAATTCCTCGACTTCCCCTTCGGTGATTAGTCTTTTTGTGAATCCTTTTTGCTGGTCAAATCATCAAGAATATAGTATCATCTAGACCGTGTCATCCCCTGGGTGGCGGCAGTCTCTATAATAAATTCCTTTTTAGGCAGTGGAGTATATACCTGAGTCAGGGTTTTCATCACTATAAATGGGGGCATTTCATTAACACTTAAGGCAGCTATGGCTCTCTTTATCTTCTCCTGTCCCCTTGGACTTTTCCGAATCCACCTTAGTGATGGTCTTGCTAGACACCCATTTACCCTTTATTCCAATCATGTTAATTGTGGCTCCCCATGATTAGACAATGGATTTTTGTTTACATTTGGTGTCGGTGACTGAAGCGTGATGACCTTTTGATTAATCAAATCTTGAATCTTATGCTTTAGGCTAACACAATCCTCGGTATTGTGCCCCACCGCTCCCAAATGATAAGCATAATTTTGATCGGCATGGTAAAATTGAGAATTGGTGTTGAAAAGTTTCGATTGAATAGGTTGTAAATGACTAATGTCTTTTAGTCTTCCAAAGAGTTGGGTGTGACTTTCAGCCAATGGCGTGAAGTTTTGAGGAGGTCTTCTTTCTAGGTTTAGATGTGAGGGGTTATAGCTAGAGAAGGTACTTGACGATAATTTATAGGTTCTTGGATGTTCATTTGATTGTTTGGAAGGGCATCTTGAACATGAGACTAATAATTTGGCTGTGGAACTTGTATTAGGAAAAAATATTTGTCTATGGAGCTTGGTATTAGGATTGGATATTTAGAAGTGGAGCTTGGTATTGGGCTTAGATATTTGTAAGTAGATCTTAGTATTGGGGTTAGGTGTAGAATAAATGCTGAAAACTTGGTGACGGTGAAGAGGAGAGAATATTCCTAGGCTTAAATTTCTTTTTCAATTTACCAATAGAATCAGTGGAGACCACACTCACACTTTTCTTTTTCTTCTTTGTTAACACAGAAGTCCCAGACGATGTTGGGCTTTTGACAATCTTTCCTGTTCGAATTCCTTCTTATAGCGATTCCCCAATTTTTACCAAATTTGCAAAATCTGCCCTGACGACGAATACCATTCTCGTATAATACTCTCCTTCCTGAGCACGAGAGAACACATACACTATCTTTTCTCAGACATGGGAGGTTGTACTTTGGCAGCTTCTTTTCTTCATTGAAATTCATAGTCTCAAAAACACTCGTCATTCTTCTACTTAATCTGGTATAAGGAGTATCGGTCAGGGACTATTTCAATGTTAAATGAAAACCTATTAAGAAATATTTTAGCCAAATCCCTCCAGCCAGACCATCTTTTCAGTTCCTGTGACACGAACCAATCTAAAGCTTCACCGCTTAAGCTTCGACTGAATTAGCACATTAGTGATGCCTCATTTCTTCCTACCCCAACCATTTCATCATAATACCTTCTTAGATAAGCTATGGGATTTCCAGTGCCATTGAACACTTCAAACTTAGGGACCTTGTACCCTTCTAGTAGGTCTACTTCTGGGTGCACACAGAGATCATCGTACCCCAAAGAATCATTATCCTCTGACCCATGAGATTCCATGATCCTCATAATGTCTTCATTCATGGCAATAAAATTCTTTTCATGTTCAGTACTTCACTCTTTTTTCATCTCCTCATAATGGTCTACCTCAGGATTGGGAAAGGGATTATAGATGTTAGGGGATATGATGACATACGAGGGATTTAAAAGGGTATCTTGATTTTGAGGATGAGAGGAGGTTAGTTGGTAGATGGAGAGGACATTTTGGAAGTTGAGAACATTTTGTGGAATTTGAGAGTAGTTTGGAAGCATTTAAGATGGATATTGTGAAGTTGGAAATGAGTTTGTGGATTTAGGGATGAATTTTGTGGATTTGGGAGTGGATTTTGTGGGTTTGGAAATGGGTTTTAGGGATTTAGAAATTAATTTTGCAGATTTGGAGATGGATTTTGTGGGGTTAGGGATGGATTTCGTGGATGGTAAGCATCTGGGTTATTTTCTCGATTAGTATTTTGGACAGCATGAATTGGAGGATTATCGATTATGGGATATATGGGTAATTGGGAAGTGGAGGCGGATAATATGTTATTTGGATGGTTTTCGAGTATAGGCATATTGAGGGGAGGAATTTAGAGTGGAGGCGTGTGTCCTCCTGGGGTATGAGCATTGACGGAGATGGCCAGATTAGCCAAATCTCTAGTACAGTTCATCTCCTCTTGAAGCATTTCTAATTTTCTCGCAAGTTCAGTAATCATCTCACTTTTTTCTGCTATCACATTATCCCTGATGGTCAATGCATTATCTTCATTGCTTACATCATATTTGAATGATAGTTAAGGGATGTGATTTTGTGAACTTTTGACCGGGTAAGTAAGGATGTTCTGCCAGCTTGTTTCAACATGGAGTAGTTTCATTATTTTAAAAGTAAAATAACTCAAAGGCAGATGTGTTAGTTCTCATATGTTATAAATAGCGAAAGATATTCGACAAGAAGTAACCACATAGAGTTGTTGGCATCATAGGCAAACTGATCTACGGGAGCATAGTGGACAAATTTTTCTTTGATTCAAACAAACACACATAAACACATAAGGCAGTCATACCATATAAAAACATTATAATAAATGTGTATCCTAGTTGGGGTGACCCTTTTGATCCAAGGGGTGGCCTAACGAATTTTGAAGTAAATGCATGTTTTTTAAAGCCAATCCATTATCACTCCAACTTTTCATAGATATATAAAGGTCATAAATGCCTACAAGAATAGCATAAGAGGGATACAATCTCTAGGGAAAAAGGAAGATAACATGAAATAAAAAAAACAAGGCCACGTGAAGGGAATAGAAAAACTAGCTATTGGATGCTCCTTCATTTTCCCTTTCCTTATTAACCTTATTCACCTCTTTCCATATATGATATCTGTTGATTATTAGTTAAATCACGCACAACTGTGCTTTACTCTCATAGTTCATCTTTCCTATGCTATCAATCTAAGAAACCATGCAATAATCCAAATTGATCAGACACTGTATAGCATCATCAACCTCTTGTCTATCTCACTTTAACTCTTCACTCAACTAGTGTATGGTAGAGTCATCCTCCATATGCATCTGTTGGTGCGGGATTTCACTTTTTTAAAATTCATCTTGAAGCCTGTGGATTCGGATCTGATGCTCTATTTCTATATCAATGACCCAAGTGGGTACATTTGGCCTAGGAATCAATGCTCCGGCAAGACTCTTCTTCAACCACTCCTTGTAAGTGTCACTGACTTTGGGTTCATACTCGATACAAAAAGAGACTTTCTTCTCCTTCATCCATCTACCATGTAGTCTTTAAACAGTGTTTCACCTTTGTCATACTCGGTGATGTATCTAAACATAGGCGTAGTTTGTGGTGTCTCCTACTTGATTTTGAATTACCTAAGGAATCTATCAGGATTATAAAGACGAGTCCCTCTAAGACCTGGGAGTACCAAAAAAGTCCATTCGCCCCCTTGAGTGATGTACTTCCCCGAGTAAAGATATCTAATGGACCACTGGACATTGTCATATCTCAATTCCCTAAAAAACTTAAACCAAAATGTCATAGATGTCTTTATCTTAAACCTGTGTAGGACCAATCACATGTCATGCTATGATAGAAGATCCATCCTTGTCCGAGGTTTTGGCTGCTCTGTTCTAGGATTTTTCACTAAGTGTGTCATCATACACCATGCAAGATGAGGTTGCAACCTTGAAAGAAATAATGCTCGGCTTGACACCTTCCCAAAACCTAATATATTTTATCTACAATCATGGGAGCTAAGTTGTGGAATACTTTTTTAGAACTGTACTCTATTCCATAGAAGAGCGTGTGTGCCACCATAACCACTCTTGGATGAATGGTGCCATTTTCTCCTTGTAGGAACACCATAGTTTCGAGTAGACCTACCACAAACACCAATTCCCTTGTCTCCTTTCATTTTTCCTCTGATTCAAATTTATGTCCAAACTTCTTAAAGGCATTATACCTTCCAGACTGGCGATACAGCTCACGAAAGGATATGTTTGCTTTGCCACATTCCCCCAACCAGGTATTATCATCAATTGAAAATGCCTTATTCATCTCATGAAGGATAATAATCCATAACTCATTCAATAGTGGGGGTCAACTTGTAATACTTCACAAATTTCTCTCGTAGTCTGAGCCTTAGAGCGAGTCAAGTAAAGCGTAAATCCGGTCTAAAAAGGTTGAGAAGTGTCTTCCCAAGTGAGAAATATTTTGAACCTTGCAGAATTTTCCTAATATCAACTTTTTTTTCGTGTATATCATTGAATAAGCTTTCCATCGATTCCAATTTCATCAAAATCTGACATCGGACGAGGAAGTTATGGCCATTTTACAGAAAGCAGTCGAAACTGCCCAGGTGCGACGGCCGGGTTGACGGACCGTCGAGCTTGCGGCAAACCGTCACCCAGCCCATCGCAACCAAGGCAGTGGCTCCCTTTCCTGGTCTAAGTGCGACGGCCAGAACGACGGAACGTCAAGCCTGCGACGGACCAGCGCTGGGACTATCGCGCTGAGGCAGTGTGACCTCATCTTGGACAACGTCGGACCGTTGGGTTTATGATGGACCGTCACTTCGATCGTCACCTCGAGGAAGTGTATTCTTTTCCAAGCCAATATGCGAAGGACGATCCGATGAACTGTCAGACTAAGCGATGGACCGTTGCAGCCCCCGATTCAGTATTTTTAAGACGTTTTTAAAAGGGCTTTTTGGGTGTTTTTCCACTCTTTTCAGCCCCTATTTATATCCGATAAAGGCTCACCATTTCTCATCTTCAAAATCAAAAACTAGGGTTTCTATAAAATCAAAACCCTTTCTTCTTCTTCAAGAAAAATCAAGAGAAATCAAGAAATCAAGAATCTTTCCAAGAGCTTTCAAGAAAGAGTTTCTCTAAGGTGTGTAGATGTTGATTCTTGGTTTCCTTTCATCCAAAAAGCTCAAGAACCCTTTTCTAAAATTCAAAGATCTTATGTTTGTGGGTTTTCATGATTTATGTGAGTTGAAATTGATGTTCATGCTATTATTAAGTTTTGATTCATGTTTGTTTGCAAGGTTTTCAAGATTTGACCCTAGTATGTGATATTCATTTGATGTTCATGATAAACCCTCTTCAAGTTGCTTGTTAAGTGATGTGTTCATGTCAATTAAGTGAATAAAATTATTGAATAAGCAAAGCATGCTCCCCATTGTTTGATAAATTACTTATGTGTAGAAATTAGAGCCATTATAGCATGTTGACTAGAAATCCCCATTTGTGTGCAAGACCATGCATGTCAAGTGTTTGTTGAAAAGCCTTAGTGAATGAATTGTGATATGATAGAATGAAATTCCCCAATTATGTGCTCTTTGATACATGCTAAGACTTTAATACATGCCAAGTGTTTGATGCAAGACCTTGTTGAATAGAGTATGATCCAATAGCATGTCCCCCTATGTTATTACATGTTTAGGATTGCTTGAAGTAATGCCTTAGTGATTGTGATGGTGAATGATTGTCCATGGTCTTGATTATTCAAGAATGGTATATTTTACTTTATGTTATTGAGTCCTGGTGGTATTTATACCTGACATCCATTAATTCATAGACTACCCGTCAGATAGGCTTGGTCCCATATAAAGTTATTCAGTATCCGATCTAGAGATCACCCATCAAATAGGCTTGATCTCAGTCTTTTATTCAGTTGAGTAATCTCATTATCAGATCGAGAGATCACCTGTTAGATAGGCTTGATCTCAGTCTTATATTCAGTTGAGTAATCTCATTATCAGATCTAGAGATCACCTGTCAGATAGGCTTGATCTCAGTCTCAGATTCAGTTGAGTATTTTTGTTATCAGATCTAAAGATCACCCGTCAGATAGGCTTGATCTCAGTCTCATATTCAATTGAGTAATCTCATTATTAGATCTAGAGATTACCCGTTAGATAGGGTTGATATCAGTCTTAAATTTAGTTGAGTATTTGTGTTATTAGATCTAGAGATCACCCGTCAGATAGGCTTGATCTTATCTCATATTCAGTTGATTAATCTCATTATTAGATCTAGAGATCACCTGTCAGATAGGCTTGATCTCAGTCTCAGATTCAGTTAAGTATTATTGATATCAGATCTAGAGATCACCCGTCAGATAGGCTTGATTTCAGTCTCATATTCAGTTGAGTATTCTTGATATCAGATTCCGAGATCACTCGCTAGATAAGACTGATCTAAACTCCAATACTCATTTATCAGTATCAAATGATTCAGTTGTTCAGTATCTTAGTATTAGTAGTGATTTCAGATGTCAGTAATGCAGTACCCAAGTTTCAGTACTCAGAGTCATGATGATTGTGATTATGGTCTGTGCATTCATGAATATGTTCTCATTCAGTACTCTCATGATTATTCAGTTAAGTAATTGTTCATGCATAAGACTATTCATTTAGCCTTACCTCGTCTGCATACTCGGTATATTCTTGTATTGATGCATTTGCGCTATGGTGTTTTATTTGACACCATAGGTTCAGAGGCACGAGATCCAGAGTACCCTTAGCAGTTCAGTCCGAATCAGTAGCAGTAGACGTAGCAGTGAGTCCTCTTCATTCGAGGGTGATCCTTTTATCATTTTTGTATTAGATTTTGTTTAGTTTTAGTAGACAGAGTTAGTTGGGGACATGTCCCATCAAATCCACAATTCAGACAGTTTAGAGGCTTTTCGAACAGATGTATCAGTATTCAGTTTTCAATTTTGAGTATTTTTAGATGTTTTGAACCTTATGGCTAGTTTTCGCATTTATTATCTATATTATTAAGTGTCCAGGTACAGATATCAGCAAAGGGTTAGCTTATGGTCCTTCGGGATCATGAGCACCATGTGATATTCCGATTCCAGAAAATCAGGTCGTTACACAAATCAACGTCCCCAAAGCGAGAAACCATATTTTGATCATCCCAAAATATCGTTAGCACAAGAATTATTCGGGCCGAGCGTCCATCTCTATGAGAGAAGGCAAATGCCTGATATGAGTTCTAACAATCTTTTTATCTTCCCCACTCATGTGGTGCTACATACTTTCAGGAAGTTATCAAGTTCGGTAACCATCTTGAATCTTTCGCAGGGGTATGGTTAGACCATTTCTACACGAAAGCAAACAAAAATAAGCCTTCCCCCTCCCCCAAAGGATAATTATTTGGATTAAACAAACACATATTTTCTTCAACACATAAATATGATTCATTTGTAATTGACTCGAGGTCAATAGACGTACAACAAGTTTTCTAATGGGCCTAATATCACCTCGAGTATTGGGTCGTCCTAAGCTCATGCCTAAAAGAGGATTTTGGTTTTGCTCTATCCTAGGTGTATAGAGTAGGTTTAAACCCGATTCCCAAGTGGACGACTTGGGTTTGAAAATACGAACAACCATCACACCCTTCACGTGCATATAAACCGTCGTATTTATAGCACTTTATTTGAAGTTGAACAACATGGGTCGGGATATCCACGAAACCCCAAAACAGTTTATTAATCATCATACGAAATTATGCCATGAAACGCAACAATTAACTTTTCACAGAATTTAAACATATAAGCACATAAATGGTTTAAACAGTTAGCCAAAAGGTAATTCAAATATTTGGTTAGAACCTAGTTAAATTCTCCAACAAAGTCATCATTTCTATTTTCCCCTTTTTAACTCGAAGGGTTGGAAAACATTGATTTCCACTTTTAAAATTATTTTGAAACTTTAAAGAAAATTTCAAAACAAACAAAGTCGCCATTTAATTTATTTGAAATCAAGAAAACATTTAAGGAAAATCCTAAGTCTTAAAATAGAAAAAGTCTTAGGCCTTTAAGAAAATACCGAATAAGAGGTTCTTATTAACATCTTAGGAAGGTTTTTAAGGCACCTAAATTGTCTGCTAACTTGCAGTTATCCGGACTATTTGAAAATCACCCTTGACTAACTTTGAAAATGAGAAGTCGATTTTTGAAAATAAAGTAATTTTAGGAAAAAAGACTTGTTTAAAATAAATTTTGGCAACTTAATAGGAAATTTAACTAAGTCTAAGCAAATTAATAACAACTAGTACGTAAAAAGGAAAATTAGAAGACTTAGTCCATTAGGCCCAAGTCAATAAACCTGTCCTAAGCTAATTTGGGCTTTCGGCCCATCATTACCTGTCCTAATCTAAGTATTGGATTTTTGACCCATAACCTGTCCTAAACTACATTTTTTGATACATTTGGCCCAAAATTTGTTTCACCTGTATTAGTTTACAACTTTGGCTTCGAGGCCCAAATAAATGAATAAATAGATAAATAACTATATAAATAAATGAAATATAAAAAGAACAAGACAAATAAAATCGAGACTTTCGAGTCTCATAGCAACTTTGATGATGGGATTTAACCCATTTTTCCTTCTTCCAACTCCTCGTATCCATATGCTATGGGATTGACTTTACGGGTATTCGAAATTGACTCGAGAGGATGGGCCTCAATGGCCCACATCGATAATTCAACAATGGGAATAGAGTCCATTTGGACTCGAATGTGGGTTCATGCGAAGAAAAAATATAAAGAATTAATATATGTATGTATGTATATGATAACTTAGCAGCTAATTATATAAAAAAATATATACTTACACACAAAAAAAAAACGAACGGTGATTCATGAAATTGAAGAGAACATATATATCCATCAAAGAAATCCAAATTAATGAAAAAGATAAGGTAAAAATAGTAAATTCTCACAATTTCAAAAAAATGAAGTCAAACAACATTATTTTAAGGCTACATCACAATTTGGTAGAGTAAGGATGTGAACTGGACATCAAAAATATTAGTGAATAGGCAATGAGAGAATGTAGCTGGTACCCTTTTTAATGTGATCTTACATTTTCGATTCAACTTCAAAGATCTTATTCAAGAACAAAATTTTCTCCGTATGTGATATTTTATTAAAGGAATTTCCCCTAGCAATTGTTTAAATAAATAATTAGTTTGGAATAATGAAGATGGACAAAATGCAGAACTGAAACCGGCAAGAGCAAATAATTCCATCAGACATAAAGAAACTAGAAGCAACTAGTGACACCAAATTATATGCAAAACTAATACAAATTCCAAACACGTCACTTTCAGAATTTTGGCACTAATCATGGGAAACTCAGTACAAAAATAGACCAGAATCAAGAAACAGAATTGCTAGTAATTGAATTTCCAGGAGAACACAAACAAACAAAGAACAAATAAATTTGTAAGCCAAAAAATCGCACATCATGAGAGTTATTACCTTGACCAAACATGCAATGGATTAACTGTAGGTTAATAAAACTTGAACAAAACAATGAATCCCAATCACAATAAATAATATTTATACTACTAATACGATGGGTGAAAGGACTACAATATGTTATGAGTCGACATAACAACATATGAACTAACGATCCTAAACTACATAATTAATATCAAATTAGCACGTTAAGAATACAACAACTAGAACTTGAAACATTAAGACGAAAATAGTGAGTTACGCTTTTTGACCCTATTAAGAAATTGAATATGAAATCAGGAGCTAATAAATGCCAATAAGGGAGAAATAAAGCAATCACGACATTCGAACAATCAGGAAAAACATTTTTATCAAAGCAAAGGACCTATATAATGCATCCTTCATTCCTTCTTGACATTTCATGTCAAAAGGAATTTGAGGAACATCTTTACATGCTCACAATTAATTCGAAGACAAGCATGAAACAAAATAAGGAACGGGTGAATCACGAGTAGCATTGAACTAAGGAAATAAAAAGGACTTAAAATAACAAATGGTCAGCTAAGTATTAGCAAAACATACTACAATATTCAACCAAAGTAACTATCCATAGTAGTTTATGTGAGAATGACTTTGAATGAACAAAGTAGGTGGAGAAAGATTAGTGGATAACCTTTCAAGATCCTTATGTTTGATAAGAATTACTGCAATCACCTTGTGTGAATCTAAGAAAAAATGCAAATGACAAATTGTATGGACTAGCTTATGCCATCAACCATATGGGAATAATCAAGTAAAGATGAAGATGTCTATCTCCTTTCCAGTATGACCATTTTGTGTACATATTTTTACTAATTAGAAGAGCAAAGTTTTCACGTATCTTATTATGCAAGCACTTACTTCATGACATACAACGCAATAGGACCAGATATCATTGCACAATACGAGCATATATATTTATTTTCGATCACATTTCAGATTACAAATTGCCATCCTAATTCATTGAGCTTCCAACTGAATTGAAGTACAACAACTCGAGAGAAAAACTGTGCATTGGATAAAGTTAAGACTGAGGCAGTATTCTAAATCTTTCCATAATAGTTTATCAAACGATAACGGCACCCTAAACATATATCCACAACTGGTAGATGTTAAAAGAAACAATAACAATTATCCAACATCATTGCCATATGACGATAAACTCAAAATGATTGAATAGAAACATACGATATTAATAGTGGAGCAAGACACTATGTAAACAGTGACATAACAAACAGCATAATAACAAATACTATAGTGAATCCTATGGCCATCATAGCCTCTACAGCACACAAATTCCAGCGCACAATATTAATCCTACTATTTGAGCAATATTGCTACTATAGAATAATTGAGAAAACAAAAGAAAACATCAAAACTAATACGGGATGAAGCATTACCTGTTTTGATACAGCAAAATCAGACTGCGAGCTAATATCGGGATCTCAAACACCATCGAAAAGCTCTGCGGATACTTTGAAAACTTTCAGCAGTTGACGACTTTTTTTTGGAAAAGTTTTTATACTAAAAAAGACAAAATTTCTTGCTCGAAAGTTTTTCCCCTTCTAGACTTGGCCAATCAGCTCAAGAACGATTTATTTATAGTAAACAAAGTGGGGAACCAATTTGAGCTCCCACTGATGTGGGATTTTTTCTTTAGGGGTAATTTTGGGAAATTTTTAAGGGATAATTTTGAGATTGAGATGAGAGGATAAGGAGATGAGCTGTGTTGTACGAATTTGTACTATTTAGTACAAAATTCGAATTTTGAATTTGAAATATATGGTTGGTTGCTGAGTTGTTGTTTACGTGGGTCGTTGGGTTGAATTCGGGTATGAGATCCTAGTTGAGAAGAGTGGGGTCTATCGGACTGATGGCGGGTCGAATTTTTCGTTGTTGTTCAGAGTTGTTGTCGCTAATCTTCGGTGTATGTTTGCTGTTGATATCGCATTTTTGTTCTGTTGGTATGAAGCTGGGTACTGATGAAGAGGGGAAAAAAAAATGGGTCGGGTTAGTTTCGATTTTGGGCCTGGTGAGGGGGGAATTGGGCTGCTGATTTAAGTTATTGTTCGGTTGAAATTGATTTAATTGAATTTTGAGGTTATTTTAAAAAGAAACCCCAACTAGATTAGGAGTTAGCTAAATCCATTTAATTTTTGGTCAAATTAAAAATGAATTGGCCAATTGCATTGTAATTGGGGCCAATTTGATTTTAATTATGGTCAAATTTAATAGATTGACCGAATTAAATTGAAAATCGAAATGAATTAATATCTCACTTAAACTCGAGCTTCTTGATTTAATAGAATCAAATACATATTTATCCAAATAAATTATTTTTGAGAATAAATTATATTTAAATCAAGCTTTTAATCATTTAAATTTATTTTCAAGATAATCCTCGATTAAAATTCGATTTTCCATGAAATAAATATTTAACCAACAATTTTCCAAATAAATGGCTTTGAAAAGTTTTCCAAATATGTCTTTGAAAAGTTTTTATTTGGATAGAATAAATATTATAATTTTATTTAAAATTGAAGAAATTTGGTATTAAACTTAGTCGTGAAGGGAAAAAATTAGATGTCAACAATTAATACAAATCACAAAAATCGTATAAATACATGTGTAAAATCGAAAATTAAAAAGATTCAAAATTTACCTTTAAGATGTGATTTTTAACCGCAATTTTCTTCTTCCTACAAATGATTTTCTTTTCCTCTAAAACAACATTTTGTTCATGCACGTGAACTTGTTCTTCAATAATTTTTTCCTTTTCCCTAGCAATGTGTTTCTTATCCACAAATCTAATGCTCATTTCATTTCTATCAATAATTTTTCTATTTTTTGACCAAATCATAGAAAACTTAGGAGAAACATTATATTTCTTCTTCATATTACATTGATAATGTTTGTTAAAAGAACTTGCATGTGACGGAATTGAAACTTTAGGATGAGATTCTAAAAAATCGAAATCACAACACACCATTTTTTCACTTTTTTTCATAGAAGCTCTATTTTTCATTACTTCTAGGTAAGTAAATACAAGCTTCAATCAGCTAAGAAAAAAAATGCAACATTAAATGTATGAAACCTTAAAAATTGAGGAACTTTTTGATTATATAATAGCAACTAAAAAACAGTTAACTGAGATGAAACTTTTCACAGGTTATAGTTTATTAAATCTTGAATATAGAGAGAATTTTAGGAAGAAAATGAACTAAATGGGAGAAATAAGTTGTAAGCAAATGTAGTAGATAATGGAGAACACAAGAAATCCGTAGAAGGTTCTAAAGAAAATAAAATAAACAAAGTGTAAAAAGAAGGAAAAAGAATATATTATGTAATTAATATTTTAAAATAAACAAAGTGTAAAAATAAGGAAAGAGAATATATGAAGTAATTAATATTTTTAAACTGAAGAGAGAGAATAAAAGTAAAGGTAGGCTTGTAAAAATAGTCAAAAACATTGAAATGGATATTTTATTCCAATTAATTTAAAGTTGGTTACACTATACAAATAAGTATTAATTGTTGTTTTAGCATGTCATTTTTTCATAATGTTCGCACCTAACTCCTTCACTTCCACTTTGTTCTTTGGTTTCTCCAACAATCAGCTCCACCATCTTCTCCTTTGGGTTATTTTTCAGCCCCCTCATGTACTCTTACTATTTCTTTTCGCACAATATGTCTCACCTGACCAAGGTATGAGCCATCTTCTACTCTTCTTCTATCTTCCTCCCCTCTTTATTTTTCTATGCTAAGTCTAACGATTGCTATAGGAGAATGGTGTTATTTGATGAAAGGAGGTACCCATCTGGAGTTCGTAGTTTTCCCCAAGGTTCAATCATCTCCATTACCTTCTTCATGTCTGCTTTCTTCCATTTGCATGTCTGACCTCTTCCTTTATTCTCTAGGTTTGTGTTGGAGTTGATTTTTCTTCTCTTGTTCAAATTAGGGCATGTAGTTGACCTCTAATGCTTAATGCAAGATTTGATGTCACTCCTCTTTGTTTTTGGTGATGATTTTTGTGTGCTAATCTCGAGATAGTTCACTACTAAAAATAGATGTTTTTCCCATTGCGAATCAATGGGAAATCAGTTTCATAAAACATGATTTTCATTGCTTGAAAAAAAGTTCTTTTCAGTGAAATATTGGGAAGCTTCCTAATATTTTCGTATGAAAATATTTTTAGAAAATCTTTCTCACTGATTCAATCAAAATATGTGTGATGATAGCCATTGAACGATTTTTAATGGGAATTTCAGTTTAGTAGTAATTACTCCCAGAATACTTATTCTCAACCAACCGAGACCTTAATGTTTTAGCCTTTAAAAGTTGATTCAAAATAATTGATGTTTCACAAAATTAAGAAGGTAATTAATTTGTTTTCTCAAATTTGCCCTTGACACATTCCATATCTACATCAACAATATATTAAAAACGTGAAAGACCCTTAGAAAAGTTATTCAAATTTTTTGTCCTTCACTAAAAGTCGCTGCATTAGAGAAAATTATCTTTCACCTATTTCCTCCAATTATTATATCATATTTATAATAATATTTGAAATAAAGGAGTCCTAAATTATATGGTAACAAAAAAAAAGGTACAATAAATGAAAAATTAAAAACTGCATGTAATATTTTCAGTAAACTAAACATGGTAGGAATTCTAAAACTAACGTACAAATCCTAATTTTGTATATTTATTATTTTTTATTTAGGACACATTCTTTATCTATCTCTCTCTCTCTCTCTCTATATATATATATATATATGAACCAGAAAAATATTAGCATAGTCAAAAATCGTTGGTAAGGTAGGCTTCTCCATTGTTTCCTTCAATGGAATGTCCAGAAAATTTAGATTTGTCTTTTGTTCTACCTTACTACTATTAATATTGTTGTTTTGTGTAATGTTACTCTACTCTATTTTGGTTTCGCTTTTCTGTTGTAATTGGTTTAGTTAGGTTACTCTACTCTATTTTTTTTCATGTTCACATGATTCATACAAGGAATGATTCTGTAACACTCTGAATTTTGGTCATTGAAAATTTATGAGTTTTAGAACTCACTGCCCAACCTACGACTCAATTTATGAGTCGTAAGGTGTCCTTACGAACCATAGGAGCCAAACTGTTGTCTGACCAGTGAGTAGTACCTATGCTACTTTCCTAATTATGACTAGAGGTCATGAGTCATGAAGACTCATTATGACTCATGGTGTCCAAATCGTAGGGTGATCAGTCTGTACCCCAAATGCTTTTGTCTCGGTTACGACTAGAACCCTATGAGTCGTAGAGTCTCTTAACAAGTAATATGGTGTAATTCGTAGGGTTACCATAGACAGGTCCCTCATCTACTGTCCATACTACGACTCATGGTGACAAGTCATAGTAGGTCCTTATGAGTCATATAGTGACCTGTAGTCACTGATGATAATTTTCCAACTTTTAATTAAGGGCATTTTGAACATTTTTCCTTTTCTCCAATAATAACCCATGACTTAAAAACCTATTGGGGACCCCATTGTCATCCATAACATAATTAAAACAACTCTCAAGGTTCTCTCAAATTCTCTCAAGCAAAAATACTTAGGGTTTCTCAAGGTTGCCAATTAGAGCTTCCAAGGGTGATTCCTTCTTCAAATTTCTTAGTTATTAAGGCATGTGACTCTAGTCTTAAAATTGTTTTCCTTAAAGCATGTGTGTTAAATGATTATTGATGTGAAATTAAATGTGGGTTTTGACATAGGTTGAGGGTTTTGGCATGGTTGAGTTTTAAATTATTTTTTCATGGTTTTTATGAGTTGTTCATGCTTTGAATTGAATATTTTTGAACTGATAGGGTGCATAGACATGGGAATTGGAATGGGGGTTGAGGTATTCCCCTAAATTGATGTTTTGAACTTGGAATTGATTTTGAATAATTGTGTTCTCTCTACCCACTTGTGTAAATGATTTTGAATTATGGAATTGTCACTTTGTTTGACTTACTCACCTATATTGTTGCATTACATAAATGGTTAACTATTGAACATGGATTTTGCAGGACTTGTTGGCTATGTTTTGATTTAATGAACAAATGGGGTTAGGGCATTTTCCCAATTTGATTTGACAAACTAAAGGAGGTCGAGCCATTCCTCCAACTTGATTTAATGAAAAAAGGGATCAAGGCGTTCCTCCCAAGATAATAGATTGTACTGACATAATTATGAGCTTGCAAGAAAAATGGTATGACGATACTTGTGGTGTTCCTTATTGTATAATTCCTTGGTTAACAAATAGGTTATGTAAAAAAAATTTTAATTGAGCTTAGTGGGGGTTATGTAGCTAAGTCGTGAAGGTGTGGGTCTCGAATGACTTATACTGAAAACTTATGTTTGCCGACGTAAGGGTTGGTCTTGATGACCGTGTGCATGTGCACACTATTGATAAGTTTGTATCTAGGATTGACGTGGGGTTGGGGAATTCCTTGGTCTTCCTTGATACCCCTGGTTTATGCAGCTAACACGCACTGGTCCCTTTTAGCAGGGAGAGTTGAACCCATATAGCCCTTGGGTGCCTGTTTATGAAGGTTGAGCTATATATAAACCTTGTTCCATATCCCGGTATGCTATTTATATATGTATATGATGTTGTGCACATGGTTATGAATTGGATTTGATTAGGCATTATTTTATCCCCTATCCCTAAGTTAAATGCTAGTGCTCACCCCGCTAACCATCTACGATCGTTGTATCCCCACGCAATGCAAGGTCCGAAGGCACTTCTACTTTTTCTGCACAGTGATAGGTGATTATAGAATTGTTCGGGTGTCAGCTTGAAGTGGTGAAACTCCTTCTTCCATAAGGCACGTTACTTCTTGGTTTAGTATGTCATAGATTATTTCTTTTTAAACTCATTTTGGATATCATCGGGGGCATGTCCTAACTTAGGTTGATGATTTATATTGTCTAGAGTCTTTGTGGATAACTATGGAATTGGTATTTTTATATAATACCTAGATGATTTTAAGCTTATTACTTTTTATCTTATTATATGTTCAGAATTCACACACTGCTAGATGTACTATGATTTGTTGTCTAGGCAAAGGTGGCGGTCTCCAGTCCTCGATGGACTTGAGATACCCGTCATGACCAAGCCCTAGTTTGGTTCATGACAAATTTACACTATGAAATTATTCACACAAAATGAAGTAACATTCAATAATAATGTAAATCCCAAGAGCTTAAGTGCAATTGATCAACGCTTTTCACACAAAATAATCTACCATTCAACTGCTCAAATAAGCTCCAACTATACATAAGTATTCATCAAAACAAAACATACCACTAAAAATAATTTAATATCTTCAAATACCCCAATAAAATACTAAAGCAGTCACATAACGAATCTCCAAAATATACATAGTACTTAAAACACAAATCAATTCAACAAGTTCATATGCCTCCTAGTGGACTAGAACTTTGGCGTCTCCATGATTGACTCATACTTTGAAATTGTGTGGTTGTGACAATATGTTTTCCCTTTCACTTCATTTTTAGTGTCTTATAACCGATATCAATGTTCGTTTGGGCTGCATCTCTGTAAACACTTGGAGTGACAACTTTTTCACCTTTAGTTCTAGGCTGCATAAAATAAGATTTGTCAAGAAATAAATAAGAATTACATGAAGTTGTAATTTATACTTATATTTAAAGTTTGACTATCATTCATTTGATCAGTGTATATGTCAAATTCTACAGTGTTTGGCCTCTTTTTTTCTACTGTTGATGTTGATGCTCCAATGGTTCTTTTTTCCCAAGTTGTTGATCAGATACAACTCTTTTTCCTCTACTTGTAAATCTGCCTCATCCAGTGCTCTTGGCTCTGCCAGTGCCTCTACCTCTACTTCTTCCAATTGTCTATACTCTTATAACTGCTGAAGTATCAACGCACATAGAGCTACCTTACTGGCTAAACATTTATGGCTTGCTGGAGCTTAGTAGTTAGTTAGATGTTGGTGGTTGCCTATAGGTTGGTGGTCTGTTGGAACTTGTTGCTTGGATAAATCTTCCAGGTTGTCCCATCCCAACCTAACAATAAAGTATATTTAATAGGTAGTATAAATATTATTGTTTAATACCACGATTTGATTATTAAATTAAAAGAGGAGTGCATTACTGAGTTTTACAAACTATTCTGTTATGTGCAACTTGATGATACTTGGAGCAAGTAATTTTTAGTCCTTTCCTGGATAACTTCCTATACTTCTTCATAGGTTCATCATTCTCTTTTCTTCTACACTTTTCTGGTCTACCAGTCATTTCTTTAGGCTCAGGAGGCTCAATCACTACACCACTTGTGTTAGGCCACATTTTCATATTATGTATTGGCTGAAGAAAGTAGTCGTGTCTTTACGAATGTATCTTTATTATACCACTCTTCCACATAAACTTTAGGATCTACACCTTTATGTTGATAAGCCAATATAGCATGTCGACATGGTATGCTTCTCAACCACCAGCTTCTACAAGTTCAAGTCTTTTCCCTAATATCAACTATACACCTATAAGGGCTTTCATACCCTACCTGACCATTAAACTTAACTGTGTAATTTCTAGTCATATCCTTATTCTCTTCAAGTACTAGTAAAGCCATAGGTGAGATATCTGAAATCCAGGTGTCAGCAAACTTCTTTATTTCAACATTCCTATCCACTATCATTTGTCTAATCTCCTCTAGCATAGTGATCACAGATTTATGTCTAGCAGCTAAAATTCATTAATTAAATGTCTCACACATAATATTTTTAACAATGTCACATTTAGAATGCTCCCTAAAATATGTCCTACACCATGATTTTTAATCATAATGTTATAAGTCCTCACATATATCCTTACCAAGTTCACTGAGTTTGTCCATCTCATCTTGAAACGTCACTTTAAAACTGGTTTTAGCACATCTCTAAAAAAATTCCTTCTTTCTTTTCCTCTCCAGAGCTGATGCTAATTAGACCAAATATGTCTAGCACACCACCTCATTTCACAATCTAGTAGCAACTCAAGTATAGTTGGCACAAGACCCTACTTAAACATAAAAATCAAAATCAAAATGTATGAACATGAACTGTATAGTATAAAAATAAGAGATAAAAAATAAAGTATAAGAATAAGACTAATATTTTGCATACCGGATATGATAGTTAATCATGTCTAATACCTAAGTTCAAATCTTTAATCAAGTAGTTAATGAAGAAACTCCATCTATGTTTTATCTCTTGATCAACCACTACCAAAGCTATTGGAAATATTTAGTTATTTTCATTTCTCCCAACTGCAAATAATCACTCACCCTAATAAGAACCTTTAAGAAAACAACCATCTCAACCAATAATTTTTCTCCACCCTACAAGCCAACCTATATTTAATGTATCAAAGCACACATAGAAGTAAGCAAATAAATTTTTTACACGTTGAGACTCTATCTACTTCATCCAACAACAACTGTCAGGATTAGTATATTTTATCATGTCTGCATAGTCACATATTCTTGAAAATTTCATCTTCCAATCACCCAAGAAGTCCTTAATAACTCTATGCTTTTTCCTTGAACAAACAGTGTTTCCCACGTACAAACCTAACTACTTTCTCACCAATTCCTATATTTCACACAGTTTTATATAAGGTTGACAGGTTATTTCATCCTTGAACTTATTTGCAATATACTTAGATGTTCATAACTTGTTTTTGGTTATAGTAGTGCATACATGTACAAAATAGTAGTTCCTGACAACAAAATCACCAGATTTCTTATCTATGCTAGCAAATAATAATAATTTACATTTTTTGTCCTCACACCTAACTCTAACTCTATGTTTCTCACTAGGCTTAAGATTTAATCTAACTTTGTATTAAACGGCACACTTTTCCACAACCTTTCTTAATTTTTTAGCATTTTCAAATACCATACCAAGCTCATTTATAGCCACAACACAATTAGGATCAAATCTTACCTTTTTACTTTTCCTTTTTGCTAGTAAATCAACACCACTCAGAACTTCAGGATCTAATTCATCCCTACTGTCATCACTGTCAAGATCTGAGCCATATGTATACTCCTTAGCTTCTCCTAATCTCCCACTATATCTAGCAACCTTATTCCTTCCAATATCTTCAAATCCCTATCAACACCTATTGCTCCAAGTTTTATTTCCTCATTTTGGACAGGTTTCTTTGTTTTTACTGAGTTTCTCCTTTCATTTCTAAGAGACCTTAACTTTTCATCAACCTCAAAATCATTATCTTCTGAAATATTAAACTCTTGAGAGTCTGCACTACTAGCCAAATTTGTTTCAGCCCTTTCTAGATCTGAGAGATCATCTACACCAACTTTTACATCTATGTTATTAGTTTGGGTAGGTCCCTCATGTAACCCTTCAATATTAATATCATGAAATGTAGAGTTGTTCTCACCATATTACTATTTTCACCAACCACATGACTACTTTCACCAACTACTAGCCCACAAAGATAAGCAGATAGGACCCCATCTTCCACCACTAGATCATTCAGAACATGGTTCACATACAATTCTAAAAGGTCCCCATCTTTTAGGTCTTGAACAATCTGTAATAAACTAAACTCATTTTCTACTTTAATAAAGACATTTTTTTAGGGTCCTTAAAAAGAGAAGTGGTCCTTGTCGATACTTACATATTCCACCTCACTTACTTCTATATAACGTGGACCAGATTCTTCAGAGACAAAATTTACACCATGACTAAAATAAGTTATAATAATAATATCATCCATTAGATTCCATGAAATAAAGCCCCAAAAATATCTGCCATGTTATGAATAGTAAAACTCCTACAAAATCCTAACTTTTTTAGAAATTTTCAAACTACTATTACTAATGTAATATACTAAGAAAGAACTAAGAATACATTTACAATTAAAAAATATGAAAAAATAGTGACATTGTTGATATTTGACATATACCTGAGTATGACTGAACCCCCAAATCA
Source organism: Capsicum annuum (assembly GCF_002878395.1). Taxonomy (NCBI): domain Eukaryota; kingdom Viridiplantae; phylum Streptophyta; class Magnoliopsida; order Solanales; family Solanaceae; genus Capsicum; species Capsicum annuum. The sequence continues at coordinate 208,079,067 of NC_061113.1, read as the reverse complement.
GCAACAATTCTTGAGATTGAACTTCAAATCCACCACGGCCCTTTAAAAAATATTGAAATCAATATCGATCTAGAACTAATCACTCAAAAAAACTACGATAATTTTGGATTTACAATGTAAGAAGCATAAATTAGTAGCCAAGATGAAAGTGAAATCGCACAATTAAAATTTTTGTTTAGAGGGATCTGGGGGTGAGTATGGAAGGGTCAAACTTTTTTGGGGGGAAATGAAATGGAAATTATTTATTTTATGTATTAATATTAAAGAAGGTGAGGTGTATAGTATGAGTGGTTGTAATTGGTTATAATTTACACGGAGGAGGCGACTGATTTCATGTGTCCAACACTTAAAAAAGACATCCTTTAAAAAAGAGCCACATCGGATGTTCGTGCTTATTTGACACCATTTGTGAATGCTAAAAGGATTCAATAGGTACATGGCTAATTGAGGTACTAATACGGAAAAAGTTATTATATTTTTTATTATAGTTTTCTTTGCCATATTTGTCTTTTAAGTACTGAAACTGACTCTTCTCCATTCCTAAATAGATTATAAACTCCAACCTATAGATATACCTATTTTCACAGTCTTTTCACCTCTAAAATTTAAATTATAAAATGGAGGAGTTTTATTTGTTGTTACATGGTTAAAATGGGGAGTAAGTAAGATATCAATGGAAACAACTAAATTGTATTTTTTGATTTGTGTAACACCAACTTCACCTAGGGGTACACCATCATATATGGTGAATGGTTTGGTCGAAATTCAAGTCACCAATTAAGGTACAAATTTGTGTCCCATGTTGATTGAGGAATCATGATCTTGGATCAGGTTATCGAGTCAGGATTAAAAATCGAGACCCGAGTCGAGAATGAAAGTCGGGACTTAGATTGAATATCAGGATTCTGTGGTCAGGGTTAGGTCTCAGTCGAGAATCAAGTTAAAATAGTTCAAGAGGTTGAATTTAATTGATTTGGATGATACATATACAATTATCAAATATGTCGTTTTGCTCATTTGCTATTAATGATAAGTTTTTGGATTGTCCTAATTGAACGTGGTTTCATGGATGATATGCTCGGTGGGTCCTTTTGACATTTTCTACTTATATAAACGAGAATTAAGTTATTATTTTATAGGTAATTCTTAATTTTCTCTGTCAATTTTTTTTTGCTCTTTTCAGTATTGAAAAATTTTGCTATGCCTTGTAATTGTCTAATTTATCTCTTGAAATGCATTATGTGCTTAGTTGGATATATTTCTCTAGGTTATTATGAATGCGTGGAGGGTAGCTCATATTTATATGAAATGCTTTTTGTCTTCTACTGCCAAAATAATAATGTGACTCCATGTATCAATTAAAAAAAATAACTTTCACTTTCTGTTTTAGTTAACATTTTGCATTTATTTTAATTTTAATAATTTTTTTATTACTTGATGTAATACACACGTGCAACACACCTATAACTAGTCTCCATGATAAGTATGCTAATCATAAAAAAAAACAATTATACTGTAATTAAGATATTTTAAGTCAAAAGCTCAATTTTTAGAAGTGAATTTTTCTATTCATGTGTTTAAGCCTAAAAGATTAATTAACAGATTAATTAAAAGGTTACCAGTCCTAATAGAGTTGACTAACACTTCTCTAACCTAAAACCTCAAAAAGAGCAAAAAGAAGCTACTTGGTGATGCAAGGAAGAAGTTGTATAAAGTGCATGTAAAAGTGAGACAAGTAAGAAGGTAAATAAGATCCTCTCATCTTATACTTTTTTAATTGGGTAGTTATAAATAGACACAAAGATATAGAGGAAAGGATTAACTCAAACCTAAATTGAGGTATTAATGATGACGTTTTAATCTCATAGAGCAAAATGTGATATGATGAGAAACAGAGCATAGAAACAAATATATGAAGTGAGTTGTTGGATATTGCATCTGTTACTGTAACAGTATTCTAGAATAACTAGTTGTTTAGTTATAAGAGGAGTCCTTAGTTATTTAGTTTAAAGGAGGAGTCTAATTATTAAGCTACTAGGATATTCAGTTTTTTAAAGTTTAGTAAAAGTCTACTACTTTAGTTGTAGGATGAGTCAAAAACTTTATTCATGTGTCTATATAAAGACTCATAATTAATAAAATATATATGAGAAAAGTTTTTCAATAAGATTTTATTTTTTATTGTTTGTTTTCCTCTTCCAAAAAATATAACAGTGGTATCAGAGCCTTCATCGATCCTTATGGGTCTATAAATTCATTGAAGAAAAGATTGCAATCAATATTTTTTTCTGTTTTTAATCCTTACTTTTATTTTTAACGTAGGGCTATTTTTTTAATCAATTTTCAACCCATATTATTTTAAATCTTCTTTTTCAAATCATGACAAGCAATACTCTCACTTTCAATTCCCCATAAATCTTCACCGATGAAAACTATCAAATTTGGGCAGCTAAGATGAAATCTTATCTTGAAGCTTATGATTTGTGGAAAGTTGTAGAGGAAAACAATCCTATACAACCACTCCCAGCAAATTCTTCTGCTACCGAAATCAAACTTTACTCAGAAGAGAAATCCAAAAAATATAAAGCAAAAATTGTAATTCAAAATTCAGTTGCTGATTCAATTTTCTCAAAAATCATTGCATATGAAACAACAAAAGAAGCTTGCGAAAAAACTTGAAAAGGAGTACTAAGGGAGTGACGTGGCAGACAAAAATCAAATTCTAAATTTGAAAAGAGATTTTAAATCTCTTAGTGTAACGCCCCGAGACTGCACCCTGTGCGTTACATGGTGCTTACAACCCCGAAGGACCACAAGCTAATCCATGACTGGTACTTGCTATGAGCACTGAATCTAATACTGAAATATATATGCGGAAGAAATCTAAAAATACCATAAGGTTCTCAAAATATTGAAATAATACTGAGTATAACTGATAATAACATCTGAAAACTGAATAACTAACTATGCTATTCTGAAAGCCTCTAATTGTCTGAATATGGAGTTGATGAGACAAACCCCCAACTAACTCTGACTGAAATAACTATTGAACTACTGAAATAAATAAACTCTATCCTTAAAATATGAGGACTCGTCACTATAACTTATGCTAATAGCCCGAGCTGCTAAGTACGGTCAAGAACCTGAGCGTCCGAACCTATGATATAAGACATCATAGCACAAAGAAAGAGTATGCGTCAGTACGTGAAATGTACTGATATGCTAAGTGAGGTAAGGTTGATATAAATCGGTTCATATGCATGAGACAATAACTGACTGAATGAACATCATGAAGTAATTGGATGAGAGAACATGTAAAACTATAACTACTAAAAATACGATACTGCGAATATGGGTATACATCGTGTATCTGAGATTATACTGAAATTGAGTATTGAATTTTGATGGCTGAGTAACTGATAACTGATAGCCATGGTTCTGTAGAACTGACTGAGTTCTTTACTGAATACTGAGACTGAAATTATAGCTATGGGAGTGTTCATCTAATCGACATACCCCGATATAGACTAATTAGGGGTCTAACCTATGACCCAGTTGGAAGGGCGTTAGCACTTTGCCACTGGATACTAACAATGTAGGGTCAACCCTAAACTGACAGAAAGACTCATGAAATATATATATGATTGCATCAACCCTAGTCAGGCAGGAGGACGACTTACCCTATGCTGGCTAGGTAGTTCTGTAATGCAGGGACTGCTACTAAGGGTCAAACACTCTGCTGGAAGGAATGCCCCCATCCCTGGGTTCGCTCGGTGCTGAATCCTACTCCTAACTGAATTGGCACTGAACTGATCACTAGACAGTACTAGGCTTGATTGAACTGACACTAATCGTGTTGATTAACTGTACTGGATTGAGTTCACTGAGTTCTGTTAAATAAATGAGTACTACTATTCTTGACCTTTACTGAGACTAGTCTATAACTACTGCGACTAAGTAAACAACTAGATTTTAGATAATAAATACCCCCAGGACTCGATAGCATAATAGATAAAACATAACAAATCTTGAAAGCATAGCAATAGTCAATTGTTCACAATTCATTCACTGAGATATTTTGTCAAACATTTGGAGGTCATGAACTTGTACATGAATGAGACCACATGCTAACATGTCATGATTACACTGTTCAAATCACATGGACATTCTATCAAATACTTTGGGAGCATAATTAATGCACGTGATAATGAACAACATATAAGCATCATGACTACTACTTAAACTTGCAATTTCAAGGGTTTTGACATGGGAATTACATCAATCAACATACATGCTATCTCATGTTCATGAAATATATAAGTAAATCTTGAATTGAAACCCATACAATAACACAAACATGATTACAACCCAATTTACGTATGTAATCACGAATCTATTAACTTGTAGCTTTAAAAAGAGTTCTTAAACTCCAAGGGTGGAAGGAAATCCAAGGATGAACACCTAACATACCTTGATTGTTGATTTTGTGAGAATTGTAGTGAATTCTTGGCACTTGGATTTGAACTTAATAAAACTAGAGATTTGTTCTTGAGAGTATTTGTGAGATAATGAGTGAATTTTGCCCTTTAGGAGGTTTAGTTTCGTGTTTTGGCTAAATTGGGTGAGGGAAAAATGACCTAATTGACCTTGGAAATTCGGAATTTAATGAGCAAAATGTGCCTAGTGACACGAAAGGCGATGCACCACATCGATGGTGTTGACGCAATGGTCGACGCGTCGCGTCGATGTTTTTGACATGATATCCAATGCAATGCATCGAGATTGCGCTGTCTTGCTATTTTTGTCATCCAAACATGGCCTAAACGATGTCCTAAAATTCTGAAAATTACCCAAGATGACCTATTGACATCCCTAATCATGAATCAATTTAAAAATTTATAATCTAAGGACGTAAGGATTGAAAATAAGATCATCCAATTACGATGGCTAAAAATAATTCTAAGTCTTAACTCTTAGCTGAATTTTTCTAAGTCTGGGACCCCTTATTAAAAGCTATAAGGGACTGAATTGAACTAGAACTTTTACGGGGTCTTACACTTAGGATACAAGAAGGTGAGACAATCACTAAGGACAGTATTTCTTTGATTGTCAACAAAATCAAGTTGCTTGGCAAAGATTTTAAAGACAATGGAATAGTTGAAAAAATTTTGGTGGCTATTCTTGAGAAATTTGAGTTCAAAATCTCCGCTTTGGAAGAGTCTATAGATCTCTCTACCATCTCTTGCTGAATTGATAAGTGCTCTTCAAGCACAAGAGCAAAGAAGAGGTTATAGGAAAGAAAAAGGAGTTGAAGGCATTTTTTATGTAAATCACCAAAAAAGAAAAGTTGATTATCCACCTTGCAAATATTGCAAAAAGAAAACACACTTAAAAAAAATTGCTGGTGAAGATCTGATGCATTATGTGGAAGTTGCAAACAAAAGGGTCACGTCACAAAAGTGTGCAAGTTCAAAGACACTCAAGATGATTCAAAAGTACTACTTGTGGTAGAAGCAAGCGAGGACCAACTTTACTAGATTGGACCAACAGAAGCAAGGAGGAAAGTTGGATATTGCATCTGTTACTGCAACAGTATTCTAGAATAATTAGTTATTAAGTTATAAGAGGAGTCCTTTGTTATTTAGTTTATAGGAGAAGTCCAATTATTAAGTTAGTAGGATATTCAGTTTTTTTAATTTTAGTAAAAGTCTACTACTTTAGTTGTAGGAGGAGTTTACAACTTTATTCATGTGTCTATATAAAGACTCATAATTACTAAAATTTATATGAGAAAAGTTTTTTCAATAAGATTTTAGTTTCTATTGTTTGTTTTCGTCTTCCAAAAAACATAACGCGAGTTACCTACACTTAATAGGCAAAGCGAGCCTCCTAGAATAACTAACTGTAAAGATAAAAGAAAAGAAGAAGCATATCCAGGCTTTGCAATTTAAATTATAACTGGGAGATGGGGGTAACCTTTGTTCACGTAACCAATTTTGGAAGTAAGTGGGCCTAGGAAATGCATTTTGAGAAACAAAGCAATTGGAATGTCTTATTTGTGAATCAGCATATGCAGCAGACATCTCTTTCTTCATTGTTCTTTCACTTTAACACATTTTTGAAGTAACCTTGACAATGCTGAGGAGCAGTAAGGATTTGCCACAATTAAAAAAAAGTTTAAAATTAAGTCGATTCTAATATGTATGATATTTTTGTAGACGGTTAAAAAAAAGGAAGAGTCTCAAATATGTCATTAAACTATCATAAACAGCTTATTTATGTCATCAGTTAAAACTTTGACTCAGTCATGTCATCGTTGTTACAAAACCAACTCATCCATGCCATGAACGGTGGATTTTCAAAAACAGCTTTGTCAAGTGACCTCTTATTAGTGGTTCATGTTACTAAATTGGATCCATTAAAAAGAACCCGCCCACACCCGACCTATTACCTTAACCCACTTTCAGATTTTTCTCTCCCGTGCAGGGATCAATCAGATATCCAAAAAAATTCTAAAATCATTTCGTATATCATCTTATCCGAGCTTTGATTCTTGAAATATATGATTATAAGGATGGAGTATTATTTCATTACCAAGTATTGTTAGACAGGCCTAGTAGGAAATAAAAGTGCCTACTGCCTAGTGACCACTGATTCATTTTCAATTTTTGGTCAGAATTATTATTGTTTTTACTCGGTATCATGCTTTTAAATAAAAGTTTGATGCATAATTTAAATCCATTGTAATAATGTGATGCAAAAGAATAATCATTGTTCTCTTATGAAATAGTATTACTTAGTACTAATTATGTGACAAATTGTATTATCTAAGATAGTGCTTATACTGTGTAATGTGTATAAACTAAAACACAGAAATTTACCTTTCCACCAGATTGGGACATAAATCTTAAATCCTGAACACAGTTTTGTTTGTATACTGAATATAAAGAGTCTTCCAAAAGTTTTGTTCTCTACCGAATATAAAGTGTCTTTCAAATTTGGATTATTTTTATTGAGTCGAGATTCTATCAATATAACCTCTATGTCTTTGAGGTCTACGTACACTCTACCCTCCCAGACCGCACTGGGTATGTTATTGTAACCTTTTGGTTCAACACCTAAAAGGCTAAAGGCATGTCTTCCTAATTTGCTTTGTTCAGAAAATGTCTACATAGTTTGTCAGTGTAGCAAATCTTGAAATTCATCTGCAGAGAAACAAGTATTGAAAAGTATATACACTTCTAGTAGAATTTTTAACACCAACTTATAATCAAGCAAAGCAAGTTAGATTACATGGTACATCGTCACATAAAGTCGGGTTTATGTTAAATGGGTCAGTTCTTTATAATGGGTCTCAAATATTTTGAAATTAATATTGATTTATGTTTATCAACGACGTAAACCTCTAATAAGAGGCCATGTGGCAAAGGTGTTTTTGAAAATTCACTGTTAAAAAGTAATGGCGTGGATAAACCAATTTTTTAACGTCGATGGAATGAATGAATCGAACTTATAATTAACGTCGATGGAATGAATGGGTTGAACTTTTAATTGATGGCATAAATAAGTCATTTCTAATAGTTTAATGATATATTTGAGCCTATTTTCCCCAAAAAAAAAAATCATATCACACAAATGGTGACTGAGTGGAAAAGAGAGAAAACTGAAGGTTCCTAGATATGAGGTCCCATAATCTTTCAAGTTCCATCACTCCATTAATTTGTGCGATAGGATCATAGGAAGCATGTCCCTAGAAACCATTTAATTAACACATTTCGTCCTTCATGGATGATCTTTGATCTTTGCCCACAATGATTTTTTTAACATAAAATCATGTCTGACATTATTTGTGAAATATTACAATAGGAAAATAAAAATGTATTCCAAGCAAATTTTTTTTTCTAATGAGGAACATAAATTAACGACCAACACAAGATAGGGGCAAAAGTACAAATGAATCAATTGATACAGGTATCACCCACATCAACAAACGTGATACGGGTGTACCAAGCTGTCCAAAAAGTTTACGATCATTCACATGCAGCCAAGCTCGGGAGTTACAATAACTCCAAGCTATGCTCATCCAAATAGCCTTGTGTGAGTTGGTACTTGAGCCATCTAATGGTTTAAATGTTTTTAAGTGTGAAGAGGAGCCTTGAAGTGTAATAAACTTACACTCCAAGGCCACCCCTTGACAAGGTGTAGGATGGTCATTGTTCTCTCATTTTGTGGTGTAATATAAATAAATAGTATTAGGGTTATTTGGAGTAGTTCATTCATGATATTTTGAGACAACAAATACTTGTAATATTTTTTGAACTTCTCTCTTCCATTAGAGAATCTCAAATCCTAATCTCACACGTAGAGTGATACTTGTGTTGTATCTTGGCTAGAAACTAGGATCTTGAGGTCATAGAGTTCCTCTTCATCAAAGTAAGAACTTGGTGTTAACATCCTTTAATCTTAGGGTAATTTTCATGTTATTAGGGTTCTTAGATTCTTGGATGTTGTATGTCAAGTTATATCCTTCTTTTGTAATCTTGAGACATTGTTGTTTGTATCTTGAAGTAGTGAAGCCGTGTGGGGCCAATTTTGATTCACTACACTTGTTGCAATCTTGTACTCTTAAAAATCTAATTTTTTTTGAAATCTTGAAGTCTAGTGAAGCCGTGTGTAGCCTATTTCGATTCACTAGCATTGTTGTTGACATCTTGTTGTTCTTGTTGTAGTTTTCTTCTTTTGTTTGAACTTGATCTTGTATCATTTGGTATCGAAGCTCAAGGCTTGGTTTTGTTCTCACAAAACCAATCTTGGGAAGATCTTACCAAAGTTAGAAACATTGTGTTGTGATGAACCTTGGTCGAAACTTGAAGAAATGTTGTGTTGACTTGGACAAGAGTTTGGTGACTAGATCTAATAGTCTTTTACTTGTTTAGTGTGTTTCTAGTGTTGGTTTCTTTCTCACCAACACTAAAAGTGTCTAGATCTAAGTTAAGCTTATAATATTGACCATTGTTGTGGTGACTTGAAGTGGGACGTCAATTGTACCTTGTTGTAGACAATTTGTCGTGTTGTGTTTTGTTCTTGAAGAAGTTGTTATTGTGTTCTTGAAGGTTGTTGTGGTGTTCATCTTGTTATTCATCTATTCTTACAACTTAAGACAACAAAAGTGCAATAGATCCACAGAGTTGTAGGACAAAAGTTGTAAAGTTGTTTGTGAGAAGACTTGCACACATCACTTCCTAAACTTGACAACCACTTTTCCTTAAATCAAGGGACCTTGCCTTGTGGGACAAGTAAAATCAAATCTCACCTTTTTGAGTTTGAAAAGTTGAAAAAAAAAAAGGTTACAAGACTTTACTTTCCCTTCAATATCAAGTCATCCATTACAAAAAATTATGTAAAGATTAAGACTTCAAGTTGATGAACGAATTGTGTGGGCCTTAACCAATTGTAAGCTGCCACATCACCCTAGAACATTTTTCATGTCAATATTAAGCTCAAATTTGGATTTTCTTAGTTTCTAATTGTTAATTCTTGGTTTCCCTTAGTTGTCCCAAGAACTAACTAACAAACTAGTACATTCCTACTAGCTTGTTACTTAGTCCTTTGAAGCCTTGAGTTCGTGTCATCGTTTGCTTGTGTGCTTTTGTCGTTTGAATACGTTGAAACTTCTTGATTCTAGTCCGATGAGAACTTTTTGAGTATTCAAACAAGAATCCACTCTAGAAAAGATCCTACTCATACTTTAAAGATTCACGGGTTACTAGCCAATCTACAACACTTGTGGAACTAAAGTGAGAGATGATCTAAAGAGTGTGAGTGAGGAGAGGGATACACTAAATTGTTTGTTGATTTTGTAGGTGATACCTTGACAATGGAAGGAATGACGTATCAAATCATGGATTCCAATGCTATTGAGACTATGAGGGTCACTCTTAAGGCTATGACCCAAACTCTTGAAAGGTTGAATACAGAAGTTGGAGCCGTAAGAGGGGATTTGACCACAATAAAGGAAGATATGTTGACTATTAGTGAGAGATTAGAACAAGTGGAGAATCAAAGGAACTCTCTCCCTTCTACTCCTCAACATGTTTCTTCAAATGGACATGATAAAACTTCCTCCGCCATCGTTTCTCCAGAAACATGGCACCAAATGCTAAATCCACCACTAGCTCTACTAAATGCCGCAAGCCAAACCACTCATATCCCTCTAACCCATGAATCCAATAGGTCAACACATTCCCAAACTCCTTAAGTCCCATAAGAGGGACTTCCACTAAATTTGAACCCTTCCTTCCAACTCCACTAAATCAAAGATCACCATCTCCGCAAAATCCAATTTCTCCAAATCAAGTTCCAAATGTCCAAAAACATCCTGTCTACTTTGAGGAATATTGTAAAGAGGAGTATGAAGGGTATGAAGACTTTGATGATGCTTACATGAGGGAGGAGAAGATGAGAGAGGGTCATATGGATCTAAGAAGATACTGAGGGTATGGAGAAATGGAAAACCCACACCAAGAGAAAGACATAGGTATCAACACCATCAAGTTGAGCCTATCAATCTTTAAAGGTGAAAGTGACCTCGAGGCCTACTTATCTTACGAATCGGCTTGTGATAAAGTTTTCCAGGTTAATGATATCTCGGAGGAAAAGAAAAGTTGTTATGCCATAGCTCATTTTGAGGGATGCTAACACTTGGTGGGAGTACGTCAAGCAGTTTGGTAATGAATTAGTTGATGGGCATCCATCACCTTAGTTTTGGTTGAGGTACTTAATGAGACAACGGTACCTTCACGAGAGTTATCTCCATGAGTTTCTTTTTAGGTTGTACAACTTGTGTCAAGGTAACAAAAGTGTGATGGCATATTTTAATACCTCGTACTTCTACCTAGCTTTGATTCGTCCCTAGAACATTAAAGATCTTTCTTCATAGATGAATACCTTTTTATTCCTTATGGTATTTTCAAGATTTTGACTTTTTATCATGTGGGAAATTGAATAAGCTTTTCATCGATACCAAATTCTCCCAAATCTGACTCTCAGGCGAAGAGTTAGAGCCATTTTAGTTAGATAGTGTACCACCTGGTACTTTAGCGCATCGCGGAGCCAGCCAAAATAGAAATCGTCAAAATCTAGTGAGCCTCCACAATTATGGCACTTCGTTCCAAGGCTAAATTTTAGAGTTGTCAATTTCCAGTGCACCAACGCAATTTCACCGTGTCGCGGTGCCTTTCCAGTTCGCAACCAAGGTGGCAACGCGATTTCCACTGCATCACACCACCAACCAGTTTTCCAGTCATCCAGTTTCCAGTGAATTGGCGCGATTTTACCGTGTCGTGTCAGCATAAAAAATTGGGATTTTCAGATTCCATTATTTAATCCCAAAGACCAATTGATAATTTCCTAAAGCCCCTAATCAGCCTATATACGGGATTCAAACCCTTAATAGCCAAAATTGCTCATTTATTTTCACTATTCCTCAAGAACAAAAGAATTCTCTCTCAAAAATAAAAAACCCTAGCCCCCAAGTTTCAAAAGCAATCTCAAGAATCCCTCCAAGAGTCTTCAAGAACTTCAAGAATCTAGATTTCCAGGTATGTTAGATGTTGATTCATGGGTCCCTTCCACCCATGAAGTTTAAGAGTCCTTTTCTAAATTCAAAGATTATATTTTTATGATTCTTCATGATTTATGTGAATTGAAATTCAGGTTCATGTTGTTGTTAGGAGTTGATTCACGTTTTAGATTATGAGTTTAAAGATTTGAACCTAGTTTTTGATGAATTGCATAATGTTCATGATAAACCCTTCAAGTTGCAAGTGTTTTGGTATAGCCATGATACTTAGATGTGGTAATTGTTGTATAACCAAAGCATGCTTCCCATATGTTTGATTAAATGCCTATATGAATGAAGTAGTGCCATTATAGCATGTAAACATGTAGTCCCCATTATGTAAAAGTTAATGCATGCTAAGTGTTTGTTGAAAGGCTTTAGTGAATGAATTGTGAGACATTTGTATGCATTCCTATCCATGCATAAGTTTATGACTTTCAAGTACTTAGAGATGCCTCATTGATTGTATTGTGAATAATATAATATTGTTATATTATTCAAGACTTTCCATGTTTTATCCTTGTTTATGCTATCGATCCTGGGGGTATTTAATACTCGATAATTTAGTTGCTACCTAGAGCCAGTGTCAGTTTTCAAGATAATCTCAGTCGTTCTACAATCAGTAGAACTTAGTCAGTTACAGAACTTAGGAAAACTCAGTAATCTCAGTATCAGTCCAGTCCAGCTCAGTAAATTAATTTAGAACTTAGAAGCATTCAATCAGTTAACAGAATTTAGTAGTATTCCGTCAGTCAACAGAACTTAGTAACTTAGCTTAGTTCAGTTAAGCAGTACGATCAGTAATAGCTCAGTTAAGCCTAGTATGAAGTAGGAAATTTTAGTGTCATTTAGTTGAGAGTAGGACTCAACACCGAGCGAGCCTAGGGATGGGGGCTCACCCGTTAGATAGGACTGAGATCCCTAGAAGCAATCCCTAGGTTTCAGAACTACGTAGCTAGCATAGGTTATGAGATGTCACCCGTTAGATAGTATTGACATACTCAGGGATCACCTGCTAGTATAGGACTGATCTCAGGGGTCACCCACTAGATTAGGACTGACTCCATAGAGTTGTCTTTACCCGTGGCACGATACTAACACCCTTCCAGCTGGGGTTACAAGTTGGACCCCATTAGTTCATATTCAGGGTATATCAGTTAGATGACTACCTCCCACAGTCTCAGTTTCAAAATTCATCTTAGTAAAAGGACTCATCTCAGTAGTACAGATTTAGGACTATTAGAAATAGTCCACCATTAGTATTATCGATGGATTTAGAGATCACCAGCTAGATAGGACTGATCTCAGATCTAACCAAGCAATATCAGTATTCATAGATTCAGAGATCACCTATAATATAGGACTAATCTCAAATACAGACAATCAGTATCAGTACTAATTGATTCAGAGATCATCCATTAGATAGGACTAATCTCAGATACAGTTAATCAGTACTCAGATATCAACATCGGTAGATCTAGTTATTCAATATCCCAACATTAGTAGACTCAGACGTCAGTAAATCATCATTCAAAACTCAGTATTTAGTGTCACTATGATTTCAATTATAGTTTATGCATTCATGCATGTATCCTCATTCAGTGTACTCAGATTATTTGGTCAGTATTGTTTATGCATGTAAACCCTTGCATTCAGCCTTACCTCATCTGGTGTACTAGTACATTCTCATGTACTGACGCATACTTTTCTCTTTCTCTATGGTGTTTTATACCATAGGTTTAGATTCAACCAACAGTAGTAGACTTAACAGTGAGTCCTCATCATTCGGGAATGTCCCTTATTTCTTTATTGCATCAGATTTAGTATTGTGGTAGACGAAGTTAGTTAGGGGATTGTCCCATCAAATCCTTATTCAGACAGTTTAAAGGTTTTCAGCTACAGTGTTTTCAGACTAGTTGTCCAGACAGATAAACTTTATTCAGTTGTATTTTTGTTTTGAACCTTATGGCAAGTTTCCGCCAGTTTTCCATATTTTTATAGTATATTATGCAGTGCTCAGTTACAAGTATCAGCTAAGGTTTAGCTTGTGGTCCTTCGGGATTACGAGCACTGTGTAGCATCCAGGGTACCAGACTTGGGGCATTACACATATTATGATGAGTTTCAACAAATCATGTTGAAGCCTGATCATTGGAGGGAACAAATTAGTCATGATATTATCCGGTTCAAGTGTGGATTAAACAAAGATATCTCTACTCATTTGATACTTCACAAGTTTAATACCATTGAAGGTATTTTCCAAGCGGCTTTTGAGATTGAAAGGGAACTTAAAGAGAGGTCGTCATTCAAGGCAAAGGGACAATCAACCTCGGGTTGTCCTAGGAACAAGAAGATGGGTTAATCATCTTTGGGTTAACCTAAAAAGAAGGACCAAACCGCCATTACAAGGCTGACCGAGCCCAAAACAGTCCACAAAATTCCTCCAAGGCAAGAAGTTCACAAGTATCCTAATCCTAAAGGGTTCCAATGTTTCAAGTGCCAAGGTTGAGGACATAAAGTCAATAAATGTCCCAATCGATGTAATATGATCCTACGGGAAGAGAGATTTTATCACTTTGGTGAGAAGGTGGGTCTTAAAAAGGATAAGAATAAAGTCGAGCCTCAAGATGGAGAGAAACTCGAGAATGGACCACATAATGATGATGGTGAAGATGTTTATCCGCAAGAAGGGAAGTGTGTGGTTCCAAACTTTGTAGTTATGCGCGTCATGATTAGTAAGTCAATAGATGACCCTAGTCAAAGGGAAAATCTATTCCATACCAAATGTCTTGTAAAGAGGAGTGTGTGCACTTTGGTGATAGATAGTGGTAGTTGTACAAATGCAGTTAGTGTTTCTATGGTAAACTTCTTGAAATTGCAAACTATACCGCACACTAGTCCTTATAAGTTGCAATGGTTGAATGGATGTAGTGAATTGAAGGTCACAAGGAAATGTGTGATACGATTTAAGGTGGGGAACTACCACGGTGAAGTGCTTTGTGACGTGATACCAATGCAAGCGTGTCACTTGTTGTTAGGTAGACCTTGGCAATATGATAGGTCTACCAAACATAATGAGAGCTCCAATTGATATACACTTGAGAAGGATGGCCGAAATTTCATACTTCATCATCTTTTGCCTTCCCAAGTGAATGGTGGCATCAAAAGATGAGAGAATTGAAGGAAAAGGGGAAGAAATTTGAAAATGAAGAAAAATGGGGGAATTCGTAGGTGGGATAGTAGGGGTGTCCAGGGCTTCCTTAATATCAAATAGAAAATAAAACATGGTGATGTTGGTTAGAAAGAAGGAACTCTTCGTGGATCATGATGAAGACACACCCATGCTTCTTTTGGCACATTGCTTTAACACTAACCCATTAATTCTCCTATTTCTCCTTTGATTTCTTATGTGTTGCAGGATTATAAAGATGTTTTCCCCAAAGAACTTCCACAAGGGATGCCCCCACTTTGGGAATTGAACACCAAATAGATTTTATGTCGGGATCCCAGTTACCCAACAAACCGGCTTATAGAAGCAACTCGATGGATATTAAGGAATTGCAACACCAAGTTGAGGAACTTCTTAAAAAAGGTTACATCAAGGAAAGCATGAGTCCGTGCGTGGTTCCAGTGCTACTAGTTCCTAAGAAAGATGGAATGTGTTGTATGTGTGTGGACTGTCGAGCCATCAATAGGATTACGGTAAAATATTATCACCCTATTCCTTGGTTAGATGACATGCTTGATGAATTGAATGGTTCGTATCTATTTTCCAATATTGATTTAAGGAGTGGCTATCACCAAATAAGAATGCAACGCGATGATGAATGGAAAACCGCCTTCAAGACCAAGTTTGGTCTTTATGAATGGATGTTATGCCATTCAGCCTAACAAATGGTCCAAGTACTTTTATGAGACTAATGAATCATGTGATGAAGCCATTTATTGGAAAGTTTGTTGTTTTATACTTTGATGATGTTTTAATTTATAGCAAGTCCTTAGATGAACATGTGATGCATTTACAATGTGTGTTTGATATCCTTAGAAAAGAAAAATTGTATGCAAATCTGGAAAAATGCTCCTTTGGTGTTAATAATGTGGTTTTCTTGGGATTTGTTGTTAGCTCAAGAGGGGTCGAAGTGGATGAATCCAAGATAAATGCTATTAAAAATTGGCCAATCCCACAAACCATTGGAGAAGTAAGAATCTTCCACGGGTTGGCTAGTTTTTATAAAAGGTTTGTCAAAAGATTTAGCACCATAGCTGCCCCCTTGACCGAGGTCATTCATAAAGATCAACCCTTCAAGTGGGGTGAAGAGCAAGCTAACGCTTTTAAAGCTTTGAAATCTATGCTCATTTTCGCGCCTTTGTTACAATTTCCCGACTTTGATAAGATGTTCGAAGTTGAATGTGATGCTAGAAAAGTAGGCATAAGGGTTATTTTGATGCAAGATTTAAAACCCATTGTGTAGTTTTGTGAAAAGCTCAAAGGAGCAACTCTAAACTACTCCACGTATAATTTAGAGTTGTATGCCTTGATTATAGCCTTGGCCACTTGGCTACACTATTTATGGCCTAAGGAGTTCGTGATCTGAACGGCCATGAATTCTTAAAGAATATTTGGGCATAAGACAAACTTAACAAACAGCATGCCAAATGGATTGAGTTTATTGAAACCTTCCCTTATGTTATCCAATACAAGAAGGGTAAGGACAATGTAGTAGCCGATAAGAACAATGTATTAGCCGATTCTTTGTCTAGAAAATATTTTCTTGTGTCTACTTTGTCATCAAAATTGATGGGTTTGAGAGCTTAAAAGGATTGTATCCCGAGGACCCTCACTTTTCTCCTATCTTTATAGAATACAAAGAATTGGGTAGGGATAAGTGGGATTTGGATAGGGGTTCAAATCCATATGCCAAATTTAATGGTTACTTATTTATAGGTAGACGATTGTGTGTACCCTCTAACTCTTGGAGAGAATTATATGTGAAGAAAGCACACGATGGCGGTCTAATGGGTCACTTTGGGGTCGAAAACACCCTTGGGATCTTGGAGGAGCAATTTTATTAGCCAAGAATGCACAAGGATATGGCTAGGATTTGCAGCCAATGTATAGATTGCAAAGGAACCAAATCTCGGCTCCCACCTCACGGGTTGTATACCCCACTTCCCACCCCTTCCCATCCTTGGCTTGATATATCAATAGACTTTGTGTTAGGTTTGCCGAGGACTAGGCAGGGCTGGGATAGTATGTTTGTTATTATGGATCGATTTTCTAAAATGGCATACTTTATCCCATGCTCTAAATGTGATGATTCACCTAATGTGGCCTCTTTATTTGTTGAGAATGTGGTTAAGTTACATGGTGTTCCAAGGACCATTATAAGTGACCGGGACTCTAAATTCCTAAGTCACTTTTGGAAGTCCATGTGGGTAGGCTTGGTACTAAGTTGTTGTTCTCCACACTTGCGACCCACAAACCAATAGCCAAACGGAAGTAGTAAATAGGAATTTGGGTGCTATGTTACGTTCCATGGTTAAGGAAAAAATGAATTCTTGGGAGAAACATTTACCATTGATTGAGTTTGCTTATAACCGTGTCATACACTCAAGTACGGGAATGACTACCGTTGAGTGTGTATACGGCTTTAACCCCCTTACCCTTTTGCATTTAATGCCTCTGCCAAGTGATCTCATGATTAGATTAGATGGAAGCAAGAGGACAGATTCTATGAAGAAGTTACATGAGAAGGTGCGGCTTCGACTTGAGAAGAAAAACAAAGAAATTGCAAGAAGGGCCAACAAGGGGAGAAATAAATTCATTCTTGAACTGGGAGATTAGGTGTGGGTGCATCTTTGTAATACCCCATATTTCCCGAGCATAATTTAAGTCCCAATACATGATTATTCATATATAAAAATTTTGAAATATCCATTATTTTTTATTTTAGAGTCTATCATTGCATAGGAAATTCAATTAGCTTTCTAACGATATATAAAATTCACCCAAATCTGATAATCGGGTAAGAAGATATGGCGATTTTAAGTTTCAGTCATTAAACACCATCATTTTTGTCACTAGCGCATCGTGGAGCCAGTCTAAATGATAATTTTCAATTTCCAGTAAAGGCCCGCAATATTGGCGCGTTGTACCAAGGACCCAGTTCACATTTGGCAATTTCTAATGAACCTCCACGATAATGGCGCGTCGCGGAGGTGGCCAAAATGGCATTCCAAAGGCGTAGTGATATAGCTCCACATCGTACCAATGGACAAAATAAGGATTGTCAATTTCTAGTAGTACGATGCGATGATGCGATTGCACCGCATCACATCGGAGCCAAAAATCGGGATCTTCAGTTTTCAGCCCGAGTTTTTAAATTTGTTTAGGGGTATTTGGGTTTTTTTCATGGCCCTAATCAACCTAAAACATGAGTTTAGCCCCTATGTGACCTAAATAATCATCATTTATTCAATTCCTCTCAAAATAAAAGATCCCCTTCTCAAGAAAAAGAAATCTAGCTCACAAATTCAAGACCAATTCTCAAGAACTCACCATCAATTCTCTCAAATTCATTAACCCAGGTATGTTAGATGTTCATCCATGGGTTACTTTCACCCATGGAGTCCAAGTATCTGATTTAAATTGCAAAATTATGATTTTTCAAGTTATCTTGATTTTAAATTATGATTAAACCATGAATTTTCATGAATCTTGTTCTATACCATGTTTTTGAGAAATTGATGTCTATTACTACACTCCATATGTTTGAATATTGTCGTCCACTGATTTAATTCATGATTTGTGATAATGGTGTTGAAGTTGTTCTTTACTACAAGCTTTAAAATAATTCCCATGCTCTATATACACCATGCATATTAAGTGTTTGATAAAATACTTACAAGAATGATAATTTATTAAAAGCCTTCATGTTATGTCCTTCAAGCTTTAGTGTCATTTTTCTATTATCGCTTTTGAGACTTGGGGGTATTAAATACCAAGAAATCATAGTTGTTTACTTATTCTCATCTCAGTATCTTCAAATAACTTCAGAATACATCATGAACATTACTAGATCAGTCAGTTAAACTCAAAAATAGTCAGTAACTCAGTGTCATTTAGTTGGGATTAAAATTTAGCACCGAGTGAGTGTAGGGATGGTGGCTTTCCCATCAGATAGGTAGAGTTACTAATAGCAGTCCCTAAACTCCATAATTATGTATCCAGCATAGGATATGAGAAGTCACCCATCAATATAGGCTTGACTATCTCGCAGGGGTCACCCGTCAGATTAGGCTTGACACCCTTCATCCTTTGGTACAATACAGTATACCAAACCAGTGGATCCATATAGCCAGCGTTAGTACTCGTGGCATGGTATTAACAACCTTCCAACTGGGGTTACAGGTTGGACCCCGATTAACTCAGATTAGGGCATGTGGTTTAGATAATAGCTCCCACGGTCTCAGTCAAATAATCAGACCAGTAGTTCAGTCTCAGTGTTATTTGACCAAGACATACAGATATCAATTATTTTAGTATTTCAGTTTACAGATTTTCATTCAGTTCATGTTATATGGTTGGTCATGCATCCCCAGTATCTATAGACTTTCATACATATACGGTATTTATAGATTTCACATATTTTCAGTATCTACAGATTTCATGCTCTTTATTCAGTACTCCATGTTTTACATGTAAATTCATATAGTTATTATTCCTGTTCATTAAACCATCCATGTCATCTTACCTCATTTAACATACTAGTTCATTCAAAGTACAGATCGCATACCCTTTTCTTGCACTATGATGATTATATCATAGGTTCTGATGCCCAATTCTCAAATAGTACGTAGACTTCTCAGACTCTCAGCAATAGTAGTGTTGAGTCCTCATATTTTGAGAATAAATTATTTTATTTCATACTTTCAGTCTAGTAGTTAGTTGGAGTTAGTTGGGGCATGTCCCATCAAATCACAGTTATTTAGCTTAGAGGCTTTTAGACACTACAGTCAGTTATTTAGTATTAAGACTTTAGTTGACATGTCAGTTAGTTATTCAGTTTATATCAGATTTTAGTATTTCTTCAGACTCAGATAGTTATTTCTACAGATTCATAATTCAGTATTTGTTTCAGTTATTAAAACCTTATGGTGTATCAGTTATTCTACCATATTTATGGTTATGTTATTCAGTGCTCACAGCAAGTACCATCTCATTGGTTAGATTGTGATCCCTCGAGACTGTAAGCACCGTTTGACGCCCAGGGTGTACTCTTAAGGCATTACAAACTTGGTATTAGAACCAAGTTTTAAAATTTTCAAGAAAGTTTGAAAGTTGTGTCAAGTAGAGTCTTGTGAATGGGTATGTAGCGCGCCACACTTATGGGTAGGAGGGTTTAAGGCGTTTAGGAAAAGTTTCTCTTCTTTTAGTTATCATGCTGTGTAAGTAAGCATGAGCTTAAGTTAAACTCTCAGTCTAATTCATTTCTTCCTTCTATTTATGAAACATGCCTCCCAAAAAGAATAACAGAAGAGGATCAGGAAACTAGCCAGAACCTCCGCCCATCCAAGCAGATCCTTTAGATGTTTATGTATCTCACACAGAATTCAGAGTTATGTTCACCACTCTAGCGAACTCTGTAGTATCCCAGAATGAACAGACAACTGCTATTCTGGCCAACCCAGTGGACAATACTGCTGTAGTTAGGATTTGGGAATTTGCCTGAATAAATCCTCCTTTCTTCACGGGATCCATGTCTGAAGAGGATCCATAAGAATTATTAGATATGGTTCAGAAGGTAACGGATATTATGGGGGTAACATCTAGTAAGAGTGTTGAGTTGGCTGCATATCAGTTGCTCATACTTGGTTTAAGCAGTGAAAGGTTGATAGGGGCGTTGATACAGGGCCTATAGAATGGGAAAAGTTTGCCATAGCTTTCTTAGATAGATTCTTCCCATTGGAGTTGAGGGAGGCCAAGATGTTAGAATTTATTAACTTGAGGCAAGACAACATGAGCGTGGAGGAGTATTCCCTTAAGTTTACTAAGTTATCTGGATATGCTCCTTATGTGGTAGCTGGCAGCAGATCCAAGATAAGTAAGTTTTGTCTGGTGTGTCCGATAGTATGGTCAAAGAGTGTTGGATGCTGATTAGGGAAATGCACTTGTCTAGGTTGATAGTTCATGCTCAAAAAATTAAGGAGCAGAAGATTAAGGAGAGAGAGAGAAAATAAGAGGGCTAGAATAGGTAGTTTTAATTTTAGTTAGCCAAGGTTAGAAGGTGGTAACTGTCCCAGATTCTATCAGAGGTACTCATCCACAGCGCCCTCTTTAGCCAGTGCCCCAGTACCCAAATTTAGAAATGATAATTGGGATAGGGCAACAGGCTCTAAGTCCCAAGGCAACGTAAACAGTGCCTATACGAATCCTCTATGTTAGAAATATGCAGTCACCATCAGGGTGAGTGTAAAGATGGCAGTAATGTGTGTTTTGGATATGTTAAGCCATGCCATCGGATTCGGGAGTATCGGGTAGTTGCTCAAAGAGGTAAGGAGTTATGCCAATAGGGCCAGTCCAATCAGTCGTCAGTTCCATTCGGTCGCCCCACTCGGCAGGGTGCTACTTCCAATACTACTAGTGGTCAGCATCCGAACAGATTATATGCTCTTCAGTCCCGCTAAGATCAGGAAAACTCTCTTGATGTAGTTACTAGTAAGTTGCAGATCTTTCACTTACATGTTTATACTTTACTAGAACGTAGAGATTCTCTTTCTTTTGTAACTCCTTATATAGCTGTGAACTTTGGAGTCAGTCCCAAAACTATAGCAGATCCCTTTCTAGTATCTACCCAGTGGGTGTTTCCATTGTATCCAGGCAGGTATACAGGAACTATCCGGTTACAATATCTTAGAAAGTTACTTCAGTTGATCTCATGGAGTTAGAGATGACGGATTTTGATGTCATTCTAGGCATGGATTGGCTCCACTTATGCTATGCCTCGGTTGATTATAGAAACAAAATAGTTCACTTTTAGTTCCCAAATGAACCAGTCCTTGAATGGAGGGGTACTACTACAAATCTTAGGGGTTAACTTGTTTCATACCTTAGAGCGAGAAAAATGATATCCAAGGGATGTATTTATCATCTTATGCGATTTAAAGACTCTAGGTTAGAAACTCCAACTCTTGAGTCAGTTTCAGTAGTCAGAGAATTTCCAGATGTGTTCCCTGAAGATCTTCTCGGAGTTCCTGCCAAAAGGGAAATCAACTTTGGAATAGACCTTCTTCCAGATACTCAGTGCATATTTATTCTGCCATACAGAATGGCTCCAACTAAACTCAAAGAACTAAAAGAACAGTTGAAGGATCTCCTAGACAGGGGATTCATCAGGCCCATCATCTCTTCATGGGGCGCACCAATTCTATTTGTGCATAAGATTAATGTTTCTCTCAAAATGTGTATTGATTACTGTCAGTTGAACAAAGTCACCATCAAGAATAAATATCCACTTCCTAGAATCGATGATTTGTTTGACCAACTTCAGGGAGCCAGTTATTTTTCTAAGATAGACCTCAGATCAGGCGATCATTAAGTCATAGTAAGAGAGTGTGACATTCCGAATATAGCTTTCCAAACTCAGTATGGTCACTTTGAATTTCTAGTCATGTCCTTTGGTCTTATAAATTCCCCAACAGCTTTCATGGACTTAATGAATCGAGTGTTCAAGCAGTACTTAGACATGTTCATTATAGTCTTTATTGATGACATTCTTGTTTACTCCCATAGCGAAAATGATCATGCAGACTACCTAAGAATCATACTTCAGACTCTTAGAACCCATCAGTTGTTCGCCAAATTTAGCAAGTGACAATTTTTGCTAAGGTCAGTAGCATTCCTTGGTCATATTATTTCCGGTGATGGCATTAGAGTTAATCTTCAAAAGACTGAAGCAGTGAGAAACTGGCCCAGACCCATTTCTCCTTCAGATATTAGGAGTTTCTTGGGTTTGGTTGGCTATTACTGTTGGTTTATTGAAGGGTTTCCATCTATTGCATCCCCTATGTCCAGATTGACTCAGAAGAAAATCAAGTTTTAATGGTCAGATTCCTGCAAAAAGAGTTTTCAGGAGTTGAAGACTCGACTCACCTCAGCCCCAGTTCTTACTTTGTCAGATAGTTCAGATGGGTTTGTTGTGTACTGTGATACATCTAGAGTAGGTTTGGGTTGTGTCCTCATGCAGAGAGGTAAGGTCATAGCCTATGCCTCTAGATAACTTAATCCCCATGAGAAAAATTATCCTACTCATGATCTTGAGCTAGAAGCTGTAGCGTTTTCCTTACAGATTTGAAAGCATTACTTATATGGGGTGCATGTTGATGTGTTCACAGATCACAAAAGCTTGTAGTATGTGTTCTCTCTAAAAGACTTGGATTTGCATCAGAGAAGGTCGTTAGAGTTATTAAAATATTATGACATGAGTGTTCTATATCATTCGAGCAAGGCTAATGTAGTGACTAATCCTCTTAATAAATTGTCTATGGGTAATGTTGCTCATGTTGAGGATGGTAAGAAGAAGTTAGCTCAGGAAGTCCATCAGCTTGCCTGACTAGGTGTCCCCTTAGTCGATTCAGCAGAAAGTAGTGTATGGGTGCAGAGTAGCTCAGAATCATCTCTAGTTTCTGAGGTGAAGGAAAAGAAGGATAGAGATCCCAATCTAGTTAAGTTGAAAAAATCAGTCAGAGACCAGAAAGTAGAGGTTTTCTCCTAAGGGGGAAATGGCGTGCTACGTTGTTAGGGTCGGCTATATGTGCCTGGTGTAGATTACTTGAGACAACAAATTCTTGCAGAAGCTCATGGTGCGCATTACTCTATTCATCCAAGGGCCACTAAGATGTACCGTGATTTATGGGAGATCTATAGGTGGAGTGGAATGAAGAGAGATATTGCAGAGTTTGTAGCTAAGTGCTCTATATTTCAGCAAGTTAAGATTGAGTACCAGAAGCCTAGTGGGTCCATACAGGAGTTCAGTATTCCCACATGGAAGTGGGAGGAAGTGAACATGGATTTTGTAACGAGTTTTCCCCATACCCATCATCAGCATGATTCTATTTGGGTCATCATGGACAGGATGTCCAAATCAGCTTATTTTTTTCCAGTCCATACCTCTTATTCAGCCGAGGACTATACCAAACTCTATCTCAAAAATTTGGTTAGGTTACAGGGTGTTCCCTTATCTATCATCTCAAATGGAGGTACCCAGTTTACCTGTCATTTCTGGAAAGCATTCCAAAAAGGTCTTGGTACCCAAGTCCACCTTAGTACAACTTTATACCCTTAGATAGACGGTCAAGTAGAAAGGACCATTCAGACTCTTGAAGATATGCTGAGAGCATGCGTAGTTGATTTTAAAGGTAGTTGGGTTGACCACTTGCCTTTGATTGAATTCACATATAATAACAGTTATCATTCCAGTATTTAGATGGCTATATTTGAAGCTTTCTATGGTAGGAGATGTAGATCTTTGATTGGTTGGTTTAAAGTAGGTGAGGCCGCAGTAGTAGGACCTGACTTGGTATTCTATGCCTTAGAGAAGGTTCGGTTGATTAGAGAAAGTCTTAGAGCAGCTCAGAGCCGACAGAAATCATATGAAGATGTAAGGAGAAAGGATCTCGAGTTTGAGGTCGGTGATTTTGTGTACTTGAAAATATCTCCCATGAAGATGGTAATGAGGTTTAGCAAGAAAGAGAAACTAAGTCCCCGATATGTCGTCCCTATAGAATTCTCAGTCATTTCAAAAAAGTAGCTTATGAGCTTGAGTTGCCTTTAGATCTAGATTCAGTACACCCAGTGTTTCATGTCTTATTGTTGAAGAAGTTTATTGGTGATCCAGCTGTAGTTGTTCCCCTAGAAAACGTAGATATTCAAAACAGTCATTCCTATGAGGAAGTTCCAGTCGAAATTCTTAATCATCAAGTTCGTAGACTAAGGAACAAAGAAGTTCCACTAGTCAAAGTTCTTTGGCAGAATCAGTCTATTGAGGAAGCCACTTAGGAAACAAAAGTAGATATGCAGACCAAGTACCCTCATCTTTTCTCCGCAAATTCAGATTCGGTTTGAGGTACTAATCTTCTTAATATTTCTCTCTATCATGCTCAGTTTCAGTTGCACATCATGTTCATGTCAGTGGTGCATTTACAAATCAGTTCAGTCATGCATTCCATGCATCAGATATGCATGTTCAATGTGTAATCTCATTCCATCAGTTTTCCTTAGCTTAACCAGTCTCATTCGAGGATGAATGATCCCAAGGGGGAGATATTGTAATATCCTGTATTTCCCTAGCATAATTTAAGTCCCAATACATGAGTATTCATATATAAAATTTTCAAAATACCTATTATTTTTCAGTTTAGAGCCTGCCATTGCGTAGGAAATTCAATTAGCTTTCCACCGATATAAAATCTGCCCAAATCTGATAATCGGGTAAGAAGTTATAGCGATTTTAGGTTTTAGTCGTTAAACACCGTCATTTTGGTCACTAGCTCATCGTGGAGCAAGTCTAAATGATAATTATCAATTTCTAGTAAGGGCCCATGATATTTGCATGTTGCGGCAAGGACCTAGTTCACATTTGGCAATTTCCAGTGAACCTCCGCGATAATGGCGCGTCGCGGAGGTGGCCAAAATGGCATTCTAAAAGCGTAGCGTGATAGCTCCTCATCGTGCCAATGGACAAAATAAGCATTGTTGATTTTCTGTTGCCCTATGCGATTGCACTGTGTCATGCCAAAGCCAAAAATCAGGATCTTCAGTTTTCAGGCCAAATTTTTAAATTTTTAAATTCAGTTTAGAGAAATTTTTAAAACACAAGATTTAACACCTAAGTGACCTAAATAATCATCATTTATTAAATTCCTCTCAAAATTAAAGATCCCCTTCTCAAGAACAAGAAACCCTAGCTCTTAAATTCAAGACCAAATCTCAAGAACTCATCATCAATCCTCTCAAATTCATTAACCCAGGTATGTTAGATGTTCATCCATGGGTTCCTTTCACCCATGGAGTCCAAGTATCCTATTTAAATTGCAAAATTATGATCTTTTCAAGTTATCTTGATTTTAAATTATGATTAAACCATGAATTTCCATGAATCTTGTTCTATACCATGTTTTAGAAAAGTTGATGTCTATTACTACACTCCATACGTTTGAATATTGTTGTCCACTAATTTAATTCATGATTTGTGATAATGGTATTAAAGTTGTGCTTTACTACAAGCTTTAAACTAATTCCCATGCTCTATATACACCATGCATATCAAGTGTTTGATAAAATGCTTACAAGAATGATTATTTAATAAAATCCTTCCTGTTATGTCCTCCAAGCTTTAGTGTCGTTTTACTACTATCGATTTTGAGTCCTGGGGGTATTAAATACCCAAAAATAATAGTTGTTTACTTTGTATCATCTCAGTATCTTCAGAATACATTATGAGCATTACTATATAAGTTAGTTAAACTCAAAAATAGTTGGTAACTCAGTGTCATTAAGTTAGGAGTAGGATTAAGCACCGAGTGAGTGTAGGGATGGTGGATTCCCCGTCAGATAGGCAGAGTCGTTAGTAGCAGTCCCTAAATTGCAGAACTACGTAGCCAGCATAGGATATAAGAAGTTACCCATCAGTATAGGCTTGACTATCTCACAGGGGTTACCCGTCAGATTAGATTTGACACCCTTCATCCTTCAGGACAATACAGTATACCAGACCAGTGGATCCACATATCCAGTGTTAGTACCCGTGGTAAGGTATTAACATCCTTCCAACTAGGGTTACAGTTTGGACCCCTATTAGCTTAGATTAGGACATGTTGGTTAGATGATAGCTCCCACAGTCTCAGTCCAATAATCAGACCAGTAGTTCCGTCTCAATGTTGTTTGACCAAGGAATACAATTATCAGTTATTTCAGTTTACAGATTTTCATTCAGTACATGTTATATGCTTGGTCATACATCCCCGGTATCTACAGACTTTTATGCATACACGGTATTTACAGATTTCACAAATTTTTAGTATCTACAAATTTTATGCTCTCTATTCAGTACTCCATGTTTTACATGTACATTCAGACAGTTATTCTTCCTATTTATGAAAGCATACATGTCATCCTACCTGATTTAGCACACTAGTACATTCAAAGGACTAATCGCATACCTTTTTCTTGTGCTATAATGTATTATATCATAGGTTCTAACGCCCAATTCTCGAATCGTGCTTACACTTCTCAGACTCTCAGCAGTAGCAGTGGTGTGTCCTCATATTTTGAGGACGGATTATTTTATTTCATGCTTTTAGTCTAGTAGTTAGTTGGAGTTAGTTGGTACCTGTCCCATCAACTCACAGTTATTTAGTTTAGAGGCTTTCAGACACTACAGTCAGTTATTCAGTATTCAGACTTCAGTTGACATGCCAGGTAGTTATTCAGTTTATCTTAGATTTCAGTATTTATTCAGACTCATATAGTTATTTCTTCATATTCATAATTAAGTATTTGTTGCATTTATTAAAACCTTATGGTATATCAGTTATTCTTCCGCATTTATGGTTATGTTATGCATTGCTCACAGTAGTTACCAGCTCATGGGTTAGCTTGTAGTCCCTTGGGACTGTAAGCACTATGTGACGCCCAGGTTGTACTCTTAGGGCATTACAATCTTCAAAAGGATTGGTTTCCATCTCTAAGAAAGTCCAAATTGAAGAAAAGGGGTGATGGTCCCTTCCAAGTACTTGAGAAAATCAATGACATCGCCTACAAGATTGACCTTCCACCGAAATACCAAGTGCATAACACTTTCAACATGTGTGATCTCTCTCTAGTGAACGCGATTGAGGATTACCAAATACTGAATTTGAGGTCAAATTCCTCTCAAGATAGAGAGGATGATACGGGTATACCTAGTTGTCTAACAAGTTCACAACCATTCATACGTAGCCAAGCTCGGGAGTTACAAAAACTCCAAGCTATATTCATGCAAATGGCCATGTGTGAGTTGGTACTTGAGCCATCCAATGGTTTAAATGTTTGTAAGTGTGTAGAGGATCCTTGAAGTGTAATACACTTACACTCCAAGGCCACCCCTTGGCAAGGGTAGTATAGTCATTGTTCTCTTATTTTGTCGTGTAATAAAAATACATAGTATTAGGGTTATTTGGAGTAGTTCATTCATGATATTTTGAGACAACAAATACTTGTAATATTCTTTGAACTTCTCTCTTCCATTGGAGAATCTCAAATCAAAATCTCAGAAGTAGAGTGATACTTGTGTTGTATCTTGGCTAGAAACTAGGATCTTAAGGTCATAGAGTTCCTCTTGGTCCAAGTAAGAACTTGGTGTTAACATCCTTTAATCTTAGGGTCCTTTTCATGTTATTAGGGTTCTTAGATTCTTGGATGTTGTATGTCAAGTTATATCCTTCTTTTGTAATCTTGAGACATTGTTGTTTGTATCTTGAAGTAGTGAAGCCGTGTGGGGCCAATTTTGATTCACTACACTTGTTGCAATCTTGTACTCTTAAAAATCTGATTTTTGTTGAAATCTTGAAGTCTAGTGAAGCCGTGTGTGGCCTACTTCGATTCACTAGCATTGTTGTTGACATCTTGTTGTTCTTGTTGTGGTTTGCTTCTTGTGTTTGAACTTGATATTATATCAAAATGTGAAAGAGCGACCAACGGACTGAAGGAAAGATTTTTAAGCAATTAATGATGATGTTGTCTATTTCAATGGATAAAACTTGTAGATGACTTTCAAGGCGTGAACACCAAGAGTCAAGTACCTAAAGAGTGCAAAAGCTTAACACCACAATAGCCTCAAGCTAGAAAATATAAGGAAATAAAAATCTAACACAAAGTTATATATGTTAGTTAAGGCGTCCACCCATAACTCATATTGTTGTCAAGATCACTGCTAAGAAAATCATTTTATGTAAATTCATGTGATACATCAGGGACCATCTTATCTGATACGTGTATACTTGGGAACAAATCTAATATGCCCTGTTTTCAATAGTTTTTATGCAGAAAATAGCTTAAACTACAGAAAAACAGCAGCTTGCATCAAACTTGACCAAATTACAGCACTAAAATACTCAAAAAGACATCAAACTGCAAAAAAAACTATGTCAAACGTATCACCAAACTGTGCCAAAAACAACATTAAACTGCAGCACCAGACAACAACACCAGACCACCTAGAATCAGCATCAAACTTCAGAAAAAAACTGCACCAAAAACTACGCCAAACTACACAAAAACTGCATCAAAAACGTCAACAAACTGCACAAAAAACAGCACAAAACTGCAACATTTGACAACGACATTAGATCACAAATAATCAACACCAAACTTCAGAAAAAAGTTGCACCAAAAACTGCGCCAAACTTCACAAAAACTACACCAAAAATGTCAATAAGCAGCTTCAAATTGTACAAAAAAAAGCACCAAACTACTCAAAAAAAACTGGACCAAAAATATAAAAGTCAGCTAAAAATAGCATCAAACCTCTAAAAAAACGGCGACAAAACATTAAGAATTAACACTCAAACCTAAAGTTATATCAAAAATTGAATTGCACCAAACTACACCAATCACATGAGCACTTCAGTTTGCTAAATTTATATTAGCTTGTCTATCTGGAGCTCTTCTAACCTATGAAATATAATGAATTAAGAAAAAATCTTGGGGAAATTTTAATATAATGTTAACTAAAATATGGATAAATAAAAGAAAAAGGTATTGGTAGCTTTGTACAAGGACATGATGAAGATGATTCTTGATATAGCGAGGTCACACTTTGAGAATCTATCTGCAACAAATTGTACTTGTAAGTTCCTGTGTTATGTACAAGCTTGTGGCATGGACTGCATCCTAAATTTTTCTGCTTCCTTTTCATTTTTGTCCTTCTTGTACCTACTTCTTCTGATTTTTTTTCTTTCTTCTAATTTTTTCCTTTAGTACTTTGTCTTACCATTCATGGAGGCAAAGGAGGAATATTATCATGTTGAGGCCACATGTCCTGTCCAATCGTAGAATTCATAGATTCTTCTGTAGGTATCCACCTTATAACAATCATCAACATAAGAATTAATTTCATCATATTTAGCCCAGATCATTGTTATGGCATGCTTACAAGGTATTCATGTCAAATCTCATTTCCTGCAACTACAATTTTTGTTTAGCAGATCTACAGCCCAAATGTAGGTTATGCTAGCTCCTATAAGCTCATATTCCCACTCATTTGACTTTCTAGGAATATATTCAGTAGTGGCAGCTTGTCTTTTGGGCAAGACATCCTTAATCCTAGGACAAATATCACCAGAACTCCACTTGGCAGATTTATCCCTATATGCTTCCATTCTTGTCATGAGCATATATCAGATTTTCTCATGAAGAGTGATAATAGGTTTATCCCTCGCATCCAATATCATGTTGTTAAAATATTCACACATATTATTAGTAGGGTATCACATTTTACATTTTCAAAAAAGTGAGATCTAGATCATTCACTAGGTGACTTATCTCTCAACCAAATAGCAGCTTCGGGATCCAAATCAAATACTTCAATCGTACATTCATTAAACCACTTTACTGTAGTTGCGCTAGCAGCTTTCCAAAGCGCATCTCTTAGTGTGTTACCATCAAATCCCACCTTCTTAAAATTACTATGCAAGTGTCTCACACAAAATCTATGAGCAATAAATGACAATACCTCATTAAATGCTTCTATCAAACCTTTTTTCTTATCTGACATAAAGGTCCACTGAGCTTCATCATCGATCTCCAAACCAAGCTTCAGATGATTAAAAAATCATGCCCATAACACAATTTTCTTTCTCCACAATTGCATATGCTATTAGATAGATATTATTATTAGGATCAAGCCCAACGACAATTAAAAATTGAGTCCCATAATTTAGACCCCTGAGCCAATAACCATCCACTCCTACTATCCTTCTGCAACCACTCTTGAACCCTTCCTTGCAAGCACTAAAGCAAATATAGAATCTCTGAAATCTTTTAGGCTTGTTGGGATCCTCATTTTCAACCAACTTCATATAAATGAAAGTATTTGGATTTGTCCTTGCGATTTCATTGCAATAGTTCCACAATAACTTGAATTGATCAGAGATATCTCCATCAATCATCGTACTTGCCTTTTCCTTTGCCCTTCTACATTTAGATGATGTCACATGTGTTATTAACTAAATACTAACATGATCTCTAAAATTGGAGATCTTCCAATCCCTGTTGATTTTATGGCATCAAGAAAGCTTCTAGCAATGAACGAAGATGTGATCGTTTTATTAATATGATTCAAATTTATGCACTTGTGGATGGGGTTATATGTCTTTATTTGAAAAGCACTATTTCTATACATCTTAGAAGCCATAATCTCACGGTCATAATCAGGATATTTCACACAAACTGCTCGAAATCCTTTCCTTATCATTCTTGCTCCATTTTATATACCTTCCTTGATTGACTTCATGAGTTGTCACAACATTCTTAAACTCCTTTTTTCTTTTAAATACCAATTTAAGTGCCAAGGTTGGATGTAGTCCATCTATCATTGGATTGGACTTAGAAAAGTTCGTGTTGTTTGAATTAAAATCACTTTTCATGCTCTTGAAAGCTTCGAAATTAACACAATCAGAATCTCCTTCTTCACGAGCCATATTTTTCCGCACTACTTCACTAACTTTAAATACATGCGCCCAATTTTCAATGCTTCCTAATGTATCACATTCATATGTGAAATCATTATCTGAGTCTTCAAAATCCTCACCACTTGAAGAATATTCCGCCCTTCCACCTTTATTGGTACCTCTAGCAGATCGTTAATTGTCACTTGAACTATTTCTTTTTTGTTCTTTATTAAATATTTTTTCGACATTCATTTCAATGTAAGCGTCTAAATGCTTAAAGAAAACCTCAGTTACTCTATCTTCAGGAATGTTTTTGAATACTAAATTAGATTCCCAATCAATTGAAATAAGCCTCATCTTTTCACCCAATCTACCATGTGCCAAAATGTGACTGAATTATTAACATATCCACATATCTAATCTATAATGTTGAATTGTGATAATTTTATTTCTGAAACATCAACATAATCAATGAATTTAACATGACCCCCAAAATAACGTCTTGTAGGTTGGTGCTTCATAATACCACCATGGGTTACTTTGATGTTGGCTTTTAAGGCATCGTGTATAGAATCTGTGGAACAAAGAAAAAATAGGAAGAATTGATTATCAACTTTGTAACAGATTGATTATCAAGTTTTTTACAGCAAAGCGTCATGAAAATAAAGATTTAAACCCTAAAACCTCATCATAAAGAGGAGTTGTACCACCTTTTGCTCGTAAAATCATGATTCTAAGCTTTCAATATTGGCGTCAAATGATAACAATGAGGGAGAAGAAAGTAGCGATATAAAAAGTTAAAGAGCGAAAATTGATAAAATTGTAGGAAAAAATTAGTGGCAGAGAGAACCTCATGGAGGTATGAATTCCCATTAATATTAACGGTGTGGCTTGTATAAAAAATACACAAAGACTATTTTTGGATAGTTAAAAGACTAAAATTATTAAATGTAAATTTAAGGGACTATTTTAAATCTACTCTTATAGATAAGGGACCATTTATGCCCTTTTCTCCCCACTCCAACAACCATCGCAGCCACCATACACCCTATTACTCATATGTCTTGGGTACCCCTCTATTCAAATCTCAAATCATCATAATTTGTTCATTCCAACTCTTTTTGCAATTCAAAATCAGTGGTTTTCACTTAACTATCTTCACCTAGAAGAATAAATTGAAGCTTAAAATAACAAAAATACAACCAATTTCATGTACATGAATAACTAATTTCATGTACACATTGCAAACCTAGAAGTATAAGCATTGTGAATCCACTAACTTCAGATTTTGACAACTTACTATTCTCTGGTTTTTTTGAGCTTTTCCGCTAATGAGCTTCTAGAAGTACACTCCAACAACACATTATACAAATTTTCACGATTTTTGAACGAATAGCTGGCACTGAAGCATCATACGATTTTTGGGCATATATTGTGTTCATCAAAGATTTTTTTCTCGTTCAAGAAGGGAAATAGAGTGATAAACCCAGATTATTTCCCCACCATGGATGGAAGAAATTGAGTACTCTGATTTCTAGTTATTGCAAGATTCAAATTCTTAAAGCTTCCATGACCAACACCTTTACTAAGAACCCAATCCATGGAGGTTCTTCACTAATTTTGTAGCTTCTTTCTTTCTTCTTTCCAAATTTAAATGTGGATTAATTAAGTTGTGGGTTAAGTCCGGATAAATGAGGAAACTGGTAATTTCATAGAAATTTGAGTATTTTGGATGGATTTGGAGGATTACTTCTATTTGAAGGATAATTTTGAAAAGTTTCTGAAATAAAAGTGACCTGATAGTATAACGAGGGACAAAGTTAGCTAAATAAATGAAAGTAGGGAATTATTTTAACCATTATCGTGACTAGATGGTGTGTTTGATACGAAGGAAAATAGGTTTTCTGATTTTTTTTTTCTAGTTTTCTCATGTTTGATTGATCAAAATATTTGCAAAATATTTTCTCTAGGAAAACAATCTCCTTAACGATGAGGAAAATGAATTCCATAAGTAGGAAAAAAAAGTTTCATAAGTAATTTTCAAAACCATTGTCTCCTATGCCACCCAAGCAATTCACCAACTCCCATCTCTTGATCATTCTATTACCTCCACCCCAGAATCCCCATTTCTACTCTATCACATCCCATCCCACAATGTTTTGCTAGCTTACAAATAAATGCTATTGAAATATTATTTTTTGAGAAAATTACATAAAAATGCACACAACAAACTTATATTGCAAAATATAACCCACTTTTTAAGTTTCTATAGAAAATGACCTAATATATATATCCAAAAAGTTACTTTTCATTATGTATTTCTTCACCTTTTCCCAATACACTTCTATTCGTTCGTTACACTCATATCTTCATCTCCATTTCATAAATTTGTTATGTGCCCTCCGCTTTTCTCCTTACATAATATCTCTTTCATTTACTGAGCCAGAAGCTAGCTATTATCTTCAACCTCTTCCTCTCTCAAAAACCCCCAAAATTAAGAGCTGCACAGTTCAAAGGAAATAACTGACAAAAGGTGTTGATCACAATAGTAAAACAATAGTGAGGCCTATTCGTAAAGTGTTTTTCATTTTTGCTGGTGCTAGTCTCTCCGTTTATGCCTCTCTCACCAGATTTTGTTTTCTTATATGTCCACCATTTATAGATTTGAGGTCTCTATTACATATCTGAATTTTAGATTGAAATACGTTCATGGATTTATGCATTTTTTTTATTCTTCTTTTTTTTTTGCTACGATGATTTTGATATTGAAATTGAGATTTAATAATAGATACAAGGTGTTTTTCTAGTGTAAGTGCATATAGTCCATGTTTCTATGCACTTATATAATAGAGATACATTGTTTAAATATTATATATGATATGTATAACATTGTATAATTATATATATTATTGTATAGTATAACTATATATACATCATTAAACAATAATACTGAAATTTATAAGTGTGTAAATTTGTATATTGTGTGTGTAAAAACTCTTATACAATAAGATGGACTAAACTGTATGTTTTTTTAGACTAAAGCCAAAAGATAAAAGTCAAAGGAAGAAGAAAAAAACAAAGTCCGGTAGGTGGTTGTAGAAATCAATGTTGTTTTAAGGATATATCTTAGGGAGCACTTCAGGGTGTATCAACTGCCTAGGACTTCTTGTTCTCTAGTTAGGGATCTGTCATGTTCTCCACCAGAGTTGTAAGCTAAGTTGAAGTTGACGAAGTTCTTGAATGTGACGATTTAGAGGAGACTAAGTTGCATACAAGTGTTGATATCACCAGAATCAATAATGTATGATCTCATTACCGCTGCTATACGGCAGTACACGAAGGAATGAAAATGCCTGGCGATTTGCCCATTGATTTCTTCGATTACGATCTCACTACTTGTAGTTTGGCTTAGACAGTAGAGAAAATTGAAGGAAAGGTGTCTTTTAAGTCGGATTGGTGACATTGATCAATTTAAAGGGTCAAACATAATTAAAAAACTTAATTAGGTTAATTGTGGACTTGATTAATATTTTCAAAAATACAAATTAACCCACACCCACAAAACTTCCCTCCCTCTGCAAATCAATTTCTCTCTCTTCTTTCTCTCGATAGTTTCTCTCTCTAACTTCTCCCAATCAACAATTTTTCAAATTTCTCACTTCAATCTTGTGCAACTTCAACCACTAGCAACAAATAGTTTTGAGGTCTTGTCCGTTCCTTTTTTACTTTCAACCGTCAATCAACGTGACAACATTCTCCGGCGATAACAACTTCTAGTTCTTCATCGTTTCTTTTCGATTTTTACAATTAAAAAATTAGGGCTTTTAAGTTATGACGAAAATGAGGAACTTGATTTGTTGGTGTTTGTTATTTTTTTATGTTTTTTGTTATTTTTTAATGTTTGTTATTTTTTAGTTGAATTTCTCATCTTGGTGTATCTTGCTACTGCTGTTTTTAATAATGGATAAAACATGTAACGTGATCCAACAGATGAGTATTTGTTGCAACATATATGACTAATCTATTGCAACATATATGACTAATTTGTTGCAACATATATGACTAATCTGTTGCAACACATATGTCTAATTTGTTGCAACAAATGAGTAATCTGTTGCAACAAATGAGTAATCTGTTGCAACATATATGACTAATCTATTGCAATAGATTACTCATCTGTTGGATTCGTTTTATAATGTTGTAATACGAATCCAACATATGGGTCATCTGTTGCAACAAATTAGTCATATATTGCAACAGATTACTCACTTGTTGCAATGGATGACTCATATGTTGGATTCATGTTGCAGGTTTTATCCATTGTAGCAGTAGCAGATACATCAAATAAGAAATTCAACAAAAATTATAATTTTTACTTACAAAATAAGCTGTGAAGTAATGTCCAAGTGGTATATGAACAAAATTTGACCTAAAAATTTTTAAAAAAATTTCAATAGGGGTACAACGAATAAGTAAAACACATGAAAAATTTCATGAAACAGGTAAAGAAGACAAAAATAATATACCAAACATCAAATGCAAAAGGATCAAGGGGACAAACATTTGAGTTCTCCTAAAAACGTTTAAGTTCCCTAATATTTTAATTGCTTTCTAATAGTTGACCCATCTGTTACAACAGATTTTCTATCTGTTTAATAATTTCCAACAGATGAATCATTTGATACAACATGCAAGTCATCTTTTGATTCAAATTAAGCAATTATTAGTAATAACTAAATTGATTTAGCTAAAATTAAAGACGTATCTACGTCAATGGGATAAACATTTGTGTTCTCCTAAAAATATTTGAGTTCCCTAGTATTTTAATTATTTTTCAATAGATTATCTATTTATTGCAACAAGTTAGTCATCTATTGCAACAGATGTTTATAACAAGTTAGTCATTTGTTTATTCAAATTAAGCAATTATTAATAATAACTAAATTAATTTAATTAAAATTGAAGACAAGTCTTTAATACAAGACCTTAGACAAGGGGACAAATGTTTGAGTTCTCCTAAAAATATTTGAGCTTTAGTATTTTAAATTGTTTTTCAACATATATCAAACTCGGAATCAAAATAAGCCACGAAATTATAAAAAAGTGACCAAAATAGGTCACCTATTTAAAAAGTTACCAAATAGGCTAAACGTAATAATTTATTACGTTTTCTACTTTTTTCTTAACGGTCAACAAACAGAGTTGACTTTTACAAAAACGTAAGAATTTCTTGCGTTTTACATTTTTTTTGTAAAACGTAATTTCTTACGTTTTATAAAAAAAATATAAAATGTAAGAAATTCTTACATTTTACATGATAATCGAGGAAAAAATTACAATGAATTATCAAATCAATTAAAAAGGTACTAAAAAAAAGAGTTGTTCAACGTAACAAAAAGTTACGTTCTTAACTTTTTTATAGCAGTGGTCCCCCACCCACAATTCCTTTTTCCACAAATGTCCCATCACTTCTACTGTTTCCTCTTTTTACATATGATAATTTTGAATTTTTTTATTAGTTAAATTTATTTATATTTTACATGTAGTTCAAATAATTTATTTTTTCTAATAATTTTTTACGTTTTACATAAAAAAAAATTTCAAAAAAGAAGTATCAATTACCTCATTAACTCAACAATTTTCTTATATTTATTCAATATCAAAAAATAATCACTTCTATCCTTAATTATCCGATTTCTCTTTAAAAAAAATTATACTTTTGAGTTTTCCTCTACTCCAAAATAGTGAAATGTTGAATTATCGTCGATCAAATATGCTACTATATACAAGAATTATATTTTTTTAGTAGTGTTCCTAAAAATATATATTTTCTTATATTAATTTAGGAGTGTTCCTAAATTAAATTGTGATTTTTTACTCCATTAATTATAATATGAAACATATTTGTGCGTGTGAGTCTCCTCAATATCCTAATCGGAATACTAATCGAAAACTATGATGAATCACTATACGAAAAAATTAATTTCAGATTTTTAACACACCAAAAAAATATAATTATTGTATATAGTAGCATATTTGATCGACGATAATTCAATATTTTACTATTTTGGAGTAGAGAAAAATTCAAAAGTATAATTTTTTTAGAGAGAAATCGGATAATTAAGGATAGAAGTGATTATTTTTTGATATAGAATAAATATAAGAAAATTGTTAAGTTAATGAGGTAATTGATACTTCCATTTTTAAAATTTTTTATGTAAAACGTAGAAATTTATTACATAGAGAAAAAATAAATTATTTAAACTACATGTAAAATATAATAAATTTATCTAATCAAAAAATTCATAATTATCATATGTAAAAAGAGGAAAAAGTAGAAGTGATGGGACATTTGTGGAAAAGGGAATTGTGGTGGGGGACCACTGCTATAAATAAGTTAAGAACGTAAATTTTTGTTATGTTGAACAACTCAATTTTTAGTATCTTTTTAATTGATTTGATAATTCACTGCATTTTTTCCTCGGTCATCGTGTAAAATGTAAGAAATTCTTACGTTTTATATTTTTTTTATAAAACGTAAGAATTTTTTACGTTTTACAAAAAAAATGTAAAACGTAAGAAATTGTAAAAGTCAACTTTGTTAATTGATCGTTAAGAAAAAATAGAAAACGTAATAAATTATTACGTTTAGCCTATTTTGGTAACTTTTAAAATAGGTGACCTATTTTGATCACTTTTTAAATTCTGTGGCTTATTTTGGTTCTGAGTTCACATATATCTTATCTATTTAATAATTTCCAATAGATGAGTCATATGTTGTAACAATTTAGTCATCTGTTGCAACAGATGTCTATATTTGTTGGGTAACTTTCAATAGATGAGTTAGTTATTGCAGCAGGTTAGTCATCTGTTGCAACATATGTCTATATATGTTTGGTCATTTTTAACAAATGTCTTTAACTGTTTGGTCTTTTTCAATAGACTACTCATCTATTGCAACATGTTAATTGAAATCATAACTGAACTTATCAATTCATCTTTAATTTTAGTTAAACCAATGTTGTTATTACTAATAAGGTCTTAATTTAATTTATTTCAAATAAAAGTGGTCAATTAACACTTTACTCAAGACTAATACACTTAGATGATCATGTAATTACAATGAAATTAATTGAAATCGTCATTAAATTATCAATTCATCTTTAATTTTAGTTAAATCAATTTAGTTATTACTAATAATTACTTAATTTTAATTATTTCAAATTAAATTGGTCAATTAATCATTCTACTTAAGAAGAAACACTTAGTTGATCATGTAATTACTATAAAATTAATTGAAATTGTAAGTGAACTTACTAATTCATTTTTAATTTTAGTTAAATCCATACAGTTATTTCTATTTATGGCTTGGTTATTTCTACTCAGGACGAACACACTTAGTTGATAGTGTAATTACCATGAGATTAATTGAAACTGTAATTAAACTTGTTAATTCATGTTTAATTCTAGTTAAATAAATTTAGTTATTACTAATATAATGAATTAATATAAATCAATAGATGACTAACATGTTGCAAAAGATGAGTTATCTATTGAAATGACTAAACAGATAAAGACATCTGTTGGAAATGATCAAACAGATAAAGACATCTGTTGGAAATGACCAAATAAATATAGACATATGTTGCAATAGATGACTAACCTGTTGCAATAAATGACTCATCTATTAAAAATTATCAAACAAATCTAGACATCTGTTGCAATAGATGACTAAGTTGTTTGTTGAAAATTATCAAACATATAGGATATATGTTGGAGATGTTTTTAAGAGAACTCAAATGTTTGTCCCCTTGTCTAAGGTCTTGTCTTTAATTTTAGTTAAATCAATTTAGTTATTACTAGTAATTGCTTAATTTGAATCATTTTAAATAAAATTTATCAATTGATCATTCTATTAAGGACGAATACATTAATTGAAATTGTAAGTGGACTTATCTATTCATCTTTAATTTAGTCAAAATCAATTTATTTATTACTAATAATGACTTAATTTGAATCATTTGAAATAAAATTGGTCGATTGATCACTCTCCTCGAGACGAATACACATAGTTGATCATGTAATTACTATGAGATTAATTGAAATTGTAAGTGAACTTATCAATTCATCTTTAATTTTAGTTTTATCAATTTAGTTATTACGAATAATGGCTTAATTTGATTTATTTCAAATAAAATTGGTCAATTGATCACTCTAATCATGACGAATACACTTAGTTAATAATTTAATTACTATGAGATTAATTGAAATTGTAATTTTATCTTTAATTTTAGTTAAATCAAGTTAGTTATTACTAATAATATCTTAATTTGAATTATTTCAAATAAAATTAATCGATTGATCACTCTACTCGGGACGAATACAGTTAGTTAATCATGTAATTATGATGAGATTAATTGAAATTGTAAGTGAACTCATTAATTCATGTTTAATTTTAGTTAAACCAACATAGTTATTACTAATAATGGCTTAATTTGAATCATTTAAAATAAAATTGGTCAATTAATTATTCTACTAAGGATGAAACACTTAATTGATCATTTAATTATTGAGATTAATTGAAATCGTAATTGAACTTACTAATTCATCTTTAATTTTAGTTAAATCAATGTAGTTATTTCTAATAATATTTTAATTTGAATTATTTCACATAAAATTTGTCAATTAATCATTCTACTCAATACGAAACACTTAATTAATCATGTAATTACTATGAAATTAATTGAAATTGTAATTGAACTTACTAATTCATCTTTAGTTTTAGTTAAATCAATATAGTTATTTCTAATGATGACTTAGTTTGAATCATTTCAAATAAAATTGGTCAATTGATCACTCTACTCAGGACGAACATACTTAGTTGATCGTGAAACTACCATGAGATTAATTGAAACTATAATTGAACTTATTAATTCATATTTTGTTTTAATAATCAATTTAGTTATTACTAATAATGACTTAATGTGAATCAATAGATGACTAACATATTACAACAAATGAGTAATCTGTTGGAAATGACCAAACAAATAAAAACATCTATTGAAAATGACCAAACAGATATAGACATCTGTTGCAACAAATGACTCACTTGTTGCAACAACTAATTCATCTATTGAAAATTATCAAACAGATATAGACATCTGTTACAACAGATGACTAAGTTGTTGCAACATATGACTCATCTGTTGGAAATTACTAAATAGACAAAATACGTGTTGAAAAATAATTTAAAATACTAAAGCTCAAATATTTTTTAGGAGAACTCAAATGTTTTCCCCCTTGTCTAAGGTCTTGTCTTCAATTTTAGTTAAATCAATTTAGTTATTATTAATAATTGCTTAATTTGAATTAACAAATGACTAACCTGTTATAAGCATTTTTGCAACAGATGACTAACTTGTTGCAACAAATAGGTGATTTGTTGGAAAATAATTAAAATACTAGGGAACTCAAACATTTTTAGGAGAACTCAAATGTTTGTCCCATTTTCTTAAAGACTTGTCTTTAATTTTAACTAAATCAATTTAGTTATTACTAATAATTGCTTAATTTGAATCAACAGATGACTGACATATTGCAACAGATGATTCATCTGTTGAAAATTATCAAACAGATAGAAAATATGTTATAATAAATGGGTTATCCATTAGAAAACAATTAAAATATTCGGGAACTTAAATATTTTTAGGAGAACTCAAATGTTTGTTCCCTTGATCCTTTTGCATTTGATGTACGATACACTATTTTTGTCTTCTTTACCTGTTTCATGAAATTTTTCATGTGTTTCACTTATTCGTTGTGCCCTTGTTGAAATTTTTAGAATTTTTTTAGGTCAAATTTTGTTCGTATATCACTTGGACATTACTTCATAGGTGATTTTGTATGTATAATTATGATTTTTGTTGAATTTTTTATTTGGTATATTTGCCACTGCTATAATGGATAGAACCTGCAACATGAATCCAATATATGAGTCATTTATTGTAACAAGTGAGTAATATGTTACAACATATGACTAATCTATTGCAACAGATGACCTATATATTGGATTCATGTTACAACACTATAATACAAATCCAATAGATGAGTAATCTGTTGCAACAGATTGGTCATATTTGTTACAACAGATTACTCATATGTTGCAACAGATTAGTCAATATGTTACAACAGATTAGTTAATATGTTACAACAGATTAGTCAATATGTTACAACAGGTTACTCATCTGTGCAACAGATTACTCATCTGTTGGATTTACGTTATATGTTCTATCTACTATTGAAAAAACAGCAGTAGCAGATATACCCAGATGAGAAATTTAACTAAAAATTATAATTTTACTTACTAAAATCACCTAATGTAATTCCCAAGTGATATACGAATAAAATTTGACCTAAAAAAATTGATCAAGTAGCAATAGTAGCGGTAACAACCATGTTCAACAACAAGAAGATGATGATGATGAACAAGAAAAGATGATAATGAAGAACAAGATGATGATAATAAAGAAGAAGATGATGAATAAAGTAACAATAACAATGAACAACAAAAATCACGAAGAGAGAGAAAACTCCAATAAATGAGAAGAGAGAGAAACGTGCATTTTTTCCCTCGATTTCTAGTTATATTAGGTTTTACATTGGATCAAAGTGTAAAATAAAAAACTTGTGGGTTATTTTTAAACTTTTCTTACTTTCTTAATCCTTAATAAAGTAATTGTCACCTCCACTCAATTATTAAGACTTGTGTCACCCACACTTTATTTTAAAACTCTTTTGTCACCTAGAGCCCAAGGCCCCTAGACAGTAAGTGGTCATTTGTTAAGTGTATTAAAAAAATAATGCTTGCATTAGCTGTGTGTACTAATAATACCTTATTTGGCACACTTTTTTGGCCTATGTATAACTAATACAAACATTAGTTATACACTTTATTGTGTATTAAAGTGTGTATTATTAATACCACCCTTTTTTATGCATTAGCAATGCAAAATATTTCAACACATGCATAACTTAGTACAACAACAACATACCCAGTGTATTCCCATATAGTAGGATCTGGGGAGGGTAGAGTGTACGCAGACCATACCACTACCTCAGGTAAAGTAGAGAGGTTGTTTCCGATAGAGCCCCGGCTTAGGACCAATAACAATATAACAAACATAAAACATAAATGTATATAAACAAGTACAGTATGCAAAATAAACTAATACCGCTAGCCAAAAAATAATACTACAGCCACAGGATAATACTAGAAACTATCTAACCGAAACCATAGACATCACACAACACCACGAATAGAAAACTTCAGACACAAAAGAAATGCTCCCCTACTGTTACCGACACACTCTTACCCCCTATCCCTCTACCCTAATCTACATCCTCTACATGTTTCTATCAAGGGTCATGTCCTTCATAAGCTGTAACTACTCCATATCATGCCTAATTACCTCCATCCAATATGTTTTTGGCCAACATCTACCCCGTCTAAAATCATCCATAGCCAATGTCTCATACCTCCGCACTGGAACATCAGAAACCTTCCTCATCACGTGCCCGAACCAATGTCTCACTTCTCGTATCTTGTCCTCCATCGAAGCAACTCCCACCTTCTCCCATATAACCTCATTCCTTACCCTATCTTTCCTGGTAAGGCCACACATCCATCGTAATATCCTCATCTCTGCCACCTTCAACTTTTTAGATATGAGAGTTCTTTACTGGCTAACACTCGGCTCTATACAACATAGCTTGTCTAACTTCCACTCAATAGAACTTACCTTTAAGTTTCGGGGGTACTTTCTTATCACATAAAAATCCCGAAGCGAGCCTCCATTTCAACCACCCATCCCCAATATGATGCGTGACATCCTTGTTAATCTCACTATTATCCTAAATCATAGACCCCAGATACTTGAAACTCTCCCTCTTCTGGATAGCCTGAGATTCTAGCTTCACCACTATGCCAACCTCCTGCGACATATCACTAAACTTACACTCTAAGTACTCCGTCTTGGTCCTGCTCAACCAAAATCCTTTAGCCTCAAGCATCTGTCTCCAAATCTCCAACTTATCATTAACTCCTCCTTGAGTCTCATCAATCAGTACCACATCATTCGCAAATAACATACACCAAGGCACCTCCCAGTGAATATGTCGCATCAAAACATCCATTACCAAGGCAAATAAAAATGGACTAAGAGTCGATCCCAGGTGCAATCCTATCAAAACTGGAAAGTGCTCTGAATCTCCACCTACCATCCTCACATAAGTCTTCGCACCATCATACATGTCCTGAATCGACCTAGTGTACGCCATGGGCACCCCTCTAGTCTCCAAGTACCTCCACAGAATCTTCTTAGGAACTCTGTCATATGCCTTCTCAAAATCAATAAACATCATGTGCAAGTCCCTCCTCCTCTCCCAAAACTGCTCCACCAATCTCCTCACAAGGTGAATGGCCTTAGTAGTCGAGCGACCTGGCATGAAATCGAACTAATTCTCAGAGATAGTCACTGGCATAGCAGAGAAGTGCAACCATACTTTACAAAAACCCGTAATTTCTCTGATGCCTCATTCGATGCCAACCTGTAATGGGTTTTCCGACCCAAGAATGAACGCACAATAGAAAAGCAAGGCTAGTCTTCAACAACAACTGGGTTTGGGTCCATTTACTTTCACTCTAATAATTGCTTTCAAGAACAACGCCTCTCAGAGTACATATAACAGAAAAAGTCAGCGAATCCAAATTGAACTACACCAAATAAATTTGAGATTTCTACAACAACTGTAGCTGTTGCCTGCCTCCGTCTCCACTTGAAAAAAGAGTTACAAATCTAAAAAAGGCAATTATTTTATAATAATTATATTTTTATATTATCTTAAATATATCAAACCAAACAGTGTCTAAGAAATATTGAATGCATAACTAATACTAGTATAATAAATATAAATATTATTAATACACCATTTCAACATTATTCGTACACA
Source organism: Capsicum annuum (assembly GCF_002878395.1). Classification (NCBI taxonomy): domain Eukaryota; kingdom Viridiplantae; phylum Streptophyta; class Magnoliopsida; order Solanales; family Solanaceae; genus Capsicum; species Capsicum annuum. The sequence goes on along the minus strand of NC_061113.1, from coordinate 208,034,732 downwards.
CTACCAAACGACTCCTAAGAGTCGACTGAACTCCTTGTTGCAATTTTTGACTATATTGTTGTAATGTATCATTTGAGGCATTATTTTGCAATATAGATTAATTGATGTGTATATTTAAAAAATTCCCCTCGTCTTTTTACCACCAAATATTAAAAAATAAGTCAGAAATCACTTGTTTTCTAGAAAAACACTTTCATACAAAACACACTCCGAGTGGAAAAGAGAAAAAAGTCGAAGGTTCCTGGAGAAACGGTAACTGAAATCGATCTAGTTCCATGCACCATCAATTTGCCTGATAGGAAGTATGTGCTCACTGAAATAATTTATTTAACACATTTAGTCCTTCAAATGGATCCTGAGCCGGGGGTCTATCGGAACAGTCTCTCTACTTCTTCGGAGGTAGTAGTATGGATTGCATACATTTTACCCTAGCCAAACCTCACTTTGTGGGGAATACACTATGTTTATTGTTGGTGGTGGTGTTGTAGTCCTTCAAATGGATGATCTTTAATTTTTAGCCTCGATGACTTTTTAACCTGAAGTCATGGCTGACATTACTTATGAAATATTATAATACAAAAATAAAAGTTTATACCCTGCGAAAAAGTTTTTGTTAGGAAATCATAAATTGAAGACATCACAAAATAGGGGAAAATGTGCAAATGACCCTATGGAAACAAGCATCAAGCACATCAACAGACGAAAGAGTGAACAATGAACTGAACGGAAGATTCTTAAGCAGTTAATAATATTGTCCAGTACATTTCAATAGATTAGACTTGTAAATGATTTTCAAGGTTTGAACACCAAGCGACTGAAAAGCAAAGAAAGTACCTAAAGTGTGCAAGTGCTTAAAACCAAAACACTAATAGAAGTATTCTCATCTCATCAAAACCTCCAACGGAGCAAAACGTTGTTAGTCAAGGCTTCTACCCATAACTCATATTGTTGTCAAGATCACTATTAAGAAAATCTTTTTCGGTGAATTCATGACGTATCAGGGACCATGTCATCTGATACATGCATACTCCGGGAAAATCTGGAGTTGTTTCACTGAAACCACTGTAGCCAGCAGACCCAGAGGGTTCAAAGTAGGATGCCAACTTAAAACTGTGGATGATTCTACTCGGTGTGGGTGCTACACTGCTTTCTAGCCCATGTGAAGTTGCTGCAGCAACCATAGAATCATTGTTGCCAAGTACAAGGCCTTCCCTCAAAGCACTACCACCTCCACTCTGTCCAGCAAGGCAATGCTGTTGAACTCCACACCCACCACTACTGTTCATTTCCTGGAGGTGCTGCTGGATCATTTGCTGCTGCAGGACCTGGAGCACTGAGACTGATTTTGTTGGAGTGAGCCGCTACTCAGCAATTGCTGCTATTATAGCTGCGGATTGGTACTCGACAACCCAGTGACTGGTAAACTTGACAGTGTAAGAGAAGCTTGTCCAAAGCCACTTAAAGCTACCCAACTACCCATGTGCTGGTTATTGCTGATTTGGCTATTAAGCCCAGGGTGCAGTGACATAAGCTTGTCCAACGCATTGAGATCGGTTGGCAGACCATGAATACAACCCATCTGCTGCTCGGTTTCCTCAATATTTTGCGTATCAAATTTGGCTGCCTTACCATGTCGTCTAATACTCTTTAAGCCCTCTGTAAAACAAGCAAGATAAGTAACCCCTAATATTTAACATTTTCCCAACATGCTAAAAGTTGAGAATTATCATGGTACAGGTTATAGTGGAGAATAATGGATATTTAGTTTTATCTCCAATCACACGTTCTTTTTATTTTAAAAAAAGAAAAGAAACTATTTACCAATGGGACCAGATTTATTCTCCATGCAGATATCCATCAAATTCGTCATCCTATTCACCACCTCAGCTGTCTGACAAACATATGCAAAAGAATTCAAGTAGTAAAACATTAGAAAGCCAGATAAGCGAAGCCAACACTTGAATTATAAATGGACCACGAAAAATCTAGTCTCGCATTTTCTTCCCTCAAAAAGTCTCCCCAGATTCATCCAAACATACCTGTAAGAATCTCACATGTCTTTTGGAAAATTCAAAATCAATAAGTGACTGAAACTCCAAGCTCGTAGCAAGTTGACGTCCAGTCGTAACAACCTTAATGTACAACAGCATAAAAAATGAGACATGAGATTATAGTTCAAACCAATTTTCAGATATAAGAAACAAAACACCTCCCAAAATTAATGAGAAGTCTATTCTCTATGGTTAGAAATGCTTTTAACACTATGAACCGTTGCTATAAAAGTAACAGGCTCAATGGAAGCTTGTAGTGCAAATTAAATCCTCATCTGGTGTTCTCTGTAACTTGAAAATCAACCAAACTCCATTTTTAAGGGTAAATATTAGTTGTTGGCAGTAATAAGAAGCCATTCCAAGAGTACTTGAAAACAGATACAGAAAGTGGGCACCATTTAGGATGAGGTACATATTAAGTGAGACAACCCAGTAAATATATTAACAGACACCACTCTCAGTCGAAATTAGAATCCTACACACACAAATTAGTAGACAGGTGGGAACTGGAGAACAAACTAAAATGGAAAGAGGAACAAAATGATTTACACACACAGGAAGTGACATCAAATCAGACAAGTAGCCTTTGCTGTGGAGGGTGTGTATGTGTGTTCAGGGGGAGGGGATAAGTACAGACTAGTAGCTTTTCACCCACATGATGTTGTTAGCTAATAAATCCTGCTGAGAATTTGGCATTTCTGTTAATGTACTCACATTTTTTAGCAACCTCCAGCAATTGATTTACCTAAAAAGATCAATGCTATGAGGGCAAGTTGTAAACACTGCAATTGCTTTTCATTCAACGTCAGGTGAGTCAAGACAAAGTTGAAAGACAATCGTCACAAAAATATTAGTTAGTTCATGTTAGAGTAAAAGAGTTTTGATGATTGACATATGTTGATGAAACATATTAGTCATGCTGGTTCTCACATGTAAAACACATCAGAGCAATTGCAAGGTTGACAATACGTAAAGACAGGAGTGGATAAACAAGGACAGTCAGATATGTTCTCAATGCTTACCACATGCAACAAAGAGGATGAAAAAGAAAAGATAAATCCAACACTTAGAGATTGAGTTGATCAAGGAATCTTGCCAGACTAGGGGATAAAGTAGAAGAGTTCTATTCAACAAGGAGAGAGAGACGGCTGCAAGAAGGAGTGAAACTACCTGGTAGAGTCCTATTGAAGATAGAAGAATACATCATCTAAAGGACTCAATCAGGAGTTGGCTTAAATACAACAAATGACATGCAAGTGTTTCACTCAAGCATTGAATAAGAAAATCATCAATCAGCAAATTAGTTCACTAACTTGAAGAAGAACCTGGTCCTTTACTTAGCAAGTCATAGACTCTGTGTAATAGGTTGGTTCTTTGAGTTGTAATGAGTCTTTATTCTAGTCTCAATGAATTATAAACTAGGTTAGGAGTTATGTTTTCAAGTTAGAGAACTCGAAGACTTGGGCATACTTATCTTGGAAAGATTTATGTTATTGTAGAAATAGTAGTTAGAAGATTTAATTCCTAGTTTACAAGAAGTCTTGTAATCTGTTGATTGTTGAGACTCACGAGTTTTAGTGAAGTTGGATTTAAATCCTGTAGAGATACAGGTCATGGTTTTTTACACCTTTCTTGAGCTGGGTGTTTTCCACATAAAAATAATTATTTTCATTTTTACTTCTGTGAACCACATTAGTTGACTTGTTCAACTGATAGGCAACTATTAAAGTAAAACACTAAAATCAGTAGGGTACACACTCTAACAAGTGGTATCAGAGCGAGGTTGTCCTAAATAAGGTTAGCACCTAAGAAAAATATCACTATGATGAATTCTGCACCTCCTATTGGTCATAGTGAAGGTCATTCAACTACTGGACCTCCACTCTTTGATGGTTTTCACTTTATATGATGGAAAGTCAGGATGAAAATATTCATCCAAGGTGAAGACTACAAATTATGGGATAGGATCACTGATAGTCCTACTATCCCAATGAAGTTGGTTGATGGTGAACAAGTCAAGAAAGTAAGGAGTGAATTTACTACTGATGACTTAGTGGCATTAAAGAGAAATGCTAAGGCTAAGAACATCTTAGTCTATGGACTAAGACCAGCTGAGTACAACAGAGTGTCAACTTGTACCACTGTTAAGAAAATTTGGGATGCACTAGTCAATGCACATGAGGGTACCTCTCGAGTAAGAAAATTCAAGATTGCTCTTCTTTTTACTGAGTATGAAGCATTTAAGATAAAGGAGAATGAATCCTTGCATGAGATGATGACAAGGCTTACTGCCTTAACAAATGAGCTAACTTCCTTGGGAGAGTTGACTTCTTTGGGAAAGGTCATCACTAAGGAGGAACAAGTTGAAAAAGTGCTGAGAGTACTATCAAAATCAAAATGGAATGTTAAAGTGACTACAATTAGGGAGGCAAAGGATCTCACAGGTATATCACTGGATGAACTAGTAGGAAATTTAAGAACTTATGAAATAGAAATTGATGGAACTAATAAACACACAGCCCGAGAAAGTCTTGGCTTTGAAGGCCTCAGACAGTTATGATGAAATTGAACTTGACCAAAAACAAATTGCCTTCATAACTAATAATTTTAGTAAATTCTTTAAAAAGAAAAAGGGAACAGGTAGCAAGAAATATTCCAATGACAATCCAAATGGATGCTACAAGTGTGGAAAGACTGATCATCAGATCAAGGATTGTCCTGTTTGGGAAATAGAATGAAGGAATAAAAGGGTTGAGAAAGAATTGAAAGAAAAAGCCAAAAGGAAGAAAGAACATGCTATGGTAGCAGCTTGGGGATTTGATTCAGATGATGATGAAAGTGATGAAACGACATTCATGGCCTTAGGAGATTTTGACTTAAAGGAAGAAGATGGTGCTTCTGAGGTAAGTATACTTGAACTTAAAGAAAAATTGCATTTACTTTCAAAAACAAAACTTGTTCCCTTGATGAGAGCACTAATTGATGATTTTCGAGAATTAACTTCTGATAGGGATGAGTTGTTCAATAGTCTTGCAAGTCTAAAATTTGATCTCAATGATTTAAAAGCTTACAAGAATACAGTTGAAGAAGAAAACTGCACTCTCAAGAAACAGGCTGCACAACTTGATTCTTCAAACAATGATCTTAAGTTTAGAGTCTTAAAATTAACACTAACTAAAAATGGAAAAAAGGTCATAAGTAAAGAACAAAAAAGTGTTGAACTTGAATTAGTCAAGTACAAACAAGAATGTAATGATGCAAAAGATATGGTGAATAAACTAAGTCAAGAAGTCTCTAAATTGAAACTTGTTCTTGAAAGAGTGAACAGTGGACAAATTCTTCAAGATTTGTTCATAAGTTGAGTGAAAGAAATCATAGTGAAAAGGAAGGTTTGGGTTTCTACAAAAGTCTTGATGATCCTAAAGACTTATGTTTTATCTGTGGTAACCTTAGACATCCAACCACTGAATGTCCTGTGGCTACTAAAAAAAGATCTAGCAGTCAAAACCTGGCTAATAAATTTTCTCAGACCAAGAAGAAAAGAACTGATTTTGGTCAGAGAAATAGGTCACATTATGTGTTGCCTGCATGGACTAGAAGAAATTTAATTCATCCATTTACTCATAAAACAAGACCCAAGCCTGTCTGGGTTCCTAAGTCTAACCATTGATTTCTTGCAGGAGAAGGTGAAAGGAAGCAAAAAACATTGGTACCTGGATAGTGCTTGCTCAAGACACATGACTGGTGATAAGAATAAGTTCCTTCCACTCTTCAAAATAAATGGAGGAGGAGTCTCTTTTAGTGATGGCAAAAAAGAAATCATTATTGGAGTTAGAAAAATTGGCACATCTGAATCAAGAGCATTGGAAGATGTTTATCTTATAGAAGGATTGAAGCACAACCTGCTGAGTATTTCACAACTGTGTGATAAAGGTAATAAAGTTATTTTTACTTCTACAGGAGTCAGAGTCAAGAGGATGGACACCAAAGAGATTGTGTTCACTGTAAGAAGATATAAAAATGTATCAAAACTGACATAATGGCAATGCCAGGAACATAGTTGACCTGTCTGAGTGCAATAGAAAATGATCCCATTTTTTGGTACAGGAGACTTGGACATGCAAGTCTAAAACAGCTAAACATACTTTCTTCCAAAGATATGGGATTGGGTTTTCCCAAGACCAAGTTCAAGGAAGAAAAGGTATGTAGTGCCTGTATAGTGCCTCCATGTTTGGTAGCTCCAATCAAAGAACCATGTCAGCACTACCAAGTGCCTCGACCTGGTCTATATGGATTTGTGTGGACCAATAAGACTTCAAAGCAGAGGTGAAAAAAGGTATGTTTTTATGATTGTTGATGATTATTCCATATTACCTGGATAGTGTTTCTAGCTTCTAAAGAAGATGCCTTTGATGTCTTTACTATTTTCATCAAGAAAATTGAAAAGAAACTGGGCACTTCTCTAGTTTCCATAAGATCTGACATGGTACAGAATTTGAGAATGTTAAATTTTTAGAATTCTATTCCACAAATGGTATAGATCATAACTTATTTGCTCCCAGAACACCATAACAAAAGGGAGTGGTAGAAAGAAAGAATAGAATCTTAGAAGATATGGCTAGAACAGTGATGCTTGCAGGAAATATTGCTAAAAACCTTTGGGTTGAGGCTATTAGTACTGCAACATATATCATATAGATGCATGATCATACCTATTCTAGAGAAGACTCCCTATGAATTACTAAAAGAAAGGAAACCAAACATTTATCATTTTAGAACTTTTGGTTGTAAATGTTTCATTCATAATAATGGAAAGGATAATTTGGGAAAATTTGATGCTAAAAGTGATAAGGGAATCTTCTTAGGTTATTTACTTTATAGTAAGGCTTATAGGGCTCTAAACAACAGAACAAACTGTGTTGAAGAAAGTGTGCATGTAGTTTTTAATAAATCCTGTGTTAAGTCTAACTTGCAGGAAGAAAGTGATTCTGAGAAATGGATTACACAACCTGGTTCATCAATTGGAGCTACCAAACATGGAGGCACCTCAACAGGGGGAACTGATTCTGGAGGCATAGTGATAGGGGGAAATGAACCACTAACTACCCCAGCTCAGAACATCAATAGTGATCCTAGTAGCTCACTAGGTTTGGTCCCAAAAGGTTACAAGTATCAACGATCACATCCTATTGAGAATGTTCTGGTATCACCACAAGGTCTAGACTAAGAAGCATGTGTGCTTTCAAAGCATTCTTGTCAAAAATAGAGCCAAAGAAGGTAACTAAAGCACTGTTTGATACTGATTGGATTATAGCCATGCAGGAAGAGTTAAATCAGTTTGAGAGAAGCAAAGTATGGCACTTAGTTCCACTCCCAAAAGACAGAACAGTAATTGAAACTAAGTGGGTGTATAGAAATAAGCTTGATAAGCATGGCACAGTTACAAGGAACAAGGCAAGATTAGTGGTCCAAGGGTACAATAAAAAAGAAGGCATAGATTTTGATAAGACTTTTGCTCCTGTAGCCAGAATTGAAGCAATTAGATTACTTATTTCTTTTGCTGCTTATATGAAATTTATTCTCTATCAAATGGATGTTAAGAGTGCATTCTTGAATGGTATTCTTAAAGAGGAGGTGTATGTCAAACAACCACCAGGATTTGAAAGCAAGGAATTTCCTGATCATGTTTATAAACTGGACAAGACTTTGTATGGAATGAAACAAGCTCCAAGATCTTGGTACGAGAGATTGTCAAAATTTCTTATGAAGCATGGTCACACTAGAGGTAAAATTGAAAACACTCTTTTCTTAAAAACTAATGGAAAATATTTGTTGGTTGTGCCGGTATATGTTGATGACATTATTTTTGGCTCTACAAACATGAATATGACTCATGATTTTGCTAAACTCATGAATTGTGAATTTGAGATGAGTATGATGGGGGAGCTAAACTTCTTCTTGGGTTTGTAAATTAAACAAACAGCATCTAAAACCATGATACATCAACAGAAGTATGTCAAGGAACTTCTTAAAAGATTTTCCATGAAAGAGGCAAAAGAGATCAGCACTCCAATAGCCACTGTCACAAAACTTGATTTGGATAAAATAGGTCCTAATGTGGAGAGAAAGTTTTACAGAGAAATGATAGGTTCATTACTGTATCTTATAGCAACCAGGCTTGATATTGTATTCAGTGTTGAGCTATGTGCAAGGTTTCAAAAAAATCCCAAAGAATCTCATTTAAAATCTGTGAAGAGAATCTTTAGATATCTCAAAGGAACCAGTGATCTTGGCCTATAGTATCCAAAAGGTAGTAACTTTAACTTGGTAGGATACTCTGCTACTGACTATGCAGGATACTTGGTGGACAGAAAAAGCATCACAGGCTTGACACACTTCCTTGGATCATGTTTAATTACCTGGTCCACTAAGAAACAAAACTCAGTAGCTTTGTCTACTACTGAGGCTGAATATGTTGTTGTAGGATCTTGTTGTGCTCAGTTGTTATGGATTAAACAACAACTCATGGACTTCGGTATAGATGTTGGATGTGTTCCTATTTTCTGTGATAATACAAGTGCCATTAATATTGCTAAGAATCCTGTTCAACATAAAAGAACTAAATATATTGTTATTAGACATCACTTTCTTAGAGATAAAGTCGAAAAAGGTCTTATATCAATCATGTTTTGCTCCACTGAAGAACAAATTGCTGATATATTTGATAACTCTCAACTTACACGTCAATTTAGTACAAGGCGGTCGTCGTTAATATATTTACCCAACTTTGGAGTCGGGGTCAAATCCACAGGGAACAATGTGAGTGGCGATTAAACTAATTTGAAACAAAAGCTACAAGTTGAATTCAAATAGATGATACGAAAAGATAAAATGGGGGGTTTTGGAGATTAATAAATAATTGTTGGTCACTTTAGTTACAGTGTTTGTATATCAGGAGTTTATGAAATAACCAGAATTATGTTCACTAGGGCTTCCGGTGCATGACAGATGCTAAAAGTGGTTCAAGATTCTCATGGTGGGTAGGATAACAAGCTATCTTTATCGATGTTATGCTTAAATGTCTCTCGACCTACTTAAGCGTTTAATTCCTTAATCCTCTCAGATTGAGGGAATTTCTATTTACTGCCCAGATTTTACCTCAGGTTAACCAACTTTGTTACAATGCTGATTATTAAATAAAGTATTTCCGAGTCACTATTGATAATTCACTTCCTAATTTATTTGATTTCTTTCTCAAACAAATCAAGCAGGTGTGTCTACTATTTGTAACCAACAGACATTAATTAAAACTTTAGAATTATCAAGAAATCCTACCACCTTTTGAATCTTGAATACTTAGCACCTCATCAAGACCTAACCCTAGATCCGATGACTCAGGTTAATGGAGTTTAGCCACTCATGATGTAACGAACGAAACACATAATTGAATTCATGATTTGAAGATAAACTTACAGAGATGAATAATAACTAGTAAATCGCAGATTAGATCACAAAAGAAAATTTCCAAAAATACTGATAATAATCTCTTAGAAATAATTGTGTTGTTAAAGTCAAGAAGTAAAGAGAGAAAATATCAAAATATGTCTCTTAAAACTCAAGTGTCAACCACTAGAAAAACCCTAAACAATGCTTTTTATAGTTAATCCTAAATAAGAAAATAAAATCACAATTTTCAAAAAATCCTTCGGAATAGGTAATGATATTTGTGATGGCGTGTTAGGGTCCTGATGACTTGTCAGAAATGTCGTCAGGCCCTCCAGCATTCCTGGCATCTTTTGCTTCAACTGACAACAAAGCTTGACGACTTATCAGATACGTGACGACATATCAGAAATGTCATCACTTCTTCATTCAAAATTTGATTCTCTTCCTACACTTAACGGCAACTCTGACGCCTTATCATAGTTATGACGACATATTAGACCTTCTAACACTGCAACACCTGATGTGATTTCTGATAACTTATCACTGGGCTGATGACTTATCAGGAATGTCGTCAGCCACACTTCCAGTTCTTTTGCATCAGTTTTTAGCTCTTTTGCTTCCATTTCCTTAAATTTTCCTTGCATCATGACTTTTACTGCAATATCAAAGTAAAATAATTAAAAATGACAAAAGTTACTTAATACTTTGCAATTATTCTTAGTTAAAAGCCTCAAATGTGTTAGCATTAGCTCACACATCAACACCCTCAACTCAAAACAATTTCTTGTCCTCAAGCAACTCAACACAACTAAGAGAATACAAAGTACATTTGGCAGTCAATCATCCATATCATCTCAAAACACTTTCACCCTCTCCAAGGTCAGTCAATTCAAGAACAATTAAGAACACTAATGCAACACACAAAAATTAATATACGGTATTAATTCAGCTACATTAACCATGCATATACCAGTATTACACTCTCCAAACAAGTTAGCAACTAGCAACATAACCAGTGTGAACTCACTACAAAGAAGTCCCATTGCACTTATACCAGACATCACATATGTAACCATGGGGACAATCACAAGACACTCACTCTCAGAATGATGTTCCAATAAATGTATGCCGAATACCATAGGCTTGCCCTTATTTTTATTGCCAAGATCTTCAGATAGGTCAGCTAGGATCACTATAGGTCTTTTCTTTGGCTTGTAATATAGGCTAGGGGCTGGTATGATACTCGATGATATTTAAAGTGACTAAGCCACCTTGACACTACACTAGCTTTTGGGGTCTCACTCATTTACCTTTTTCTATTCTTCTCTTTTCTTGATCATACTTATTCAGGATGGTTGCGGTTCTTTTCTACAATCACTTCTTCTTTTTCAGCACTTTTCTTTTCTTGCTCTTTTCCACCGCACCCAGTTTTTTGTTCTTTTCTTTTACTCTATCTTTATTCATACTCATTTTACATCATGCACCCCTATGATAGCCACCCTCAACTTAGGACATTTGCCTAAGTCAAGGTGCACAGTTTCCAAGGAGGACCAGGGCTAAAATAGATTTATTATGATATAAAAATGGGACGGTGATAGGTATCATAAAAAGAAATAGGCTATTCAGGCTCAAAATAGGGATCAAGGGATATTATACATACAGGGAAGATTATTTAGGCTAAAAGTGGATTAATATCAACAACGGCCTATAATCCTTTCCTAACCGCTATCCTACAACCAAGGCAAGACCAATCGGGCAAGTTCTAGATTTAACACACAACAGAAACTAGGTAGTATCTCACACACACATGGCTCAAAGGTACATCACAAGATACTACCCATTCGGTTCATGCAATTGTTTAGCAATGGTTATCATGTTACTAGAACTAATACCATACAAAGATAAACAATGGTCACAATTAGATACAAATCACACAGTTAAAGAATTAGACCACTTGAGAAGTGTTCACAAAATAACAAAACCGTGTTAACTGCCTCAAGTACTTGTATTTCTCCTGGTCAACTACAAAATATTACAACAAATCATAATACGCTTAAACATGTCGACTCTACTAGGAAGAAGACTCTGGGGAAAAGAGGCATGACAACAAAAACCCATGGAGGACATCAACACCCACAAGTATCCTCACCCTCAACTTAAAATCATGCAACGTCCCCAATGCATCAAACCAAAACAAGAGAGTTAGAAACATACCTGTGGCACCACGGGTGCGAAGATCTGATGCCAATCATATAATTCGAATACAAACAACAAAACACCTTGGGTTGCCTCCCAAGAAGCGTCTAATTTAGTGTCGTGGCATGACTCAGTTATCTTGACTACTCAAACTTCATCAAGATACCTTGTTGATAATTATTTATGTCTCCACTTAGAAGATTTAAAACGTCGACCCAACTTTTGATCAATATATCTTTGAGGCACATTGGGAAAATATACGGATACAATGACACTTTTTTTATCTCGCCACTTTGATGACTTGAATCTTTTACCCAACTTTATATCAAATTTTCGAATACGCTCATTGGGTATTGATGAGATTATCAATAATCCACTTGATGCACATTGATATTTTCATTTACTGACCTTCAAGTGGGGGGTTTTATTTTGATCTTTTTGGATGCCAAACTCTAAAATATAAGGATTATGTTCCTCATCCTCAAAACACCTCAGTTTCTTGGGTAGGTGGACTTCCATCTCATCCACCAAGCACAATGTTGAAAAATGGTTCGAATGAGGTCTTCTCCTTAATTTTGGAGTTGCATCCTTCTGGGTATCCTTACCTCGAATTGGGCTAGAGTTTTCAAAAGAGATTTGTGTGGTTTCTTCTTTTGCCTTTAGCTCCGTTTCCTCAATCTTGGCATCATCCCTCATGGTTGGTTCAGTTGGTTGAAAAATCATCGAGGGTTACTTAACATCAAGCACAACATCGATATAGGATTCTTGTTCCTCATCTTCACACTCGTCTATTATGTTAAATAATCCCACAGACAAGATATCATCTAAACATAATATGGAAAAGTTCTTTGAATGCTTGACCTCTATATCCATATCCTCTATCATTCTTCTTTCCTCGTTATTTTTCCTTTATGTTTTGATGTATATCACGTATGATATCATTTATTATGTCCACAAAATCCAACATTAGTTGAAGCATAGCTTTAATGCCACTCTTTTCGATGCTTCGTTGTTCCTGTTCTTGACCATAAGACCTATCAAAATCATAGAAAGAACTTGAATTTGGGTTAGCATACTGGGGGGAGGGGCCATTTGGGCAATCACTCCAATGTCCATCTTGACCACCACATAAAGAACAATCATACTCCCAGTAGGATGGAGATAGTGCACACATCTCTCTCTGGGGAGCATATCTACAATCTTGCCAAAAGTGAGGTCCATCACAATTTGGACATGGATCATCAAGATACGAGTTCCAACCACCAAGCTCATGTTCATTCCAAGACGTCATAGTAATAGATAAACTAAAATAAAAATCTACCTAACACCAGAAATAAAAGAAAACTAAAAACAAATATTTACAATTTTAAATTCAAGCAAGTAGGCTAAAATTCCAAACCAACTCAATACGCCAAATTGTTCCCCGGCAACGGCGCCATTTTTCATAACGCTCAACTTACACATCAATTTAGTTCAAGGCGGTCATCATCAATATATTTACCCAACTTTGGAGTCGAGGTCGAATCCACAGGGAACAATATGAGTGGCGATTAAACTAATTTGAAACTAAAGCTACAAGTTGAATTCAAACAGATGATATGAAAATATAAAATGGGGTTTTGGAGATTAAAAAATAATTGTTGGTCACTTTAGTTACAGTGTTTGTAAATCAAGAGTTTATGAAATAACCAGAATTATGTTCACTAGGGCTTCCGGTGCATGACAGATGCTAAAAGTTGTTCAAGATTCTCATGGTGGGTAGGATAACAAGCTATCTTTATTGATGTTATGCTTAAATGTCTCTTGACCTACTTAAGCTTTTAAATCCCTAATCCTCTCAGACTTAGGGAATTTCTATTTACTGCCCAGATTTTACCTCAGGTTAACCGACCTTGTTACATCGCTGATTATTAAATAAAGTATTTCCGAGTCCCTGTTGATAATTCAGTTTCTACTATATTTGATTTCTTTCTCAAGAAAATCAAAGTAGGTATGTCTACTATTTGCAACCAATAGACATTAATTAAAACTTCAAAATTATCAAGAAATCCTACCACCTTTTGAATCTTGAATACTTAGCACCTCATCAAGATCTAATCCTAGATCCCATAACTCAGGTTAATGGAGTTTAGCCACTAATGATGTAACGAACGAAACACATAATTGAATTCATGATTTGAAAGATAAACTTATATAGATGAATAATAACTAGTGAATCACAGATTAGATCACAAAGGAAAAAATCCCAAAATACTAATAATAATCTCTCAAAAATAGTTGTGTTGTTAAAGTCAAGAAGTAAAGAGAGAAAATATCAAAATATGTCTCTTAAAACTCAAGCGCCAACCACTAGTAAAACCCTAAATAATGTTTTTTATAGTTAATCCTAAATAAGAAAATAAAATCACAATGTTCAGAAAATCCTTCGGAATAGGTGACGGTATTTGTGATGGCATGTCAGGGTTCTGACGACTTATCAGGAATGTCGTCAGGCCCTCCAGCATTCTTGGCATCTTTTGCTTTAACTGACGATAAAAGTTGACGACTTATCAGATACGTGACAACATATCAGAAATATCATCACTTCTTTATTCAACATTTGATTCTCTGCCTATACTTGACGGCAACTCTAACACCTTATCACAGTTATGATGACATGTTAGAAATGTTATCATATTTTTACTTTAATCCTTCTAACACTGCAACACCTGACGTGATTTCTAATAACTTATCATAGTGCTAACGACTTACCAGGAATGTCGTCAGCCACACTTCCAGTTCTTTTGCATCAGTTTTTAGCTCTTTTGCTTCCATTTCCTTAAATTTACCTTGCATCATGACTTTTACTGCAATATCAAAGTAAAATAATCAAAAATAACAAAAGTTGCTTAAGACTTTGCAATTATTCTTAGTTAAAAGCCTCAAATATGTTATCATTAGCTCACACGTCAATATTCACTAAGGCATTAGGCAGGGAACACTTTGAAAAAAATAGGTTAGCCTTGGGAATGATTAAGATTGCATAAATCTCTCTCAATGATTGACTAGAAAACTTGATTTGCTTCTGAATTATTATTAATTAATCCAGTCTTACACATTTAGTTGTGTGTCCTAATTCTAAAATGTTGAGTGAGCTAATCTTCATTTGCTTAAATTTTTGCAGTGTAGTTGGAACTCATAAAGCAATTTTGTTCAGAAGTTCAGGATTTCATGTATGATTGTTAGCCTATCTTAAAATTGACTAAAGAAAAACAGGTCTGCCTACTTGGTTCTTGGTATTCTCTTAATTGCCAAATCTTAAGAGTCCAACAAATTTAAAAATCTTCCACCACAATCCCATCAGCACTGAACCTCCTCATCATTATCCTGTCACCTATCAAATCCTTTCCCTTTACGATTCAAATTCTCATTTTTTTTATATAGCCATTTCTTTATCTCTTACCTCACTCACCACTGCACAACCAAGAAAAATTAATTGATTATCTCTCACTATGGCATCTTTATCTTATACTCCTTTATCATACTCCACTGCCACCCCTTCGATAGCCATGGTTCTTCATCCAAATTCCAACTCACCACCTCTCATTCCTCCTCTAATTTCAATTAAACTATCCAATTTTGCGGCCTTTAAAAACTTTTTAAAACCCTTTGCTTAGTTTTTTTCAAATCCTTCATCCTCGTCTAAATCCTTACTGCCACCTCCGATCCTTCTCCAGCTTATTGACACTGATGATGAATCCATTGCTAATTTGATCCTAAGAAGGTCAAGATCTAAATAAAAAAGAAAATTTTCTTCCCCCACCATTATTGTAGAATACCAAGATCTGGATGAACCCACCCCTATTACACCCAGTCCAAGAACTACTCACATTCCTGAGAAAAAGCAATGGGAAAAAGCTTCTTTAGCTGAAGCCCTTCAAGCCAGCAAAAGAAAATGGGTTGCTATATCTTCTTATCCTCCTCATCGTTCATCCTCTCCTGATATTCTTTTTTGCTCTGTACTTAAAGGAAAATCAATCAAAGAAAAAGTTTCAAAACCCTCATATTCTCGTAAATCCTTATCTCAGCCTAAACCTACCCCTTCCTCAAAATCCTCCTCATCCTCTAAACCTACTCCAAAGAAGTCATTTTTATGTTCAACGAAATAGGTTACAAAACCTATTCCCTTTGAGTCTTCTAAGTCTGACCCTCTTCTTGATACCCCTACTGAGTTGGATCCAGGTTTTGAACTTCATGAACCCCCTACAAATCAGGAGACTCTTAAAGATCACCATCTGTATTTTCAAAAGCATAAGATAGCTAGAGGGCGTGTTGTTAGTGGTTTTGAGGGTGATGATATGAATGTGTTGTTAGCAAAGCTAGAGGTCCAAGAATTGTCACCCTATTTCTTCAGGGTAACCTACAAAGAAAGCTTGCTAAGCCTGAGGTTTATGAGTTCTATACAAATAGGGTAGCTATTGGTGATATGTTCTCTACCACTATTTGAGGGAACATTATAAATTTCTATGTTGCTGATATTGCTAGTATTTTACACATTCTTTTAGGGGGTTGGGGTCATTATGTCAAGGTCAATTGGACTCCTTTTGACAATCTTGCATCTTCCCTAGATATATCTCATAAGTTTTCTGGAAACCCTTACCTGGTTAATCATCATAGAGTTCTCAAAAGAGAGATGACTCTACTTCATCAACTCTACTTTAATGTTGTTCACAAAATGCTCACCCCTAGGAAGGAAGAAGGATTGTAGACAACTTCCTTGATCTTACTCTCATGGAGCTACTAGATACTGAGGGAAAATTGATCTGCCTAGGATTGTCCTAAAGCATATGCAAAGGGTTCTCCTTACAGAAGTGAATAGACATGCTCTTCCCTATGAATTCTAGATGACACCTATATTTGAAGAGTTTGGAGTGCCTGTCCAAGTGTGGTCTATGCAGACCACTAAAGATGTTATAAGAAGTGTGGACCATATACAGCTACCTATTTTTATGAGGAGTGCAGACAATCCAATGCAGTGCTTAAGGAATGCTCTAAATGCCAAGACTGTTGAATTGGAAGCTATGCAGGCTGAAAATCTAAATCTTCGTAGTCAGATCACTTCCCTTCAACTTGCACTTAAAAATGAAAGATTGTCTAATGCTAAAATCATGCACAAATTGACTACTCTCATTCCTTCTGCCTCTTTCTCCTAAACTTAGTTCACTTCTTAGCCCCTAGTAGTCCTCTTTGTGTACTGGCTTGCTTGTTTTTCTTATTAGTTTTTAGATTTTGGTTGATGTCAACTTGATCTTGAATGTACTAAACTACATTGCTTCTTGTGGTTTGATCCTGTTTAATATAATGAATGATGGTTATTTCCTTCAGCTTCTGATTATTTTAGTGATAGCCCCAATGGCCATGGATTATTAAACATCTCTAACTAAGTGCTTCTTTTTCGATGATGTCAAAAAAGGAAGTATTATATTGTGCAATGTTTATAACTCAATGAATAACTTATTTCTAGTGTTCTTGTGTCTTATTTGTTTATTGAGTATGTTAGGAATTCAAGAAGTGCTATGGTAAATGGTGTGATACTTGAAACATGTGTTATATGGTTTATCATCATCAAAATGAGGGAGTTTGTTAGAGTAAAAGAGTTTTGATGATTGACATATGTTGATGAAACATGTTAGTCATGTTGGTTCTCACATGTAAAACACATCAGAGCAATTGCAAGGTTGATAATATGTAAAGACAGGAGAGGATAAACAAGGATAGTCAGATATGTTCTCAATGCTTATCACATGCAGCAAAGAGGATGAAAAAGAAAAAATAAATCCAACACTTAGACATTGAGTTGATCAAGGAGTCTTTCCAGACTAGGGGATAAAGTAGAAGAGTTATGTTCAATAAGGAGAGAGAGACCGCTGCAATAAGGAGTGAAACTACCTGGTAGAATCCTATTGAAGATAGAAGAATACATCTCAAGAGGACTCAATCAGGATTTGGCTTAAATACAACAAACGACATTCAAGTTTTTCACTCAAGCACTGAACAAGAAAATCATCAATCAGCAAATTAGTTCACTAACTTGAAGAGGAACCTGGTCCTTTACTTAGCAAGTCATAGACTCTGTGTAATAGGTTGGTTCTTTGAGTTGTAATTAGTCTTTGTTCTAGTCTCAATGAATTATAAATTGAGTTAGGAGTTGTGTCTTCAAGTTAGGGAACTCGACGACTTGGGTACACTTATCTTGGGAAGATTTGTGTTATTGTAGAAATAAGAGTTAGAAGCTTTAATTCCTAGTTTATAAGAAGTCTTGTAATTTGTTGATTGTTAAGGCTCAAGATTATTAGTGAAGTTTGTATACCTTTCTTGAGCGGGGTGTTTTCCACGTAAAAATAATTATTTTCATTTTTACTTCCTTGAACCATGTTAGTTGACTTGTTCCACTGATAGGAAACTATTAGAGTAAAACAATAAAATCAGTAGGGTACATAGTTCAGCACAACTGGTGGATTGGGTCATTGGAATCATCTCATTCTATTTTAAAGTGAAAATCTCTAGGGCCTCCGCGGCTCCACAGTAAAGAGGGTGGAACCGGTTTTGCCCCAGTTAAATCAAATCATCAGGTTACAGAACAGCTTGAAGTTTGGACAGATTTTAACATATACTATACACTAGTTGCATGAGCCATCTATCCAAGAAATAATTTGGAAATCCTCTAGATATCGTTTACTCCAAAAAGCCACAAAAACGTACACACATGCAACATAAGAAAACAAATGACTACCAATACGAAATACTGAACAAAGAAAAAAAAAGACAACAAAGATAAAGACTCTTGACTATCTTAATGAGTGAACAGCACTAAACAGTAAAACCATAGAATACAACTACATATTCAAGATGACCCAAAACATGTTTAACTGACATAATCAAAAAAGTTTTGAAGAGCTAAAGCTAGTGAAATTTACTTCAGTTCAATACCTGTGGTGCAACTAATTTCCGAGGAAGAAGTTCTACATGGCATCAAGCACAAAATTCCCATGTTAATATCTGAGAAAAAGAAAATCTATAAATGATTTGAATAAACTAGGCTCTCACGGGCCACAGCTGATCATTTCTTATGGTACCTTCAAATCAGGGGTAAAAATGATTCGGAGGTGATCCTCCTAAACCACACGAAGTTGTTCATACTGTTTTTGCACATTCCAGCATTATTAATCCTGAGGGTTGTCTGTATTCGTGTGGAAAATCCAAAAATAAGAGGTCATCAATGACACCACTGCTAAATTTGACTTCGTTCATCCTAGGAAGGATTTCAAAAGTTGCCTTTGTTAAAACAACCAACAAGAATCAAGTCAAATATCAGGTACTATGCAATCATCCCTCAGATAGGGGTGGGCATTCGGTTCTTTCTTTCTATTCTTTCAAACTTCGGTTTTCAATTATTTCAGTAGTGCATTCAGTTCAGTTTATTTCAAATATCAGTTTGATTTGGATATTTCTAATTCAATTCTTTGAGACAGGCCAGATTAATGTGCTATATTTTGAGTTACTTTTTTATTTAATTTTTAAAAAAGAATGGGCTATAAAAGTAGCTGTTTTTCTAAGAATTATTGCAGTGCTAAGGCAAAGTTGCAATATGAATATATGATTGAAAGCACAAACATGAATAATTAAGGGCATAAGCAATGAGCATATGTGGGTCACAGCAATCAGCAGCTAAGGTCACATAGGTACCTACAGTTCCAAAAAGTAGCAGGTGATTGAGGGCAAATAGCAGCCAGGCAGAACTACAGAATCATACAACAGCTATAACGAGTATTAGAAATAGTAAAAGTAATAAAAATTTTGGTTCTTTGGTTGACTAAAGAGCCGGGACCCTAAAACTGAGAATCGAACCGAATACTGAAGTCAGAAAAATTAATACCCAAACCAAATAGAGGGAAGCATCTAAAAAATCTGGAGAAAGATAGAAAGAGAAAAGGGCGAAAGGAAAAGAAAGAGGAGAAATAAAAACTAAAAGTCTCTACCTTTATTTCTTTAACTCTGTGTCTGTTAGGGTATGTGGAGTTTTGATGATAGACATGTGAATAAAACATGTTGTGAAAGCTGGTCTATCCCAAGTGCACAAGGCATAGCTACAGGCAAGGTTGTTGATAAGATGATATTACTCAAAAACAGGAGTGGATAAGTATCATGTATTCAACACTTAAAGCAGATACAAAGAAGAAGATAAGTGCAATATCTAAAGTTGAGCTGATTAAGAAGACTTGCAAATATCATGAGATAAAGGAGAAGAGCCCTATTCAAACAAGGCAAGAGAGAGGCGGTAGAGAAAAAGTCCTATTCAAACAAGAAGAGTGAGTGAAACTACTTGGGAGTCCTAGTGAAGATAAAAGAATACATCAACTAAAGGACTCCATCAACTGTTGGCTTAAATAGAAGAACAACATTCGAAGTAGTAACTCGTGCATTGATAAGATAAGCAATAATCAACTAAACAGTTTACTCACTTAAAGAAAAACTTGGTCCCTTATTTAGCAAGTCTTAAACTGTGTGTACTAGGTAGGTTCTTTGAGTTGTAATGAGTCACAGTTTTAGTCTCAGTAATCTATAAACTGAGTTAGGAATTGTGTCTTCAAGTAAGGAACTCGAAAACTTGGGAACACTTATCTTGGGAAGATTTGTGTTTTTGTAGTTATAGGAATTAGAAGTTTTAATTCCTATTTACAAGAAGTCTTGTAACTTTGATTGATTGTTGAGGCTTAAGAGTTATAGTAAAGTTGGGGTTAAATCCTATTGAGGTACAGGTCATAGTTTTTTACACCTTTCTTAAGCCAAGTGTTTTCCACGTAGAAAATATTGTGTTCAACTTTTACTTCTATGAACCACGTCTACTTACTTGTTCCACAGATAGACAACTAGTAGAGTCTAATATTGAAATTAGTGAGGCACGCACTCTAATAAGTGGTATCAGAGCGAGTTTGTCTTAAACAAGGCTAGCACCTAAGAAAATATCAATGATGAATTCCGCATCTCCTACTGAACACAGTGAAGGTCAGCCGACTACTAGGCCTTCACTCTTTGATGGCTCTCACTTTATCTGGTGGAAAGCAAGGATGGAAATGTTCATCCAAGGTGAAGACTATGAATTATGTGATAGGATTACTGATGATCCCTCTATTCCAATGAAGTTGGTTGATAGTGAACTAGTTAAGAAAGTAAGGAGTGAATTTACTACTGATGACTTATGGCATTGAAGAAAAATGCTAAGGCCAAGAATATCTTGGTCTGTGGACTAGGACCTGATGAATACAATAGGGTATCAACCTATACCACTGCTAAGAAAATTTAGGATGTACTGGTGAATCCTCATGAAGGTACCTCTCAAGTAAGAAAATTCAGGATTTCTCTTCTCTTCACTGATAAATGAAGGAAAATGAGACCTTGCATGAAATGATGAAAAGGCTTAATACCTTAAAAAATGATCTTATTTCCTTAGAAAAAGTCATTTCTCAGGAGGAACAAGTTGAAAAGGTACTGAGGGTATTACCAAAATCAAAATTAAATGTGAAGATGACTCCAATCAGGGAGGCAAATAAGGATCTTGCAGGTATGACCCTGGATGAACGAGTAGGGAACTTAAGGCTTATGAAATAAAAGTTGATGGAACCAAAGAGCAAGCAGCTCCTGAGAAAATCCTGGCATTGAAAGCTTCTGATAGTGATGAGGAATTTGAACTTGATAAGGAACAAGTTACTTTCATAACTAAGAACTTTAGCAAATTCTTTAAAAAAAAAGGGAACAGGTAGCAAGAAATATTCCAATAACAATCCAAATGGTTGCTACAAGTGTGGCAAAACTGATCATCAGATTGGAGACTGTCCAGCCTGGAAAATAGAATAGAAGAAGAAAAGGGCTGAAAAGAAACTAAAAGAAAAGGCTAAAAGGAAGGAGAAACATGCAATGATAGCAGCCTGAGGATCTAACTTAGATGAAGATGAAGCTGATGAAACTGCATTCATGGATCTTGGAGACTCAGATTTAGAAGAAGAAAATGATGCTTATAAGGTAAATATACTTGAACTTAAAGAAAAACTACACTTGTTTTCAAAACAAAAACTTGTTTCCTTGATGAGTGCACTAATTGATGATTTCCAAGAATTAACTTCTGATAGGGATGAGTTGTTCAACATTCTTGCAAGACTAAAATTTGATCTCATTGATTTAAAAGCTTGCACAGGTACAATTGATAAGGAAAACTGCACTCTCTAGAAAAAGGTTGCAGAACTTGAGTCTTCAAATAATAATCTTAAGTCTAAAGTTCTTAAATTAACTCTCACTGAAAATAGAAAAAAGGTCATGAGTAAGGAACAAGAAAATATTGAACTTGAGCTAGTTAAATACAAACAAAAATGCCATGATTTAACAGAAAAAAATGAAAAAGTTGGGTCAAGAAGTCTCTAAACTCAATCTTAATCTTGAAAGGGTACATAGGTGGATAAACTCCTCAAGAATTATTCACAAATTGGGTAAAAGAAATTACCATGAAAAGGTTGGGTTGGGTTTCCATAAAAGTTTTGATGATCCTAGAGATTTGTGTTATATCTATGGCAACCTTGGACATCTCACCACTGAATGTCCAGTGGCTACTGAAAGTAGATCAAACAGTCAAAACCTAGCTATCAAATTTTCTCAGACCAAAAAGAACAAAACTAGTTCTAGTCAGATAAACAGGTTGCAATACTTGTTGCCAGCATAGACAAGAAGAAATTTAATTCATCCTTTTACTCATAAAATAGGACCCAAGATTGTCTGGGTTCATAAGTCTAACCATTGATTTCTTTTGCAGTAGAAGGTGAAAGAAAGCAAAAGAAACTGGTACTTAGATAGTGCTTCCTCAAGACACATGACTGGTGACAAGAAAAAGTTCCTTTCACTCTCCAAAATAGATGAAGGAGGAGTTTCTTTTAGTGATGGCAAAAAGGAAATTATTACTAGAGTTGGAAAAATTGGCTCATCTGAGTCAAAAGCATTGGAGGATGTTTATCTTGTAGAAAGATTGAAGCATAACCTGCTGAGCATCTCACAACTGTGTGATAAAGGTAATAAAGTTATTTTTACTATTGCAGGAGTCAAAGTCAAAAGGATGGACACCAAAAAGATTATCCTCACTGTAAGTAGATACAGAAATGTATACAAAGCTGACATAATGGAAATACCAGGACCTAAGTTGAACTGTCTAAGTGTAATAGAAAATGATCCCCTCCTTTGGCACAGGAGACTTGGGCATGCAATTCTGAAACAACTGAACATACTCTCTTCCAAAGACATAGTATTGGGACTACCCAAGAATAAGTTCAAGGAAGAAAAGTTATGCAGTGCATGTGTAAAAGGGAAGCAGGTAAGGTCTTCCTTTAAGTCAAAGAACCATGTTAGCACTACCAAGTGCCTTGACCTTGTTCATATGGAATTGTGTGAACCAATGAGACTTCAAAGCAGAGGTGGAAAAAGGTATGTTTTTATAATTGTTGATGACTATTCCAGGTTCACCTGGACCTTGTTCCTATCCTTTAAAGAAGGTGCCTTTGATGTCTTTAAAATTTTCATTAAGAAAATTGAAAAGAAACTGGGCACTTCATTAGTTTACATAAGGTCTGACCATGGTACAGAATTTGAGAATGTAAAGTTCTTAAAATTTTATTCAGTAAATGGTATAGATCATAACTTCTCAGCTCCTAGAACACCACAACAAAATGAAATGGTGGAAAGAAAGAATAGAATCTTGGAAGACATGGCTAGAACAATGATGCTTACAGCAAATATTGCTAAAAATCTTTGGGTTAAGGCAATAAGTACTACAGCATATATCATAAATAGATATATCATTAGACCTATGTTAGAGAAGACTCCCTATGAATTATTAAAAGGAAGAAAGCCTAACATTTCTCATTCTAGAATCTTTGGTTGTAAATGTTTTATACATAATAATGGAAAGGACAATCTGGGAAAATTTGATGCTAAAAGTAATGAGGGAATCTTCTTAGGTTACTCACTTCATAGTAAGGCTTATAGAGTTTTAAATAATAGAACTAACTGTGTTAAATAAAGCATGCTTGTGGTTTTTGATGAATCAAGTGTTAAGACTAATTTGCACGAAGGAAGTGAAACTAAGGAACAGGTTACACAACCCGGTTCATTGACCGGAGTTAGTAAACATGGAAGTACCTTGACAGGGGAAATTGAAGCTGAAGGAACAGTGATGGGGGAACTGAGCCACCAACTACCCTAGCTCAGAATATCAACAGTGATCCTAGTATCTCACTAGGCTTGATCCAAAAAGGATACAAGCATCAAGGATCACATCCTATTGAGAATGTTCTCACTAATCTCACCTCTGGGATCACTACAAGGTCTGGTTTGAGAAGTATGTGTGCCTTCAAGGAACTCCTATTAGAGATTGAGCCAAAGAAGGTAACTAAAGCATTGCTTGATGCAGATTGTATTTTATCCATGCAGGAAGAGTTGAATCAGTTTGAGAAAAGCAAAGTATGGCACTTAGTCCCTCTCCCAAAACATAGATCAGTAATTGGGACTAAGTGGGTGTACAGAAATAAAGTTGATGATCATGGAACAGCTACAAGAAACAAAGAAAGATTGGTGGTCTAAGGATACAATCAAGAAGAAGGAATTGACTTTGATGAGACTTTTGCTCCTGTAGCAAGACTTGAAGCTATAAGATTATTTGTTGCCTTTGCTGCATATATGGAGTTTATTCTCTATCAGATGGATATGAAGAGTTCTTTCTTGAATGGCATTCTTAAAAAGGAGGTTTATGTTAAGCAACCTCCAGGATTTGAAAGCAAGGATCTTCCTGATCATGTGTACAAACTTGACAAGGCCTTGTATGGGTTGAACAATCTCCAAGGGCTTGGTATGAGAGATTGTCAAAGTTTGTATCGGAGCATGGTCATACCAAAGGTAAAATTGACAATACCCTTTTCTTGAAAACTAATGGAAAGGATTTGTTAGTTGTGCAGGTATATGTGGATGACATTATCTTTTGTTCAACCAACATGAACATGACTCATGAGTTTGCCAAACTCATGAATTGTGAATTTGAGATGAGCATGATGGGAGAACTGAATTACTTCTTAAGATTCCAAATAAAATAGTCTGCATCAGGGACAATGATCCATCAACAAAATTATGCCAAAGAACTTCTCAAAAGATTCTCCATGGAAGAGGCAAAAGAGATCAGTACTTCTATTGCCACTGCCACAAAGCTTGATTTGGATTAAACAAGTTCTGATGTGAAGTAAAAGATGTATAGAGGTATGATAGGGTCACCATTGTACCTCATAGAAAGCAGGCCTGACATTGTATTTAGTGTAGGGCTATGTGCTAGGTTTCAAGCAAAGCCTAAAGAATCACATCTAAAATCAGTGAAAAGAATCTTCAGATACTTAAAGGGAACAAGTGATCTTGGCTTATGGTATCCCAAAGGTAGTAACTTTAATTTGGTAGGATATTCTGATACTGGTTATGCAGGATATTTGGTGGACAAAAAAAGTACTACAGGTATGGCACACTTCCTAGAATCATGTTTGATTACCTAGTCCACAAAGAAGCAAAACTCAGTAGTTTTGTCTACTACTAAGGCTGAATATGTTGTTGCTGGATCATGTTGTGCTCAGTTATTATGGATCAAACAACAACTTATAGATTTTAGGGTAGATGTAGGTTGTGTTCCCATTTTTTATGATAACACAAGTGCTATAAATATTGCCAAAAATCCTGTCCAACATAAGAGAACTAAGCATGTTGATATTCGCTATTACTTCATTAGAGACAACATTGAAAAAGGACATATATAAATTATGTTTTGTTCTACTGAGAAGCAAATTTTTGATATATTTACTAAGGCTTTGAGTAGAGAACACTTTGAAAAAAATAGGTTAGCCTTGGGGATGATTAAAATTGTATAAATCTCCCCCAATGATTGATTATAATAAGTTGTACCTAAGTGATTGTTGATTAATTCAGTCTTACACATTTACTTGTGTATCCTAATTCCAAGATTTTTGGATAAATTGACTCAACTATGTGTTAATTGTGCAGAAAGACTGGAACACCATGGCAATTTTGTCCATTTTCTCCTTAGATTTTAGGTATGATTATTGCTTACCCATAGTATCATAAAAGGAAATAGGTTAACTACATGGTCCTTTCCGTTACACTAAAACCGCCAAAAACTCAAAAGCTTCCTTCTTTCAAAAGGCTGTCAGACCTTTCCCATCAAAACTGAAGTTCCAATCAACATATTTTCTTCACCAAATACAATTCATCAACGCTTCATATTCTCTCTTTCTTCACTTTAAATACGATTCTTTCACTTCTTATTTTTCATCATCCACAAAACCACAATCAAAATCATTGTTTCTCTCATGTATAACCATGGCATCCTCTTCTTCACCATTCATTAACTCCACTTCTACTCCATCAAAAGCTATTATTCTTTATCCTAATATTAACTTACCCCCTCTTATTCATCCCTCACCTTCTATCAAGCTATCCAATTTTGCAATGTTCCAGAATTTGCAAAACCTTTTTGCCTATTTTTCTTCCAAACCTTTACCCTCTTCTAAACCTGCACTGCCACCTTCAATCCCTCTTTAAATTCTTGATCGAGATGATCTTCCTATTGCAGACCTCATTTCTCGATGCTCCAGATCTAAACCAAAACAAAAACCCTTTTCTATCTTTGTTATTATTAATGTTGATGATATTGGTCTAGTAAAGCCTCCCCTTGTTGCTCCTTCTCCTCGAACTCCTCATACACGAGGAAAAAAGCAATGAGAATATGCTTCCTTGGCAGAAGCACTCTAGGCTAACAAAAGGAAATGTGTAGCTACTATTGGTTCTCCACTTCCTCCTTTTTCTTCACCTGATATTCTTATTTGCTCAAAGCGTAAGAGAAAAACTATCAAAGCAAAAGTTCCCCAACCATCCTCTCAGCCAAAATTAACCTCTACCCCTAAAAAATTCCTCATCTTCTAAACCCTTCTCTCACTCTAAAGCTTCATCATCATCCAAAGCTTCCCCTGCCAAAAAGGTCACTTCACAGTCAAAGAAATGGGTTAACTCACCTGTTTTTTCCAGCTCTTCTAACTCTAAATCTTTTCCTGATGTACTCTCCCTTGAGGCTGACCCCAATTTTGATGTTGACTTTGATACTGATACTGATACTCCTGTTGATAAAGCATCTCAGTTAGCCTATAATCTTCACTTTCAAAAACAAAAACTGGCTAGAGGATGTGTTGTGAATGGATTTGGGGATACTGATATGGATATCTTAGTTACCAAATTGAGAGCTCAGGGGTGGTCACATTTGTTTCTTCAAGGTGACCATCAAAGGAGATTTAGAAAAGAAGAGGTATACAAGTTTTACACAAATGGAGTTTTCATTGGGGAGATGTTCCCCACCACTGTACATGGGGTTACCATAAATCTCTATGTTGTTGATCTGGCTAGAATTCTGAATATTCCTACTGCTGGATGGGGCCACTATGTAAAGGTTACTTGTCCTCCTCTTGATAATCTTTC
Organism: Capsicum annuum; assembly: GCF_002878395.1. NCBI lineage: Eukaryota > Viridiplantae > Streptophyta > Magnoliopsida > Solanales > Solanaceae > Capsicum > Capsicum annuum. The sequence goes on along the minus strand of NC_061113.1, from coordinate 208,007,445 downwards.
CTCTGCTCTTGGCATTTCTAGAAAATTCTCTGGAAATCCCCATCTTCTCAATCATCATAGGGTCTTAAAGAATGAGATATCCCCACTTTATCAGTTTTACTTTGATGTGGTTCACAAAATGATCCTCCCTAGACAAGAAACAAGAATTATTGAAAATTATCTTGATCTTACTCTGATGGAATTGCTAGACACTGAGATACAAATAGATTTTCCTAGGTTGATGATCAAATACATGCAGAGGGTCTTACTACAAGATGTAAATGGTCATGCATTGCCTTATGAATTTTGGCTTGCTTCTGTGTTTGAGGACTTCCATGTGCCAGTCAAAGTCTGATCTCTGCAGACCACCAAGGATGTCATTGTGTCAGTGAACCATATTATTTTACCTGCTTTTATGATGCGTGCGGACAACCCAATGCAATGATTGAGGAATAAACTTGCTACGAAATAGACTAAAGTAGAGATGGCTCGGCTACATTGAAGGCTGCTCAGGATGCTCATGGGGATGAACAAAGGGTACTTCAGGCTCAGATTTCTTCCCTCACAGCCACTTTGGAAAAAGAAAGAGCTGAGAATGCTGATGTTATTAGAAAGCTGAAAGAGCTGAGAATGTTGATGTTATTATAAAGCTAACCTCTCTTATCCCCCCCCCCCCCCCCCCCCCCCCTCCTTATCAACTTAAGCTTCATCTTAGTGTCTTTAGCCTATTCTCCTTGTTCTTTTTGGTTCCTACTATTTCCTTTTTGCTGGTTCTGGGTACTGTAAATTGTATCTTGTCTAATGAATGATATGGATCTTTTTGCTTAGTATGTTCTGCTACTGTATTTTTTTTTGCATTATTGATAAAGATGATATTATGCAAAAATAGGAGTGGATAAGTATCATGTATTCAATACTTAAAGCAGATGCAAAGGAGAAGATAAGTGCAGCATCTAAAAGTTGAGTTGATTAAGAAGTCTTGTAGATATCATGAGATAAAGGAGAAGAGTCCTATTCAAACAAGGCAAGAGAGAGGTGGTAGAGAAAGAGTTCTATTCAAATAAGAAGAGTGAGTGAAATTACCTGGGAGTCCTAGTGAAGATAAAAGAATACATCAACTAAAAGACTCCATCAAGTGTTGGCTTAAATAGAAGAAACGACATTCAAAGTAGTAACTCGTGCACTAATAAGATAATCAACAATCAACTAAATAGTTCACTCACTTGAAAAAGAACCTGGTCCCTTGTTTAGCAAGTCTTAGACTGTGTGTACTAGGTAGGTTCTTTGAGTTGTAATGAGTCATTGTTCTAGTATCAGTACTTTATAAATTGAGTTAGGAATTGTGTCTTCAAGTTAGGGAACTTGAAGACTTGGGAACACTTATCTTGGGAAGATTTGTGTTTTTGTAGTTATAGAAATTAGAAGTTTTAATTCCAGTTTACAAGAAGTCTTGTAACTTTGATTGATTTTGAGGTTTAAAAGTTATAGTGAAGTTGGGGTTAAATTATGTAGAGGTATAGGTCATGGTTTTTTACCCCTTTCTTGAGCCGGGTGTTTTCCACGTAAAAACACTGTATTCAGCTATTACTTCTGTGAACCACGTCTACTTACTTGTTCCACGGATAGGCAACTAGTAGAGTCTAATATTGAAATCAGTAGGGCACGCACTTTAACAGTGTCCGACCAAACTAAGGCCTCATTTTTTTTAGCACTTAATGAGGTCTGAATCAAAATCATTTAGATGATAACTCATTAAGTGCATTTATTTTTCTTAAAATTCTACTTCTTTCGTTCCTAAATAAGTGGTGTTTTTAGTTTAGGCACACCCCTTAAGAAACTACTCATTCCTAGAAAACAAGGAGTGTTTTACTAACTTACCCTTAATTAATATCTTGAAAGAGATAACTTTTAATAGTTTCTTGGTTATGTAAAACTCTCTTTTCTGAAAGAACGGTAAAATTGGAACAACATCACTAATGACTTCTTGATTATCTATATCACCACTTATTAGGAACAAAATGGAACGGCTGAAACAACACGTATTTAGTAACAAAATGAATCAGTCAGATGTCAAATGGAGTCTCAAACTCATTCAGCGTTTTTTAGTAGCTCATTAAATGCATTAATTGCTAAGTTGAACTAAATATGGCACATTGATTTCATTTTAATTATTTTCCTAATAGGTTGTGGGGTTTCATAGCAGCATCTCCATAAGCTATGCAGTATGTTTTTGTCTCATTTCAAGACAATATATATCTATCTTTGTCTTTGCTTGTATTGTCATATTATTGATGTTATATTTAATTGCTATTTTTGTTAAATTTTATCTTGTGGGATATTATCAGGTATATTATTGTTGAATTATTCTTTATATTTTATACATGATAATGTTTTAATACAATATATTCAAATGTTAAGAAAATAGTTTTGATCATTCAATGTTCGGATTTACAAACAGCATCTTAATTTCAGATTCAGTCTTAATGAAAACAAATGAGGCCTAAGACACTTAAATTGGGACGAAGGGGATAATTGGCAACTGCTTCCACTGACCAAATCCTCTGTCTGATTTTGAGCAACAAATATCACAATGCCATGCATCCTGGTGCCAAAAAAAATAAAGAACAGAGTCAAAAATTAATAATATATATGCTTCTTTTGGAATAAATTTAAGGAGAAAGTGCTTCGAAGTAATAAAAGATCAGACAACCAAATTATATCAAGCAAGCAAGACAATATCACAAGAACAAAATCATAACCAGACGTAACCCCAACCATATGATGATACATTACTCTCCCTCAACCAAGCATTCAGCATAGCACATGACGTTAAACAAAAGGAGCTCAAACCGATAGCAGTGGTGATAGATCAATTTCTAACTTCAAGACTGAGAAACAAAAAATTAATTCAAATAGAAAATTCATGATAGCAAACATTACCAGGGTTGACTGTGGAAACAAGCCAAGTGAATAATGCCCAACATTCTCGTGTAATGAAAAGCACCATCTCTTCTTTGCCCAAGGGGAATAATACTCAGCCACAAACTTTCTCCAATAGGCAATGGATTTATCCTAATAGACATGACAAATCAAACAGAAATGAGACATGAACTTGTTCTGTATGAGGCATTCATCAAAACAAGAAATAAATAATGTCACTCACCATAGGTCGTTGATGCTGATGATACAAGTATTGCATTAACCGTCTAAAACATAAGAAATCATCAGAGGGACACTTCATCCCTGATACAGGCTGCACGCATTGTTGTTCAAATTATTGCCTTAGCTGCAGTTACTACTGTTGCTGCAATAATTGGGCTCTCTGCATCGGTGGCAGATACTGCTGATCTAAGGCCTATAACTGAGGACTCTGGGGTTCTGTATACGCAAAGGATCTCGTCTTTGCAATAGCTATTGTAGAATATCTTCCTGCTTAATGTCTAGCCGCAGTTTCTTTTGCATCTGAGATAAAGCAACAGGATCCTGGATGAATGATCCTGGAACCCTAAGTCCTTGACCATTAGGCAGTCCATTGGCCAGCTGAAGCTGCCCAACACTAGCTGTGGGAAGCGAGGTGGCACTAGAAGTGTCGTGACACTGGGGATTATGTTGAGGCTGTTGGGAGTTAGGATCTTTGTTAGAGCTGTGCTGAGCCAGTGAAGATCCATCTATGACTGAGGAACAATACACACTTATGTTATTAGAAGAAAATGACAGAGGTGATGCACACAACCGCGTATAAGACTCCGTATTGATGCTGACAATGATTAGTTATTTACTCTTTATGCAAACAAAAGGGGAATTAGAATGAAGTTGGCTAAATTAATGAGGAACAAAGAGAAGCAATTGAATGAAATGGAGGAGCAATGTTCAGTGATTAAAGCTCATTTAGAACACCCAGGCTGGGCAGTAAAGTTATTCAAATGCGCCAAAGCTAGCATCCCATATTGTTGAAGCCTTTTAAAGGCTATTACGGGGAAAGAAGTTTATTATATTGGTTTTTGGTTCTTGTGGTTTAGCGAGAAAAGAGAACAATCCAGTCTCATGCCTAACCGACTAAGCAATTGAGCTTCTTTTCATCCCAGGCCCAACAAAGTAGAAAAAGAACAATAAGTTATGATCAATGAAGAAGTGAAGAAGTACGTACAATGAAGTGATTGGTTAGTACGATAACTCAATATTATAACAGAATCATAAAAAGAAAGGTAAGTTAAGCCTTCCTTCTTCAAGACACAACAATGTTGTCCTAATGGGAAAACCCATTGCTGGAAGATACAATCTATTTTTTGAAAACCAAAGAAGATACGATCTTCTCTCTGCACAATATTTCTACATAACTGTCCCAATTCAACAATAATACATCAATCTCTCTTCGACATGCAGAATCTTTAGAATCCATCTCAGAGGCTCATGAGGGAGTGCAGGAGGCAGAAATTCACATCAATAACCTCAGGTTTCTCTCTTAAAGATTTGGTTAGACAGGTGGTACTACTTCTTCTGCCTTGGTTTGTCATGATATAGATTTACACAGTGACACACTCTATCTTTCTTGGCACCAAAGTGATGATGAAGGCATGCAAGGCCTTTGGGGTCAATGTTAAAGGTTTCGAACATGAGTTTTTTTTAATCTAATCATGAGAATGGATCAAAACGAAGGAAAAATTCCATCATCACACCCAACAAGAAGAAAGGAGAGATTGAAGTCCAATATTTAATTTTTGGGATCAATGAGCAACAGGAAGAACAGGGGCAGGAACCAACAAATCTCTTCCAATTAAAAGTGAAGATACTAAGCAGGAACAAACTTACATTCCATATCATGACTAGTCAAAAAATGAAAGCAGACATTGTGTATATCCAATAAACCAAAATGGACGGCTTGGACACAAGCCCAATTCACTAAATTTGGGGGAACATATGGACAAATTGGCAAGAGTTGAAACTCATTGACACTGGGGAAGGTATCATCATCTTGTGGGATAAGAGAATGTGGAAATGCATGGATTCCCATTAAGAATTTATTTTTTATTGTGTTGTTGTTTTTGTTACTTCTTTCTTGGAAAGTCTTCTTGAGGACTTCATACGGGATTTACATAAGTCTAAGGCCCTCACACTAATATTTAGAGGGAGGAATTATGGCATGGTGGTGAGGGGCTAATTCCAACAACCAGTTCGGATTCATGCAGAGTAGTTCAACTACAGAAAACATTTATCTCGAAAGGGAACTGGTGGAGAAGAATAAAAAGGGAATAAGGACATACATATAGTGTTCATCGATCTAGAAAAGGCTTATGACAAAATATGAATGGAGGTTCTATGTAGATGCTTGGAGGCCAAAGATGTACATGTGGCATGCACAAGGGCGATCAAACCCGAATAAGGACTGTAGGAGGAGACTCGAAACACTTCCAACTTTGATAAGGCTGCACTAGGAATCATCCCTTAGCCCATTTTAATTTACTTTGGTGTTAGACGGGTTGACACATCAAATCTAAGATGAGGTGCCATGGTGTATATTATTTGTGGATGATATAGTTCTAATTGACGAGACAGGCGGCGGACATAACATTATGCTGAAGGTTTAGAAAAAGACCTTAGAGATTAAGGAATTCAAGTTGAGCAAGACCAAAATAGAGTACTTAGAGTGCAAGGCAGTGACGTAATGCGAAACTAGTGTGGAAACGGGGCTTGATACACAGTCATCCATAAGAAAGGAAGTTTTAAGTATCTATTTTTTTAATAATTGTGGTGTACGAGCTAGCTTTTGTGCACCTTGACTAAATCTACGAGATACCAGCTACCTTCCAACTGCAATAAATACTAGGCAATTGTGTCCACCAAGGCTAGGACGGATCGGAGTTTTTTATCTGTTTGGAAATTTGAACCTGAGAACTCAGGTTCTTAATCCACTTCATTGACCACTGGGTCACACCCTTGGGTGCTAGAAATTTCAAGTATCTAGGCCCTACTATCCAAGGAGACGGAGAGATAGATGAGAATATCACTCATTGCATTGGTGCAGGATGGATAAAATAGAGGTTCACTTCTAGAATCTTATGTGAAAAGAAGATTCCACCAAAACTTGAAATATAATTTCTATAGAGTGATGGTTAGAGCAACTAAGTTTTATGGAGTAGAGTGTTTCTCAATAAAGAACTCTTATATTCAGAAGATGAAAGTTGCAAAAATGAGGATGTTGAGATGAATGTGTGGTCATAATAGAAGAGATAAGATTAGAAATTAGGAGATTCAGACAAGGTGAGAGTATCTTTGATGAAGAAAAGATGGGGGGAAGAGAGGTTGAGATAGTTTGGGTATAAATACCTAGTGCAGAGGTATGAAAGGTTGACTATGGGTGGTTTAAGGAAAGGAAGAGGAAGAACAAAAAGTATTGAAGAGAGATAATTAGACATGATATGACACAATTTCAGCTTACCTAAGACATAACCTTAGAATTTAGATTTGTGGTTGTGGAGGCCACAAATTAGGGTAGAAGGTTAGTAGGTTGTAGTGTGTCGTCTCAATATCCATGCATACTTAGTCGTAGTATTGTTCATGTAGTTTCTTGCTTAGATTTTTGTCGCCTTATGTTTTTTTTTTTGTACTTAGATTATCTATTAATTTGTTATAGTTACTTCTCAGTATGCTTTGTTATGCTTTTACTTCCATTACTCCTTTTGAACTGCTTTTGACTGTATTTTCTTGAGTCAAGGGCCTATCGAAAACAGGCTCTACCTTTAATATTGGGATAAGGTCTACATACATTTATTCCTCTTCAAACTCCACTTTCTGGGACTACACTATGTATGTTAATGTTACATGCTTTAAGTATTTATGCATGCATGTGTTTGCGCAAGTTAGTGTTAATTTAATCTCTTTTGTTCTCTTTCTCTATATACATAAATAAATTTTGATCGCCATTAATAAAAATATTTTAAAATTTATTTACAAAATAAATAGGTGATCTATGAAAAATTTAATCATTATAAAAAATATCTCTATTTGTATTAATTATTTGATATGTTAAAATATGTTTATAGGATTGTGAGTCTTTGTTATCTTCACTAATTAGGCCTTGATTATTATTAATATATTTCTTATTCTGGTCATTTATTTCATTATAGAACATCATTAACTTATATAATCAATTAGTAATCTCACGTTTTATCACAAAAATAATATTATTGTTTAAGATGGCAGTCGTATTTTCATAGACTCTTGAATGATGAGGAGGATAGAGACAATGTGTTAGGGAGTTGGAGAACTCAGGGAAGTGTCGTAATTTTAGTTATTATAGACGTTTTAAGGTGGAGGAGGTCAGAGAGGCTATTCGTATGATGCAAAGGGGTAGGGCGACGGGGACTGACGAGATTCCATTGGATTTTGGAAGTTTACTAATGGGGTTGGTTTATGGTGGTTGATTGAATTGTTAACGGTATTTTCAAGTCTACAAAAATGCCTGAGGCTTGGAGATGGAATACTATGATCCCTTTATATAAGAATAAGGGTGACATCCAGAGTTGCAACAACTATAGGAGTATTAAGTTATTGAGTCACACTATGAAGATTTAGGAGAGGGTGGTTGAGCGGAGGTTGGGGAGGATAGTGTCTATTTTGAAAAATCAATTTGGATTTATGCTCGGTCGCTCAACGATAGAGACAGTTCACCTAGTGTAGAGATTGGTGGATTAGTATAGGAAAATAAAGAGAGACTTACACATGGTATTCATCAACCTAGAGAAGGCATACGACAAAGTCCGTAGGAAGGTTCTTTGGAGATGCTTGAAGGTGAGTGGGTCCTGGTGGCGTACATCAAATCAATTAAAGACATGTATGATGGATCAAAGACTCAGGTAAGGATGGTGAGAGAAAATTTAGAGAATTTCTTTGTCTTGACAGGGTTGCATCAGGGATCGACTCTTAGCCCATTTTTATTTACGTTAGTGATAAATGTGTTGATACAGTGTATTCACAGAGAAAGGTGTCTTGGTGTATGCTTTTTGCAGATGATATAATTTTAATTGATAACATACGTGGGGGGATGATAAATTAGAGGTTTGGAGACAAAGGGTTGAGTCTAAAGGGTTCAGATTGAGTAGGACCAAGACAGAGTATATGGAATGCAAGTTTAATGACTTGAGATAAGAGAACGAGGTGGTAGTAAGGTTGGATTCCCAGGTTATTTGTAAGAGGAATAGTTTTAAGTATCTTGGGTCTATGATTCAGGGGAATGGAGAGATTGATAAGTATGTCTCCCACCGTATTAGGGCAGGATGGATGAAGTAGAGGCTCGCCATGGGAGTGTTGTGTCATAAGAAGGTGTCGCCCAAGATTAAAGGCAAATTCTACAGAGTGGCAATTTGTCCGTCATGATATATGGAGCAAAGTGTTGGCCATTTAAGAACTTCCACATTTAAAAATTGAGGGTGGCAGAAAAATGGATGTTGCATTAGATGTGTGGGCTTACTAGGGCAGATAGGGTTAGGAATGAGACTATTCGGGATAAGGTGGGAGTGGCTTCGGTGGAGGAGAAGATGCAGGAAATGAGGCTAAGATGGTTCAGGAATGTTATGAGGAGGGGCATGGATGCCTCTATTTGTAGGTGTGAAAGGCTAGCTTTGGATGGTTTCAGGCAGGGTAGGGGTAGCCCGAAGAAATACTAGAGAGAGGTGATTAGACATGACATGGAACAGTTACAGCTTACTGAGAACATGACCCTAGATAGGAAGGTATGAAAGATGTGAATTAGGTTAGAAGGCTAGTGGATGTGGGTGAGTTGTATTAAGTAGTTAGGAGAGCTTTGGGGTAGTCGGGCTGGTAGTCTTAGGGTTTTGTCCATAGGTTGGAGCTGTTAGTAGGAGGGTATGAGGGTGGTGGGTGCATTTGGGTTGTTAGTGTAAGGTATTACTTTGTGGGTTTCTTATTTCTGTTATTCCATCTTATTTCATGTTTTATTATTCTTTGTCTTGAGCCGGGGATCTATTGGAAACAGCCTCTCTATTTCTCCGGAGGTGGTGGTATGGACTGCGTACATTTTACCCTCCCCAGACCTCACTATATGGGAATACACTGGGTTTGTTATTGTTGTATAGGTAAATTAACTGGATTTTTTAAAAAATACACAGTGATTTCAAAGAAGTAAACACAAGAAGATAAAGGTTGATAATGTAAGGATAAAATAGGTATTTAAAACATATCATGACATAAGCGAGAGAATGTCTACTCTTGTTTCATTTAAAAAAAGTCTCTGGCAGAAATGCGAGGTAAGGTTGCATACAATACACCCTTGTAGTAGGGCCCTTCCCCGGACCCTGTGCAAGCGGGAGTTTTAGCGCACCAAACTACCTTTTTCAAAAAAAAAAATTGTGGTCGCTCACATGGCATGCATGAATAGAATTCTCTACCTTATTCATTTTCTTTAAAATGGAAAGTTGGCATACAAAGTGTACTCATGCTTTGGTTAAAAATTGCTCAATGCCGAAAATTTTAAATTTCAAAAGACTTATACATGTATCTACTAAGCATATGGATGAGCTTTCTTGTATGAATTGGTTTCGTTGGGGTCAAGTAGAGGTTTGGGTGTGGTTCACATGGATTTTGGGGAGTGACACTAAGAGTATGTTTGGAATAGAGAAAAATATTTTTCAGAAATGTTTTCAAGTTTTTCCATGTTTGAATGGTCGAAATGGAAAATCATTTTCTAGGAAAAAGAGTTCCTTAAAAATAGGAAAAGAAGTTCCCTAATGGAAGCTGAGATAACAAGTTTCATGAGTGACATTACAAGTTCATTATCCCCCCCGCCCCGCCCCAACCCCTTCATCATCCCACCTATGAACCCTCACTCCTCATATTGTTTAGCTAGATTACGTACAAATGCTCATAGGATAGCATTTGTTATAGTATAGATGAAAATATTTCAAGGAAAAAGACTAGTTATTGCGGTGTAGGGTAAAAGCTAATCTAGGTGTTCACACACTTTCCATATGAGGTTCCAACAAATGCAATGAAGCTTGCCACAGGATGTCCTTCCCCCTCAGGTATAGTATGCATCAGATGATTTAACTAGGAGCATATGAAAGGAAGGAAGCATGCATAACAGCGGCACCATGATATTATAGGGATTATACCTAATCCCATAAAGAGTGCACGATCTCCACGCCAATAACGACTAAGACATGCGAAGGGTTAGGGAGTTGGCTAGTTGAGTCGATCGTTTATATATCTGAATCCCATAATTGTGCCCCCATCTAATCTTTTGCTTTACAAAATATTACTCTCTAATGTTCTCAACAAAGTGATAATTTCTCAGCATAAGCTCATCAAGCAATTTTCATTATTGTTCAAGAGATAGAATAGTAAATTACTTCCCTTTTTAAATATTTTAAAAAAAAAAACTGTTAACTACTGTGTGTATACTCCAGAAGATAAACTGACACCTTTATATTGACTCTACAGCATCAATAATAGAATCAGTATCATCTGAGTATATCTGTTTACAACAAAAACAAAATAGCAAAAGACAATCAATTTGGTCTTTTGCATACTATTCTTTGTATTTTGAAAACATAGTGAACTCTTCTCCTTCCGGATTGTCCACCATATGCTAGCAGCGACAATTCTCCATCTACTTTTGTTCTTCACCATAGAACCTACCACCCAACTCTATAAATCTTCTATAATATTCCCAAAGAAGATCAAAGAAATATATTTCTAAAGAAAATTCTCGATAGCTGTAATATAATTTTCCTTCCTTGTATAACTCAGTTCTTTAATTGTTTTTCTTTGATAAGGTTGATATTTTATTGAAAGGTACCAAGATGGGACCGGGAAAGGAACAAAAACATCAAAAAACAAGAAAAAAATAGCCTCTAATACTTTTTTCTCTAACATATCCACTAAATTCATATTATGGATTCAAACTCTCTATTAGGCTGCCTTTATTCCAAAAATACAAATTATGTGAACTTCTATCCTTAATTCTAGAAATGTGCGTTCACTGCCCTTCAAAGCAAGCTTTGTTCCTCTCTAAACAAATTGTCCATAAGATGCACAACAGAATAGTTCTCCAGCATCTATTACATAGGATAAAACCACTTTTCTGCAAGTTATTTTGAGTTAAGCATGCTTTCCAAGTTGTAACCCATCAAAAATGATACGAGAATAACCACGGAGATAGACATATGTGAGATGTATTAAACTCGAGACTTGGAGTGTGCAAGTGAAGTGCAAAGAAGGGCCTAAATAGTCTCCAAAACAGTCCACAAACTACACTCCAAGGGCACCTAAAGTGAAGCTTTTGACTAAGGGGTCTTTTGGACATTTCACACAATTTTTGTAACCTACTATAAATAGAATATGTTAGGTCATTTACTACTTAGACTTTGATGATATTTGTAAGTTGTATAACACTTTGAAAGACAAATCCTCTCTTCTCTTTAGGAGGCAACCCAAAATTAGGGTGATACTAGTGTGGAATCACTAGTGTTAGATTCATGGCTTGAGACGTTGGTGTTTAGAGGAGATAAAGCCCCTATTGTTTCAACGTAGGAGTTAGGTTAACCATTGCGTGTAGTGTTAAGGGTCCAAGAGTATCACATGTTCTAGGGTTCTTAAGATTATACCAAACAAGGTCTAACTATCTATCCTTTGTTCATTTTATTCTTGTAATCATTTGTACTAGATTGTTCTCGTTTCTAGGGAATCCGTGAGTTGTTGTTATAATATTGTTGTGTTCTTCTTCTTGTTTTGTAACTGAGTTTGGTTGTTTTGTGCTTTTCCTTGCTTTTCTTGTATCATTTGGTATCAAAGCTTGTGGTTGATTTTGGTCCAACAAAATCAATCTTGGGCTTGCTAGAAAAATCAAAAAAGAAAGGGAGAAGTGTTCTTGTTGTTGACTTGGCCAAGAGTTTTGTGACTAGATCTAGTATATTTTTGGTTGTCTAGTGTGTTTTCTAGTGTTGGTTTCTTTCTTACCAACACGAAAAATGTCTAGATCTAAAGTTGAGCTTATAATATTGACTAATGTTGTGGTGACTTAAAGTTGGCCGCGTGTTGAAGATTGGTGGATGATTGATGGTATTGTTGTTGTGTTCTTGAGAAGTTGTTGTTATGTTCTTGAAGATTGTTACTGTGTTCATCTTGCTCTTCACCTAGTCTTATAACTTAAACTACAAAAAGTGCAAACTTGATTAAAAAAGGTGAAGATAAAGTTGTAAAGTTTGTTGGTGAGAAGACTTGAACCATCGCTTTCTAGACTTGACATCAACTTTTTCAACTACTATCCTTAACTCAAGGAGCCTTGTTTGGTGGAACTAGTACAAGTCAAGATCATCTTTTTTTTTTTAGAATAGACTTACAAAAGACTCAAGACTTATACTTTCCCTCCAAAACCAATTGTCTTTCATTCTAAATTGTGTGAAGGTTGAAAATTTCAGATTTGTGATTAATTTGTGTGGGTTCGAGACAAATTGCATACTTCCATGTCACCACTTGCTACTGTTCACATCAATAATTAAGCTCAAATTTGGATTTTTATAGTTTCTAATTGTTGATTCTTGATTTCATTAGTTGATCCTAGAAGTAATTAACAAACTAGTAAACTCCTACTAGATTGTCAATTAATCCTTTGCATTTGTTGTTCGTGTCTACATTATTTTGTGTTTTTTTTGTTTTTGAATCGTAGAATTTCTTGGTTCAAGTCCGTACACCATTTCGACCAAGGAGTAGACTCACCCCTCGACTTATCACAAACTACTAGCCAGCTTGCAACACTTGTGAATCCAAGTGTGATACGATCAAGTGTGTGAGAGTGTGGTGAGGTTGTTCCGAACTAACTTGTGCTTTTCTTTGTAGCCTTTTTATTTTCTTTTCTTTTAGGTACAATTACAAGGGAACCCACGGCTTCAACCTATCAACCCATGGACAACAATGCTACCAATGTTAAATTAGCCTACCTTGACACTATTTCTTGAGACCTAGATATGGCAAATGAAAGATTGGATGATATGGTAGGTCAAAAGGAGCAAGTGGTATGCCCAGACATATGTCAAGAGGAAGGTCGTAGCTCATGTGAGCTACGAGGTAAAAACGATATCCCCTACCCACCTATGAACTTAGAATGTTGGGTTGTAGCTAATAGGAGCCAAGTAGGTGTAGTTGCGTCTTTGCCTAGTGTAGAGGTGCTCGAGCCGTCCTTTTGTGATACTCTTGGTGATGTTAGGTCGTAGGAGGACCAAACTCTTATTGTAAGTACGCAAGCACTAGTTGATCCTTTAGATGACGAAATTAATTCTTCTCACAAGAATAATTTGTGTCCATCTAGTGCTAGCCCTTATAACTCGAGTAAGACTCCATTACCAATTGACGAGAGTATTCACACACTAGTTGACTCTTGTCCAAGCCAAGGTGAGTCTATGTTGGTATGTAAGTTTCCAAAAACTAGTGAGGATGTGAATGAAGATCAACTTACTTATGAATGTATTCCACTACTTAAGCATATGTGTGGTGTGCTTGAAAAATCTCAAGTTAGTAATGGTGTTTATAGGGTTGATCTTAATGGTGCACATGACTCTTTGAACATCTTGTGTGGTAAAAGCCTTGCTAGTAGTTTTGTTCATAGAGATCATGTGTATGGAAATGTTGTAAATGATGGCATATGTCTTTTTGAGGTAGGACTTCTAGGTCGTATCTCTCTATTCTTGAATATTAGTCTTCTCTTAAAAGTAAATGTCATGAGTGATTGTGGGAGTGATATTCTGGGGGAATAAAGGGTTTTCCTCGGCTTAGACCCTTGGCTACTTCTCCCATTTGACCCCGGCACCCTCTCAGAATATCGGAATTTCTATATTTCCCACTTAATACTTGGTAAAGACGACAAGTAATGTTTGATTGTGGGTGCTAATGAAGGAAGGAAAGTTTCTTCCTTACCTCTTTTTGTTGATGATGACCTCTTCCTTTATGCCATTTATACTAAGGTTTTCATGTTCAACACAAAGGACCTGTGGGTATACTCCAAGTTTGTCACACCTCGGCATGGCATGTGATATATGTATTTTGCTAATTCTAACCCTTATGTCATGAGGATATTTTGCTTGTTGTCTTTCTTTGATTTTGCAAGGAGTGGATTTGAGGTCGAATCCTTTTTTAAGAAGGGGAGGATGATACGAGAATGACCACAGAGATGGACATATGTGAGATGTATTGAACCCGAGACTTGGAGCGTGCAAGTGAAGTGCAAAGGAGGTCCTAAATAGTCTCTAAAATAGTCCACAAAATACACTCCAAGGGCACCTAAAGTGAAGCCTTTGACTAAGGAGTCTTTTGGACTTTTCACACAATTTTTGTAACCTACTATAAATAGAATATGTTAGGTCATTTACTACTTAGACTTTGATGATATTTGTAAGTTGTATAACACTTTTAAAGACATTTCCTCACTTTTCTTTAGGAGGCAACCCGAAATTAGGGTGATACTAGTGTGGAATCACTTGTGTTGCATTCATGGCTTGAGATGTTGGTGTTTAGAGGAGGTAAAGTCCCTCTTGTGTCAACATAGGATTTAGGTTAAGCATTGTGTGTAGTGTTAAGGGTCCAAGAGTATCACATGTTCTCTGAAACCTTGGCTGACAACTAGTGTTAGAATGGAATTCGGCAATACTCACATCCTTTTTGGAAGAACAGTTGAACAAAGTAGGAAACTTATCCTTTAAACATACATCACCAACCTACAAATTTGTCCAAATTTTAGTTTTATCTCCATTTCCTACCTCCCTGGTGAATTGACTAAAGTCTTCCCAAAGTTTTCTTATGTTCTTCCACACTCCCCATTCATTGTACTCCATTTATCCTTCTTTCCGTAAACAACATTTATAAGCTTTTTCCAAATTTTCTTACCTTCCAAGCTATACCTCCATAACCATTTGAGAAGCAAACTTTTATTATGTAGCTTTAGATTTCTCACTCCTAAGCCACCTCCATTCTTGTCTTTAAGAACCACTTCCCATTTCACCAAATGGAATTTTTTCTTGTCTACATTACCCTCCCATAAAAATTGACTTCTCAAAGAGTTCATTCTTTTCTCCATATTCTCTGGCAATGAGAATAGGGACATTAGATAAGTAGGCATACCATCCAATACACTGTTAACAAGAGTGAATCTTCCCCTAAAAGATAAATATTGTTTCTTCCATGGAGTAAGTTTACTCACACATCTATCTAAAATACCTTGCCAAATACTTTGATCATTCCTTTCGCCCCTAGTGGAAGTCCCAAATAAACTATGGGAAATTTTTGCATCTTACATCCCATAATGTCGGATAGTTCCTCTATGCAATCATGTGCATTGATGCTGAAAATACTACTCTCCAGATCAACTTTCAAACCTATAATTGCTTCAAAAATCAGCAAAATCCCTCTAAGAGAAAGTATTTGATCCTTATCTTCTTCAAGGAAAAGAAGTGTCATCGGCATAAATATTGTGTGATATCATAACCTTATCAACACAATTTCTTCCAAAGCTCATACCTTTTGTCCAACCCAATTTTTCAGCTTGCTTCATCATCACACTGAAAACTTCCATCATCAGAGTAAACAAATAAGGGGACAGTGAAACCCCTTACCTAAAACCTCTTTGGGAGTTTAAAAAACCATGTGGACTCCCGTTTATCAATATAGAGAATTTTATAGTAGAAATGCAGTACTTGATCCATTCAAGCCATTTATCACCTAAATTCATCTATTTCAAAGTATTTAATAGACATGACCAGTTGACATGGTCGTAGGCCTTTTCAAGATCAAGTTTGCAAGAAACTCCTTTTCTCTTCGACTTCATTAGTTGCTCAATACTTACATTGGCGACCAAAGTTGCATCCGCTATTTGCCTCCCTTTAATAAATATTTTTTGATGTTCTGACACTAACTTATCAATCACCAATTTGAGCCTTTCGATCAATATCTTAGCAATAATTTTTTACACACTCCCGAGATTGAAATCTTTCACCTTAACTGCCCCCTTCTTTTTTGGAATAAAAGCAATAAACGCGGCATTTAAACTTTTAACAAAAGAACCTTTCTGATGGAAAATTTACACTATTCTCCAAACATCATCCTTTATTGTTTTCCAACATCTTTGGAAAAAATGCAAATTAAATCCATTGGGACCGGGAGCCTTATCTTCTCTAAAGGATTTAATGAAAACTTCCGGTTCTTCCATGGTAAAAAGTCTTTGAAGCTACTCTTTGTCTTCATAAGGAAGTCTTTTCAACTCTTGGCCCTCCCAATTTGGTCTTCATTCTTCATTCTCCCTAAATATATTTTGATTAAAAAAAATCTTGAATATGTTCCTTTATAATTTCCTTATCGTCCACCTGCTCCCTGCCAATCATTATTTTGTCAATACAATTAAATCTTTTATGTGCATTTTCCTGTCTTTGAAAAAACTTGGTATTTTTGTCGCCTTGTTTAATCCACAAACACCTGGATTTTTGCCTCTATGAGATCTTTTTAGCTTTTGCCACCTCCAACTCCTTTTTTATTGAATTTCTTTTTGTCACAATCTGCTCTTCATTTTGAAACATACTTCCCTCATGATCAACATTTTCTAGTCTTGCCAAAGCTTTATTTTTTCTCTCCTCCAAGCTCCCAAACACCTCCTTATTCCATTTTTTTAAATCACTTTTCAATTGTATTACCTTCACAGCAAGAATGACATCTGGTTCCCCCTTTACAACATAGGATTTCCATCAGTTATCAATCATTTCCTCAAAGCCCTCGCGTTCAAGCCATATATCTTCAAACTTGAAATATCAATTTTCTTTTATCCATTCACCACACTCAAGCATGATTGAACAGTGATTTGAAGTAATTCTGGGGAGAACCCTCTGTTTGATGAATTTAAAATGTCCATTCCACCTATCTCATATTAGGAATATGTCGATTCTAGAATCATATAGTCTATTTTTGCCTCTAAAACAAGTGAAATCACCTCCATGAAGTGGAAGATTTATCAAAGAGAGATCATGAATAAGTTTTGAGAATTCCCTTATTACTCTGGTGTTTCTAGCCCTTCCAATCTTTTCTTCTACAAATCTAACAACATTGAAATCTCCCCCCCCCCCCCCCACCGTCCATGGTTACGCCATAATTTCATTGATCGCAGCAAGTTCCCGCCATAATTTTTTCCTGATTTTTCTATCACAAGGTCCATAAACTCTTGTAAAAGAATATTGAAGACCAAAATTACATTCTTCCATTAAAACAGTAAGTGAATGCTGCCCCAGAACTTTTTCTAAGCATTTCCATCTTCTTTTAATCCCAAAAAATTAAAATTCCTCCGCTAATGCCTTATGCTTCGACCTCAACCCATTCAGACCATCTTGAACCACCTATCTATTTGATACAGGTATGATCCACCCTTTTTCATCTTGGTTTCAGTGAAACAAACAATATCTGCATCCCATTTTCGTAGTAGAAGATTAACCATAATTCTCGTATCTTTGTCATTTATCCCCCTAACATTCCAGCCTATAATTTTCATCTTCATTGACCATATGTTATAGCCCTCCTACCCCTCTTCCTACCACCATTATTGGACTCACCCCCAAAACCAACACCAAACTCCAAAAGCTTCCTCTATAACAAGGGTTTTGACCATATGTTATAGACCATATGTTATTTAATTGCTATCAATTATTTTGTTTATTATTTCAATTTCTATTTAATACTTCAATCACTGAATCAAAAGCTTAATCATTTGATTCATTTAAGTTGCAAAAGACATCTTTCAAACAAGTTCAGCAGTTTCCCTTATAAAAGAATTTTAGACTATACAGTTTTGCTTTTCAAACAAATTCATCGGTTTCCCTGATAAATGAATTTTAGACTATACAGTTTTGCTTACTTACCAAACACTAGAAAATAAGTAAGAAACAAACCTGTTTACAAAGAAAAGGTTTTCAAGGAAAAGATTTTCAATGGATAACATTTAGGAAAAAACTTAGCATAGAGATCAACTAAGTGGTGTTTTCCTCAGAAGTGTTGTTCCTCACCCTGTTTCCTTAGATAAGAAACTAATGTTAGAGTTTTAGGAGCTGATATGAAGACTACGTCAATTTTTCTCTCAAACTACTAATTATCCATCTAAAGAGCTTATAGGTTAGATGCCCCAAAACCCAAATTTCTATTTGACAAAAGAAAAGATATAATAACCAAAGCACCATTTGCATTTACCTTTGCAGATCAAAAATTGATGTTATAATTTTTTGGATTGAGGATGAGAATGCAGCAAAAAAAATCAAAAGAAGCTGCATTCTCAACTGGAGAACTCCAATGGAATCGTCATGCTAAGAAAATGAAATCGCAAGTGAATAAAAACCAACCTGTTGAAGTATTGAGTTATTTGTTGTTATTTTTATTTTTTAGTTTAGTAATTTTATTTCTGAAATTCAATTATTTAGTTGAGATAGAATAGGACTTTATTAGTTTCTTAGTTGAAAATAGAATAGGAGTCTTTTGTCTATTTATTTTCTAAGATGTGAATGAATAAATAGGGCAGAATATTTTTTTATCAAAAACGTGTCTTTTCTTATTCTTCTATGTATTCTGTAGAACAACAATTGGTATCAAGAGCTATTTGATTCTAAGGCTTGTGAGTTAGAGAAGACCCCAAAAAAACCTGTGTAAAAGTCAATATTGTTATGGCTTTCAGCAATTTCTCAATTCCTTCACCTCCAATTTTTTTTAGTGAGAATTATCCAATTTGGGTTGTCAAGATGATGGAAAGTGGTAGAGGTTGTAGGAGAGGAAAATCCTTTGCCAAATAATCCAACTATGGCGTAAATTAAGAATCACATAGAAGAGGTTTCAAAAAAACTTAAAGCTCTCTCTTGCATACAATCAGCACTTTCGAAAGTAATTTTCGCAAGAGTTATGGTGAGTGAGACTGCAAAGGAAGCTTGGGACAAGTGGAAAAAAAATTCACGGAAGTGACAAGATCAGGAAAATAAAAGTGATAAATCTGAGAAAAAAGTTTGAAATTCTCAAAATGAAGGATTCAGAAACTATTGAAGAATTATCCAACATGCTCCTCAAGCTCAAGAGCAAAGAAGATCCTTGAGGCTAGAAGAAGCTACTGAAATTGCTCTTCAAGCCAAGTTCAAAGGGAAGATTCAGATGCAAAAGGAAGTTAATGTCCTAGAAACTTCTACTAATTCTAGTAGGAAAAATCAAGGCGATTCTCATAATGGAGTCAAGAAGAAAAAAAACTTTTATGCATGAAAGTACTATAGAAAAAACAATCATAAAGAGGATTATTTTTGTTTTAAACTAAATAAACCACCTCTCTAATGTATATATTGAAATAAGCTTGGCCATATTGAAAGGTTTTGCATAGTGAAGAAGAAGAACAACCAACAAACTCCAAAAGCCAATATTTCAGAAGTTAAAGAACATGAGGAGTTTATGTTTACGGCGATGGAAGCAACAAGTTTGGATGATGAAAACACATGGTTTCTAGACAACTGTTGCACTCAACACATGACCAGTAAACAAGAATATTTTACGAAGTTGGAATCTGCTAAAGGTAGTGTCAAATTGGAGATTGTTGGAAAAGGAACTATGGCAATTGAAGCTCCCAAAGGTACTAAATTTATTCAAAATGTTTTGTTGGTACCTGATCTTTACCGAAATTTATTGAGTGTTGGTCAAATGCTAGAACAAATTTATATGTTACTGTTCAAAGACAAAAGATGAGTTATTTCCGAATCTAGCGGCCAAGAAGTGATTACGGTTGAAATGATAAAAATAAGTTTTTCTTTGAATTGGAACTTAAATTCTGAGCAAGTTTGTCGAAGTAGTAGATATGAGCAGGATTTAAAATTATGGCACAAAAGATATGGCCATTATAACTTGAAATCCATTCAATATGCTCAAAAGCATGATTTAGTGAAGGACTTGCCTGAAACTAAGTTATGCTCAGATGTGTGTGAAAGTTGTCAACTACAAAAGCAACACAAATTGCCTTTTCCAAAGTTAGCAACATGGAGAGCAAGTGAGAAGTTAAAACTTGTTCATTCTGATATTTGTGGACCGATGAAAACTTCTTCAATCAATGGTAGCAAGTATTTTATTCTTTTTATAGATGATTTTACTCAAATGACCTGGGTATATTTTCTTAAGAAAAAGCTTGAAGTGTTTGTTGTTTTTAAGAAGTTTAAAGCTTTTTGTGAAACTTAAAGTGGAAGCTTGTTGAAAACTCTCCGAACAGACAATGAGAAGGAGTATACTTCAAGTGAATTTCATTTGTTTTGTGATGATATGGGAATTGAACATCAACTTACAGTCACTTAATCACCCCAGTAAAATGGAGTGTCTGAAAGAAAAAATCAATT
Organism: Capsicum annuum; assembly: GCF_002878395.1. NCBI lineage: Eukaryota > Viridiplantae > Streptophyta > Magnoliopsida > Solanales > Solanaceae > Capsicum > Capsicum annuum. The sequence goes on along the minus strand of NC_061113.1, from coordinate 207,987,082 downwards.
TGTTCTTGAGATGGCTAGGTGCATAATTTTTGAGAAAAAGTTGTCAAAGTCTTTTTGGGCGGAGGCGGTGAACACATCAATTTATCTGTAAAATAGACTGCCAACAAGGGTTGTGGATGGAATGACACCAGTTGAAGCTTGGAATGGCATAAAACCATCAATTAGGCACCTAAAGGTGTTTGGTTCTTTCTGTTATACTCATGTACCAACTGTCAAACAAAGTAGGCTTGATGAAAAAGATGAAAAGGGAATTTTGGTTGGTTATAGCTCTATATCAAAGGGCTATAGAATCTACAATATTGAATCTGGGATAGTTTTTATAAGTTGAGATGTAGAGGTGGGTGAAGATGCTTATTGGGATTGGAATATCTCTCAAGCCAGAAAGATGGTTTTTGAACCTACTTTTCACGATTCAAGTGAAGACTTGGAAACAAATAAAGATGAATATTTTGTTGTTAGAGGCACCAGATCATTGGCTGAAATTTATGAAAGATGTAATCTTGTTTTCCTGGAACCTTCAAATATCCAGGCTGCCTGCAAGGTTGAAGAATGGAAGCAAGTGATGGAGGAGGAAGTTTCCATGATTGAGAAGAACGAGACATGGAAACTTATTGATAAACCTAAAAATAAGCAAGTTATTGGAGTTAAATGGGTATAGAGAGTGAAACTATATGCGGATGGATCTATCAACAAGCACAGAGCAAGGCTGGTCATTAAAGGTTATTCTCAATAGCCTAGAGTTGATTACTCGGATACTTTTGCACCTGTTGCAAGGATGGACACCATCAGAATTTTGATTGCATTAGTAGCACAGATGAAGTGGAAAATCTGGCCTTTAGATGTCAAATCTGCCTTCTTGAATGGCTTTATAGAAGAGAAAATTTATGTAGATCAACCCAAAGGTTTTATGGTTCAAAGAAGTGAAAGTAAGGTGTATAAGCTTCAAAAAGCTTTATATGGGTTGAAACAGGCTCCAAGGGCTTGGTATAGAAGAATCAATGATCAATTATGTAACCAAGGTTTACAAAAAAAGTGACAATGATGCTACACTTTATGTGAAGACACTCCCTAATGATGGCTCATTAATTGTTTCTCTATATGTGGATGGTTTGCTTGTTACTGGAAGTGATAAGGAAGAGCTGCAAAAGTTTAAAGTGAAAATGGAGAAATAGTTTGAAATGTTAAATTTGGGAGAGATGAAGTATTTTTGGGGGCTGGAAGTATGCCAATCAAAATCTAGATTTTTTCTCAATCAACACAAGTACGCTTTGAAGATTTTGAAAAAGTTCAGAATGCAAAATTGTAAACCTGTTCCTATACCATTGGTTTTGAATACAAAATTCTTAAAAGAAGACGAAGTAGAGAAGTATGATGCTCCATTATATAGAAGTTTGATTGGAAGTCTCTTGTACTTAATGGCTTCAAGGCCTGATTTAATGTATGCCACTAGTTTGCTTTCAAGATTTATGCAAAGTCCCATAGACATTCATTTTGCTATTACAAAAAGAGTACTTAGGTACTTAAAAGGTACTTTACAACTCGAAATATGGTTTAGACCAATTGAAGAAGGTGTTTTGCTTGGCTTTGTTGATAGTGATTGGGATGGACATATTGACGATATGATGAGCACTACTGGCTATGCTTTTCCTTGGGTTCTGGTGAGTTTTCTTGGAATTCAAAGAAGCAAGAAATAGTGGCGCAATCCACTACAGAGGCAGAGTATGGAGAAGCATCTACAACACCAAATCAAGCTATTTGGTTGAGGAAAATTCTAAAGGATCTTGGAATGGAATCACAAGTTGCAACTAAGATCATCTGTGATAACACTTCAGCAATTGCAATTGCAGAAAACCCCATCCAGCATAGTAAAACAAAGCATATTCTTGTCAAGTTTCATGCCATTAGAGAAGCTAAGAAAAAATAAGGAAATCAATTTTGTCCATTGTTGTTCAGAGGATCAACTCGTTGATATATTTACCAAAGCACTTCCCAAATTCTGATTTGAAATTCTTCGTGAACAACTTGGAGTTATTAGCAAACATCTCAAGCAGGAGTGTTGAAGTATTGAGTTATTTGTTATTATTTTTCATTTTTAGTTTAGTAATTTTATTTCTGAAATTCAGTTATTTAGTTGAGATAGAATAGGATTTTATTAGTATCCTGGTTGAAAATAGAATAGGAGTCTTTTGTCTATTTATTTTCTAAGATGTTAATGAATAAATGGGGCAGAATATTTTTTTATCAAAAACGTGTCTTTTCTTATTTTTCTTTGTATTCTGTAGAACAACACAACCTTGACAAGGATTCAAACGTTAAGAACAAGAAAATTCGCAATTGATCATACCACACTAATAATTGAAATGCAGAAACCAAGATATACAAATTCAAATAACAATAAATTCAGATCTATATGGGCAACACTCAAATAGCCAGAAAAAGGGAAAAGAAGTTCCACAAGGTGTAGACGAATTCCTTTAATGCCCAGAACAACTTTTGGAATCAAGATTCAACATGAGTTAATAATTAGTCCTAAAGCTAGCCTTAAAGAATGAAAGAACCAAAAAAAAGGAAGAAAGAGAGAATTTTAGGACATACCTTTTGATCTTAGGTATTGTTATGCGAATGACGTATAAGTTTGGATCATCGGTTCACTTCAGAGCCCTAGAAATACTCAGTGAAGATTGTGGAAAGGTAGGTAGCTCGTGTGAGGCGTGAGATCCGAGAAAATGACTATAACCTCCTCGCCCCGTATTGGAAGGTGTCGGCTGTCAAACTTAACAGTTGATAGTATTTGTAACTCTCCACTGCCAAATGGAAGTGGCATCATACCTTTCACACCTAAAATTTAATTCTGGTCACCAATTTTTAACATTTTTCCTTTTTTGCTTAGGAGATACTGTTAGCCTCCTATATTTATGTTTTATGTTTTAATAATGGCAAACTAATAAGTGAACTTTGCGGGATATTAAAGATCCCTAATGAAGGAAGAAGATCTCACGCAAAGGACATTGAAGATCTCAAATCATGGGAGGATATCTCACACAAGGCAAGGAATATTCTCAAAGAATATCGTGCTAAATATGAAGCCAAATAAAAAGTAGGATATCGCTTGACAAGGGAACAAAAATCATATTAACTAAAGATCCCAATAGACAAATCAATTGGATGCACCTCACGACAAGATCAAAGGAGAAGGAAGATCCCACTACTTACATGGACATATCTGATATTGACATGTATAGATGTGAGAAAGGAAAATCGCACCAAGTATGGACATATCTGATATGGACATACCATAAGGTGCAAACTCCCCCAATCAAGGAATTAGCTCAAATCCTTGATTAAGAAGAAATCTCTTGGGTTTCCTTATGAAGAAAAGAAGCATATACAACAAAAGACTATAAAAGCCAAAACAAAAGAAAGAAGACACTACGCAACTTCAAAGAAAAATATCAAAGTGTCTCAATCTTAGTCTCACGAGCCTTTGTAACTTGTAGTTTAAAATTGTTATATAAAGAGTAGGATTGAGTCAACTTTATAACATAAACTAAAGTTGCGTCACAAGATATGAAGAACAAAATAAGTCTTCAGAACTTGTTTCTCATCATTGTACTCGAGCTGACATTGGACGATCTAAGGAAACTTTGAAACCCAAGAGGACTGTAACTAGGCACCACATTGGTGTTCCGAACCAAGATAAATCTCGGTGTCTTTACTTTATGTTCGATTATTTATTTGCTTAATTGTTTTAAATCTAATTTGTCTTGTGAAGTGTACTAATCTGCTGGCGAGTCGATTGTGAAGAGTCAGTAGTCAACTCACAGAAACTTTTCAATTCACCCCCCTATTGAATTTCAATTGGTATCAAAGAAGGCCTCACCAACAGTATTTCTTAACCACAAGTGAGCAAAGATCAAATGAAAAATTATCAAATTCTCGGTGCTCTTCTTCAAGATGGTTACTCCTCCATAAGACCGCCATACTTTAATGGGCAGCACTACTCATACTGGAAAAATAGATTCAGAATCTTTATCTAATCAAATGACTTCCAAGCCTAGGTCATCATCAAGAAGGGTCCAAAGCCAATTTTAGGACTTAAAGAAGAGCAAACCGACAAGGACCAAGAATCCAGCAGTGTCGACATAGAAGACCTTAAAAGTTTCGAGGTTGCCAAGGAATAACAAGAGGTAATCCAAACTAATGCACATGTTATAAGTTTACTTCTTTGTGCAGTTAGTCAAAAAGAATATGACAAGATATCAATTTATAAGACTGCAAAATAAATATGGGACAAATTGGAGGTAACCTATTAAAGAACCACCAAAGTCAAAAAGTCAAAAATTGTTGCCCTAGTAAATAAATACTATCTGTTCAAAATGAAAGAGAATGAGAACATTAAAACAATGTTTTCCAGATTCAGTAAGATCATATGAGAACTGAAATTATTAGGGATGATCTATCCACATAGCCTGCAAGTCCAGAAGCTGGTCCAAAGTCTTCCAATGATTTGGAAAACCAAGGCTGCCATTCTAGAAAATGGAGATCTACACACATGACATATGATGAACTATGAGGCAACCTCATTACATTTTAAAGAAATTATATCAACAGGTACCACAAGGATGAAAATAAGAAATCAATAGCCTTCAATGCTACTCTAACTGAAGAAGGGGACATTTTGGAAGATGCTAATAGCGAAGGGATGACACTTATTAATTTTGGAGTAAGGCAGATCATGAGACAGAGAAAGCAAAGATTCCAAGAAGCCAAAAATAATGACTCCACTAGAAACGATGATCATTGTTATTATTGTGGAAGGCCTGGCCATTTCAAACAAAACTGTCTAGAGTTAAAAAGAAGACCATATAGAAAGAATCAAAACTATGGAGCCTGGAGTGATGAAGATGAAACTGAAGAAGTAGAAACTCCCAATATGTGCTTCGTGGTAATAGGTGAACCTAACGAGGTAAGACCTCACGATTGTCATAACTGTAATATTTTTTAATCTAATTTAGATATGATTACCGACGAGCTTCAAAAAGTCATAGATGAATATGATAAGCTCGCTCATGAGAAGAAAGGTTGTGAAGCACGATTTAAACAAAAACTCAAAGAGGAACGAAGATTGAATTTGAATGTATAAGGAGAGACCTATTTATAGAGGATTGAATTTGAATGTGTTAAGAAAAAAAGCACGACTGTTCTCCATTTTACTAATTACATTCAAACTGATGACTTTTTTATTACTGTGAAAAATCATGACTTAATTAAATCAAGATGGTGACTTTTTTATTAGTGTGACAAGTCATGACTCTTCAGCTTCTTAATATTAATTAGTTCTTAAAATTAAATAATCATTTTTCTCAATTAAATAATTAAAGTTTTCTCACCTTTTCAATAACCATTTCTTTTAATAATATCCATTTTTATTGAGTTGTGGCAACAGATGGTCTATCTGTTCATCAAATAACCTATCTGTGGCAACAGATTTTCTATCTGTTGTAATAAATGGTCCATCTATTACAAAAGATGGGTTATCTGATGCAACAGATGGACCAACTGTTGGGGGCCATCTTTTTTAATAATCTCCATATGCCTTATTTAATTCAAACTGGTAACTTTCGATTATTTAAATTAAAAAAATAGATTTAAAAAATAAAAAGGGTGAAAAGTCATGACTTTATGCCTATTTAATATTAACATCAGTTAATTAAAATTAAATAACCATTTTCTTACGATTTTAAATTGTTTTTAACATTTATTTCCTTATTATTTATTTATGAATCATTTTTCTTTATTAAATAATTGAAATTCATGACTTTTCACTTTTTCAATAATCCTTTTTTTAATTAATAATTGTTTTTAGTCAGTTTTTCCAACAGATAGGCCATCTGTTGAAACAGATTTGTCTTCTGTTCGAAGAAGACAAATAAGTGGCAAGAACTATATTATGTTCTTCCAGCATATATGTGCAACAGATGATCCATCTGTTGCAAGAAGGGTGTTTTGAGTTTTTCCAACTGACGATCCATCTTTTGCAACATATTGGCCATCTGTTGGTTGAACGAGATGTAGTCTGATGAATTGTATTGTGTTCTTCCAGCCAATGTCCATCTGTTTCAATACATGGGTAATCTGTTGAGTATATTTTTGTAGTCTGTCGTATTCATTTCCTATTTGGTTAGCTCTTTGCATTGATGCACAAGTTATTAAAAACATATTTTATATAATAAATAAAATATTTAAATCCCCAACAATAAGTTAAAATTATCAAAGTCCATATCAAATGTCATGCCCCAAAATCCCATCGGGCCGGACTGGCACCCGAAGCCGAGAAGGCCCGGGAGAACCCGTTCAAATACCTGTACTTTCACTTATATGTCACCAAAAATTTGTACAGCACTTCTTTGCATATAGAAGGGTCTAATTACCTGTATCGGCACAACACGCACAAATATATATATATATATATATATATATATATATATATATTACGTAGCCGTCGGGGCCACCACATATACAAATATAACATCACTATATAAACTTCCATGACTTTACCCTTCCTTATGTCTACAAAGCCTCTAGGATATACATGACATAACTAGGGTCGGGACAAACCCCCCGCCCACACATGACTCCTGTACAATAACAAAACATAAGGAACCGACTCGAAAAGCTCCGAAGCAAACTGGAGCTCACCAACAATAGCTGTATGACCTGGCTCCTATCTATGCTGTGAATGAGCTGAGGTACCTGTGCCTGCAGCATGAAATGCAGGTCCCTGTGGGGGACGTCAGTACGAAATATGTACTGAGTATGTAAAGTTGTAGATAATCACATATGATATAGGAGCTCAATAGAAATCAGAAACAAGTGAATAAGTCGTAATAGGAGTGGACCACACTTACTAGAACTTGTGACAACCTGTACATTGTATTTATTCAATCACTTTACCTTCGTTCTTATCGTCTTTGTAATCATTACTGTACTGTACTGTGACCATTAGGCTGCCTCCAGTACATATCAACTGGGATCGACCCATGCTAGGCTTATGCCCCTGGGATACCACCCATAAACACATAAATAGGGATCGACCCATGCTAGGCTTATGCCCCTGGGATACCACCCGATAAGAGAGAAATCCCATCACTTAGTTCAATTAATCTTTGAGATTGTTATTTCGGTCGCCACCACATTTTTGATACTTTGAAACAATGATACATCAATAGGAACCAAGTAATAGACCTTCTATATAATAACGATGTAATCAAAACTCATTGGTACATCAACAATGTGTTTCAGAATCATCAATATCACAACAATAAAATAAGAGCCTTTTGGTATATCAATGAAACATTTTGACACTTTATAGGATGGAAACAACTTCGTTGGTAACGTAGAACAATACATGTTTTTGGACAACCTCGGAATCTTACTTGATGGAACATTGGTGTTTTCCTGCCAAAGAACATTGTTAGAGTATGCTTTACATACCTCGTTGTAGATTCGGATACCAATTCAACACAACTTCCCGCCTTTACAAATCACTTATCTACAATGAAATGTTTGGCATCTAGTATTAGCAACCCAACACCACAATTCTCTTCCATAATTCCATACTACCAATATTTGCAAAACATTCCAAACCTACTTGAACAATAGGTTTATGTGTGTATATATATATATAATCATCATTTCAATACCACATCATCACACCAAATTCCTTCACAATTCAACATAATCCAACATCATTTCCCAATCATCTTTCAACAACAATCAAATAACATACTTCTTATGCTCACATGCATATATATATATATACATATCCATATAAATAACACCAACATAATTTACATCCTTACCATAAAATGACCCTTTTGATTTTGAAGTCCTGTTGGCACAAATAAGGGGTGCTTCTCGAAGCCCTTGAGACGGTGAACACAACTACGGAATCAATTTGGATTTTATACGGTTGAATCACAAGATAATTGGAGTTGAAATTAGGCTAGGGTTTCTTATTTTCATTAATTTGATGATAATTGATGGATATGAGACTAATTATATGTATATAATGACCAATTTTCGTCCATGAGGTGATGGAAAATGACCATATTGCCCTTAAAATTTTAAGTAAATCCGAATCTGTCCATGGTGGACTGTTTTGACAAGCTAAAGTAGATCGACCATAACTCTTTTCTCCGATATCGGATTTGGGTGAAATTGATATCGTTGGAAAGATAATTCAAAGGTATTTCATTTCATATAGAGTAGGCCACCCAGTTCGTCCTGTACAAGGAGTTATGATAGTTTGAAGTTGATCCTAAAAAACTGTTTTGAGAGGCTGAAGTGAAACGAGTATAACTCCTTACTCAGATGTTGGATTTGGATGAAACCAATTGCATTGGAAAGAAGACTCAAAGATATTTATTTTGATATGTGGTAGCTCTCCCAGTTCATTATATTGAGGTAGATATGATCGTTCAAAGTTGACCCAAAAAACTGGCAGGCCTCAGTAGTTTGTGTGCAGGAAATTTTCCTGCACATTTACTGTTCACACATCCCGGCCACCGTTTTATAGTTTCGAACGTGCTCGATTATATCCGAAACTTATCCGTTTTTGGAAATCTTTATATCGTTGGAAAGCTTATTCAATAACACGGGAAAATTCCGGTAATAAAGTCGATTCCTATACACACATAATCAAACTATACACTTGAAACCATCTCAAAATAATCAATACTCATACTTAAACTCATATATACCTAACTTAGGATCAATACATATACTCCAACACATATAACAATGGCTAATGCACGTAATTAAGTACGGGGTGTTACATCAAATAACAACACAAGTTTACTATTACAACGATCATGGTGCATTACATAGTAGCACTTGTTTTTTCTTGATGGACATGTAGTCCTTTGCTGTTTAAGATGGCTACCCATTGAGCCTCCATAGTTTAGTATGCTACTTCACAATGGGAAATTGAAGATTAAACATTGTTTGACATTGATGGGGTAGGAGGAATAAGGTGTGTGCAGATGGATGGATCTACTTTCATGCATGAGAGTTATGTATTACTGATCAGGTTATTGTGAAAACACACATAAAGTTCAATGATTTGTGAATACAGTTTTTTACTGCTTAGGCATTGATCCTTCAAACAAGATCAAGTATTTTATAGTTAAGTTTGATAGGTACGAATTGATAAGGCCAAAGGGTTCCAAGAAGGTGGTGTCGATCCCCTGTTACAATTTAATAACAATTTTGCTCATGTTTATGCATTAAGTTCTGAGAAGGGATAAATATTTGATGGAATTATAGACATTCAATAGTGATTGGACCAATTTTAATGGTGAAATGGACTTTGAGAAGGCCTTTGAAGCTTCCCACTGCAGCAAACAAGAATGAAAAATCAATATAAATTCCCCTGGTCTAAATTTATATGGACGGGTTGCTCGGGGAAACTATTATATAGCAAAAGGTGTTTGGGAGAATGCCTATACTGGAAAAGGGAGGTGGAGAAGACCATATATCATCTTAGACATTGTTTAAGAGGAAACACAGGGTAGCAAGTAAGGAACTTCTAGCCAATCTGGCCAATGAAATTGACTTGACAGATGAAAAAACTGAATGAGTTGTAAATGTGAAAGTGTATCCAAAAATTAAAATCCGTCAGTTGTTGTTGAAAATAAAATAGTAAAGTGGGCTGATGCTAGACACTTTGCTAGGGAACTATGACTAGCTAGTGTGGCCTGAATGAAAATCCACAAAGCCAGGATCAGAACTTTAAGGAAGCAGCTTGGCAATCACCGAGGATTAGTAAGATGATTAGTCAAGAATGAAACTTAAACCAAAAACTCCTAAAGTAAAAATAAGGAAAGTCAAGGCGTCAATTTCTGAAGTCTAACTTGCATCCCATGCCTTCTATTTGTGGTTCAAATCAGGTCAATGGTAGTAGAAACAAAAAGGTCTGAAGTTGGGCAGAAATCCCATGCCTTATTGTTTTCACTGCCTTTGAACTGACCACAACCACAAGCAGAAGGCCTAGGATGCAAGTTTAACTTCAGAAATTGCCACCTTGGCTTGATCCCTTATTTTTACTTTAGGAGTTGTTGGTTCAAGTTTCGTTCCTGACTGACCATCTTACCACCCCCTCGGTGCTCACAAAGCTGCAACTTTAGAAATCTAATCCTGTGCTTTGTAGGTCATCACTCAGGCCACGCTATCTAGTCGCAAGTCCCAGCAAAGTGCACAGCGCCAGTCCACTTCACCATTTTTCTTTTCAAAATCGACTGATGGATTTTCATTATTGGATACACTTTTATTTTTTCAAATCACTCGCCTTTATCATTTTTCATGTCAATTTCATCGACCAAATTTGCTACACGTTCCTTGTACCCTGTGTTTCTTCTTTAATAAGGTCTGAGTTGATATATGGTCTTCAGCACCTCCCCCTTCCCTCGCAGATATTCTCCCAAGCACCTTTTTTTGTATAAGCATCAACCCGAGAAACCCAACCATAAATTTATACCAGGTCAATAACTATATTAATTTTCATTCTTGGTTGTAGCAGTGCGAGGCTTCGGGGGCTTTTCAAAAGTCCATTGAACCCTTAAAAGCAGTCCAATCACTATTGGATCTTTACACTGCCACCATAAACTTGGTCCCTTCTCCTAACTTGACATATAAATATTAGCAAAACCATCATTAAACCATAGCAGGGTATCGAAACCACCTATTTGGTCCCTCGGCCTTATCAGTTGGAACCTATCAATCTTAACTGAGTATATAGATGGGGTAAGGCTAAATGCAAGGGCCCATGCATGCATAATATCTAAACTGAATAATCATGATAATGCCACACGAGAACACATACATATACATGAATGTATAGACCATAGTCACAATTATCATAACTCTAGAGACTAAAACTCGGGTACTGCCTTACTCAGACTGAACTCACTACTGACAAGTGAGATACTGAGATACTGACCCATCTGATACTGATGACTGAGAAACTAGATGTACTAACATTGATGACTGAATTCTGAGCTTATTGCTCTTGACTGACAAGATTAAAGATCAACCTCTCTAACGGATGATTAAGGAAGCTATTATCAATGGTAAGGAAATGATCATATCTGAATCTGACAACAAGAATACTCAATATAATCTGAGACTGTGATCAAGCCTGTCTGGCGACATATCTCTGAATATGATATCAAATAACTGTATATAATACCAAGCCTATCTGACGGAATGGTCCATGAATTAATAGAACTATCTAAGTTCCTCATAAAGATAGATGATTGTATCAACAGTCCTGATTTCTAAAGATTGATACTGAAAATGAAACTGTAACTAAAATTGTGGGAAGTAGTTACTTAACCGACATGCCCCGACCTACCACAGGTGGGGTCCAACCTGTAACCCCAGCTGGAAGGGTGTCAATACCGTGCCACGGGTAAAGACCTCTCTTTGGTCAATCCTCTCTAGCAGATGACCCTTACTAGAAAGTCGACCTAAGGTAATATAATAGTCAAATACTCTCTCTCTAGAGGTGACAGCCTTTTCCTGATGGTGAATCTTGTATCCTGCGCTGGCTACGCAGTTCTGAAGGTCAAGGATTACTACTAATGACTCCAGCCTCTCTCTCTGATGGGAGGAGCCGTCATCCCTTCCCTTACTCGATGCTAGTTTCTACTCCCAACCGAAAGACTCTGACTGAATTCTTAACTGAACACAAACTGAATTAAATCTAATATTGATCATGTTTCTCAAAGATCTGACTGAGTTACGCTGAGATCACTTAGTTTCGTATCTGACGGACATGGTATTGAATCATGGTATCTAACTGATGATACAGAGCTTTACTAGATTATTTGAATCGCTTCTGAGATTAGAATTAACACTTGAATACTATTAGATCTGAGCTGATTACTAGACTGAGGCTAGATTACTAGTGATACAGAGATTATAGAGATAATTGAGATTTCTGAGCTTTCTTAAGTTCTGCAACTGTCTGAGGATATAGAGTTCTATAGTTCACTGAGTTCTGAGAATCATGGCTCGATTGGATTTATCATGAAACCAACATGGGCTCTAGAAAGTAACTAAATTGTTGGGTATAAATACCCCCAAGACTGATAACGTAAAAATAAAGCATAATCATTCCTTCATTATCACAATCATTCATTCATCATCATCATCATAATCATTCATTCATTATCACAATCACAATCACTAAGGCATCTCTTCACGCAATTAGGAATCATAACATACATTCATCCTCATAATCATTAAGATATCACATCAAGCATTTAAGAATCACAAACATCTATTCATCATCACAGTCACCAAGGGGTCACTTTAAGCATTTCAGTACCATAATCGTATAATAATGTAGGGGAAACATGTTACTAGATCCTACTCCATTCAGCAAGGTTTTACCTTAACTATTTCATACCAATATCAGTATTGACATTTATTTGGACATCACAGGATTTGGGAGCTACTCCACACTAACATGTCACTACTTACTCGTCAAACACTTGGCATGTACTAAAGGCTTAGCATGTATCAAAGAGAACGTAATTGGGGAATTTACTACTATCACATCTCCACTTGTTCACTAAGGTCCTTCAACAAAACACTAGACATGCACGGGTTCACACTTATTTGGGGATTTCCTACTACCATGGAATAATTCCTTCACTTGAGCATTTTATCAAACATTAGGCATACATAGACTAGCTCACAACTTTGGGGTTTCATCTTCAACATACCACAATGGCCCATATGCTTCTCCTAAGCTTTTTATCAAACCTATGGGGAACATGCTTCGCTTATTCAACCATTTCTACACCCATTCGACATGAACACATCACAAATATCACATGGATTCCCCCTACTAGGGTCAAAGCTCATGAATCTTGTAAACAAACATGAATCAAAACTCAACAACACATGTAACATCAATTTTAACTCATAAAAATCATGAAATCTCACAAACATAAAATTTTTATATTTTAAAAAAGGGTTCTTGAGCTACTTAGATGAACGAATCCAAGAATAAACATCTACATACCTTGGGGAAACTCTTTTCTTGAAAGCCTTCGGAAGATTTCTTGTTTTCTCTAGATCTTTTTTTATCTTTGTTGAAGAAGAAAAGAGGATTTTGATTTTTGAAAACCCTAATTCTTGGTGGAAGAAGAGAAAATGAGGCTAAAATCCCTTAGCCGGGTATTTATAGAGGCAAGGGGAAAGGGGAAAAGACCAAAAAGCCCTTGGAATTAAGCAGAAAAATCCCAATTTTACATGTTGGCGCAGCGCGCCATAATCACGCCAGCTCACTAGAAAATGGACAATTGGGAAACTGTATGACGGTGCAACGCGGTGGAAATCGCATTGCCCCCTTGATTGCGAATTGGAACTATATCGTGATGCGGTGGAATCGTGGAGGCTCACTGAATTTTGACGATTGACATTTTGGCTGGCTCCGCAATGCACTAAGGTGCCAGGTGGCACACTATCTCACTAAAATGGCTCTAACTCTTCACTCGAGTGTCCGATTTGGGCGAATTTGGTGTTGATGGAAATTTTATTCAATGATCTACATGAAAAAAGTATAAATTAGGGAAATTCCACACAATTAAAAGTAATTCATAATTAGGAAAATATTTCTAAAACTTTTAAACTTGGATTTCTGCTTTACTGAATACGCTCTAAGGCTCAAACTGAAAGAGGACTTTGCGGGGTATTACACAGTGGAACTCCAAAACTATCAGGTATAGGACCATGAGATCAAAGATGAACCCCAAAAGTCGGATGCACCCCTTCAGCATTACCCGCAGATGGGATAGAAGAATTTTCTTGTGTTCCAGATCTATGAGGCATGATTTGAAAAATGAATAAATAAGGATTAGAGAAGATTCTAGGACTAAGACACCAACTTGAATATAAAACACCAAGAAAGTAAAACACTCCTAAAGGTCTTGTAGCCTCTTCTTATGAGTGTGGCACACTACACACCCCTAAAAGAGAATCTACTCGACACGGATTTGTGGACTCCTAATTGACCATGAACCTAGGCTCTGATACCAACTTTAAATAATCCGCCCTAGGGCCTTATCGTAATGGGCATCCTAAGTCCGACCAGGATTGAAGACATCCCTGGTACCTAACCTAACCTCCAATCGCCTGCCTTGAGTTGCCTGAATTCCTAGCATGTAATAAAATAGTGTAATAACTCACATAAAGACTCTGGGAATAGATCACAACCATGACCAACCCAATCGAGTCCGACTATACCATACCAATAATCTAACCATACCAAACCATACCAAACAAGGGCCATAAACTAGGCCACAACCAAAAATGTTCCAAAATATAATATAATTAGTCCCAAAATGTAATAGGATAGAACAACAACAATATCGTCCAGTGATGTCAGCCCACCAGTTTATTTCAACACCAAGGCTGACACCTATACCGATCTCGCCCATTCTAATCCATAGAAGTACCACAAAGCCTCTAACCAAAAGAGTAATAAAATTCGATTGGACATGTCCCAAACCATAGCTAAAACTGATATCCAAAATAAAACCAAAATGTCTGGAAATATCCATAACATAAAATAGAGCCTTCTGAAAGGATGAAAGCTTACCACTTCAGACCAAATATTATCCTCGAGTCAATCACTATGTAGGAGGAGTGGAATGGTCAGTTTATGCATATCATGGATATACAGCCACCAGTAAATGGGGCTAGAAAGTAACCGCTAGTATGATCTCAGGGTAAGGATAAAATAATGTCATTTATAAAACCAAGTAAAATTATCCACATACACACAACCAAACATATTTATAACCATGCCAAGAAAAAAATACTGGGTTTAGTATGCCTTTAAAACCTTTACCTGGACTGTGTAGCTTTGTCGTCCTAAACCACCCACAGCCTATATGAGTTCAGCTTCCCCTGCTGAAAGGGCCCTAGTGTGTGTAGCCACACGACTAGGGAAGTATCCCATGGGATGACTAGTACATCCCTAAAATAAAGTGTGACATCATGTGCACAGCCACTAAGACCAACCTCATATCGGCAAATATGAGTTTCTAATTTTGGTCCCCCGGGACCTCCAACTCCACAGCTTTGCTACACATCCTGCCATTATTTCCCAATTATATCCAGTTTTGAAATAACCAAACTATTATCCATTTATTAACCAAGGTTATTGATATTGGTATTGTCATACCAACCCTTACTTGTAAGTATCATCCATAGCGAACAATTTATAGGCTTAAGGGAACTTTCAAGTGCCCTTTCATTTACCATATTAAACTACTTGGGAGACTTTCATGTTCCCTACAAGCATAACCAATTAGCCTTTAGCCTTTCCAAACCATTTAAATCATGCATAATTCCTTTACCAAGTTTAAAACATGCAAGAGTTCCATTAAAAGAAGTCAATATAATGAACATATCTTTATAAGCATTTTGTCAAACACATTGGGGGCATAATATGACCAAAACCAATTCTAATTACTAATAAACCATTCCCATTCAATCCAATTATCTAAAACCACCATTAATGCATATAAAAGCATAATTAAAACCATGGGAAACCATAACCAACCATTTAACATCAAAACTCCAAATCATATTTGAAAGCCAAAATCATGTAATAGAAAAACCATGAAATCATTCATATAAACCATGCATTTGAGTGAAATTAATAATGAGGGAAGATAATATGCCTTAAACCAAAATGATGATGAAAAGAAATCACTAAGATAAGCCCCAAATTAATCCCTTAGTTAAAACCTTATCTCTTCTTTCCTAAAAGGTCTTGAGAGAATTATAGAGTATTTAGGAAGAGTTTCTACGTGTTAATGAATAGAATAATAGGGTAAATAACCTTCCAAATTGGTTAGAAGTCATGGGACCCTATTAGGATAAGTGGAGAAATATCTAGAATACCCCTACTTAAGTTGCACAAATATCCCATCACAACGATACGACTGACCCTCACGAGTCGTACCCACCTAATACGATCGATATCCATCACTCGTAGCCTAAGCCTCTGCTCTTGGACCAAACACTGTCCAGTATATAACTCATCTAACCAAGTTGTAACCATATCATACAATCTATATCCACGACCCGTATCCCTGGTAGAATAAAATACCAGAAGGATTGAACACTGTCTACCATACGAGTCCCTGGTATGATTTGTATCTTAGATTATGGCTCATGATGAGCTACTCATACTCAGATCCAACCTAAGTAACTAAGTCTAAGATTAAGTTAAGGAACCAAATAATTTGTAACTACCAATACAGCTCGTATGCCTGAGTTATATCTATTTTGGTTACCAAAAACCATCCCACCAACCAACACTGGTTAGTATACAATCGGACCTTACCATTTATACCCTAACATACAACTTGTACCCATGATTCATACTAGATCCAGAGATTAGAATTCCATGGAATTTTCTAAGGTTTAAAAACTAGGGTGTTTTATTGGTGGTGGTGGTGGTGGTTTTGTTGTTGGTATTAATGGCATTGGTAGTGGTGTTAGTAGTAGAGGTGGTGCTGATGGTGGTATTAGTGGTGTTGGTTATGGTATTGGTGGCATTGGTGGTGGTGGCAGTTTGGGTGGTGGTTGTGGTGGTGGTGGTGGTGGTTTTGGTGAAAGCTTTAGTGGTGGTGTTGGTGGTGGTTTTGGTGGTGGTAGTGGTGGTGGTGGTGGTGGTGGTGATGGTGGTTTTGGTAGTGGCATTGGTGTTGGTGGTCCATTTTTTGCAACAGGTGGAACAACAATTGGGAGATATTAACATAGGTCTTTAAAAAGATTCCCCATCTATTGCAACAAATGTTTCAGTTGTTGGAATAAAACAAGCCAGTAGCAAGACTATTTTGATCTCATCCATCAGGTTATTCATCTGTTGCAACAGGTTATACATCTGTCGTAACAAATGATTCATCTGTTCCAACTGATGGGTTATCTGTTGGAATATTTATTTTGTAATGTGGCGTATAAAAATTTATTGAAATTTGTCTTAACTTTTTTTAAAAATTATGTAGACATCAATTGTAATGCATTTTTTATTTTTCTATTGTTTGTAGTTAAAAGATGTCTCTTAAGAGAAAAAATAACTGAAAATGGATCAACTTCTGACCACCTAACAAAAAAGGCTAGTGTATAGATGGATTCAAAGGAATTTCTTGAACAATCTCAGGAAAAAGTGAAGCTAAGGAAATTTATGAAAATGATGTTGAGGGATGTGGGGAAGGGTATGTAGAGGATGGTGAGGAAAATAAAAGTAAGAAGAAGAAGAAGAAGAAGAAGAAGAAGAAGAAGAAGAAGAAGAAGAAAATAAAAAAGAAAAAAAGAAAATAAAAAGTGAGAGAGATGATGATGATCAACATAATGATAATGCATTGCCAATGAGACATAAATTAAGATAGAAATCCCAACATGATCCTGTCAAAACTATTAGTATTGACAGGTTTCAAGTTGAGATGCCGATACATAACCTTGAAGAATGAACTAGTGATTTTGTAGTTAAATCTCAGTTGGTGAAACTTTTGATAAATTTAGGAATATTATAAGAAGGAAAAACTAGAGGAATTTTTAAGAAGAGTTGCTTTAGACACTTTCTTGAGCCACCTGAGGACTACAGTTCCCGTTTCCAAATGAGCATGGTATATGGTATTCTCAAGTGTAGGATCAAGTATGTAGAGGATGATAAAGATTTGAAGGAGGGGGTCAAAAAGATGGATGAAATCTGGATCAACTACTGTGGCATACCAATTTGTTTTGGCATGAAAGAGTTCGTCATAGTGACAAGCTTGAGATGCGATCATCCAAAAGAATTTCTCATCAAGGAAACACAACGCAAAAATTCCAAGGAAAACAGGACAGCCAAACCACCACCATCAAATAAAGGCAAGGCATTGTCCAAGCGACCATCCACCAAAACCAACAAGCACAAAGAAAAAATGGATGGGTTGTTGGACATTGCTGGACGTGGCTATAGAGCCACAATATTGTTAAAAGATCTCAAGGATAAAGCCATACCAAAGAAGTACAAGGAGAAATTATGCTTAGTTTAGTTTGCCTATTCCCTTATATTGGCAAGAGACGTCAACAAAGTCATAGAAGATGATTTATTGGAGCTTGCTGAGGATCGTGATAAATTCAACAATTATCCCTGAGGTTATGACAGCTAAAATTTGACTATAAAATGATTATTGAAGAAGCTATCACCAAAGACGATCGCCTTGTACGGCTTTCCTTGGGCTTTCATGGAAACTTTAATCACTATTTGTATACTCTTGCATTAGTTTTTATTGAATAATTATTATGACTTTTTTTGTTTGCCTCCTATTTACAGTTTTTAGGCTTGGGAATTTAAAGTCATTTCTCCCCTCCGAAAGCAGGTCAAAGATTACTCGAATGAGGTTTCTCATCCAAGGACCCATAGGTAGTTAGCTGCAAAGAGCAACACAAGAATTAAGGAGGTTGATCTCTTTAACCCTATGGATGATGCAGTAAGTCTTCTTTCAAGTAAAATAATTCTACTCAAAGAAAGATATCGAAATAGATGATTCATATGTTGCAACAAATTGGTAATCTGTTGCAATTTATCTTAACAGATTACCCGTCTGGTGCAACAGATTGGTAATCTATTGCGATCAATGAGTCATTTTTCGCAACAGATTACCCATTTGTTGCTTTGGTTCTCTGAAATTGACTTAACAAATTACCCATCTAACTTATGCAACAGATGGTTAATCTGTTGCCACATTGAATCATTTATTGCACCATAAAGATCATCTATTTTATAAGTTGTCTGTGTTAACATATTACCCAACTAACTGCAAATTATTATTTTATTTAAATGTATCTATCCTCTTTTTTAGGTTGTGCATCCATGGATCGTGCCTACTAGGGGTGTGCATTGATCGGTTTGGTTCGGTTTTATGTACTATCAGTTTGGTTTATCGGTTTTTGATTTCTAATTATGCTAAACCAATAACCAAACCAATAAGATATTTTTTATCGATTTTTGGTTTATCAATTTTTAGTCCTTAATGGTTCATTTTTCAACTTAACTAATAAAAAAATACTCATAAAATAGAAAAAATAGTAACTAACATGAAAAAAATGAATCTAAGTTACAACCAAAATCCTACATGATTTGTTTTAATTTACAAAAATCCTTAAGTTTGAACTTAATGTTAGTTAGGAGAAATTAAGAGAAATATATATATAGGTGTAAAATAGTAATTTACTATATTCGTATTGGGTTATCGATTTATCTAATAACCCAATAAGAAAAAATCAAACCAAACCAATAACCCAATAAATATTTTTTATAAAACCATGAAAAATTCGTTAACCCAATAACTCAATAACAATAAACTAATAACATTTTTATCGGTTTGGTTTATTGGTCGGTTTGGTTTTTTGCACACCCCTAGTGCCTAATGAGCAGGAGTTGGGGATGATTTTTGTTATTAATACAGGTCTTGTTTATACAATAGCAGACCCAACGGTGGAGTTAATAAAGAAGGAATTGGCTAGAGCAACAGCCATAAGAATAGCATTTAGGCAAGGTCATCCTAATGTTAAGGCTCTTCATGACTAACCTGCTGCAACAGATTAGAGTGTTGCTTCTGGGGGTATTGTTGGTGAAGTTGTTCATGTTGGTGGCATTTATGCTGATGCTAATGCTGATGCCAATCGTGATGATGAGCATGTTGATGCTCAAGAAAAAATAAATATGTTTGAAATCACCCCTTACTGATCTTTCTCACCCTTACATTGGTCCCTCTTACCCTTACAGTAGTCTGTCTCACCCCTCTTCACTCTCATGTTCTCTTTGCAAATGCAAAGACTGCATGGACAAATAGGATAAACTCTTTGAAAGAATATATGTTATCGCTAAAGTTGTCGAGGAATTGAAATCCAAGAGGGGTGTCATACCATCCAAGAAGGTGAGTGAGTCATACACTCCTACGGTGGAGGTTAGGAAGAAGAAAAAAGTAATTCAATATATACTCTTAATTATGAAACCAAAAAAAATTGTAACTCCTTCTCCTCCAAACATTGTTGAAGTTCAGGGACCATTGAAAAAGGTGGACGCATACGTGCAACTTGACGCCAAAAAGAAAGTTGTTCTGAGAAAGACCATAAATTCCAAGAAATACACAAAAACCTTCACCATGAATACCTTTTACCCCAATACTTCAAGAAGATGACAGATATGGACATGTGGTACGTGGACACGGTAAGTTTACTTTTCCTAACCTAGCCTTCTAATTTACTCCATGAAGAAGAAGATACAAAATAGATGTGTCATCTGTTGCAATGGTTGTGTATTCTGGTGTAACTAGTAGTGGTTCTATTGTAACAGATTACCCATATATTGTATAAGTTGCATTAGATGGGTAGTCTGTCAACAGATTTTGAGAACCCTGTGCAACAGATGGTCCATCCGTTACATCTTTCCACTTTGTTTTTCTTTTTTAGAATTACTAACCCAATTAAAATTGTCTTTTTATATCACAGTACGTTGATGAAATTCTCTGCCTCATGAGGGGTAAGCAATTAGCGTCCCCGAATGCTTATGATGATGGCAATAGCAAAATGGACCTCAACTTCTACAACAATTTCAAGGATAGGTACGATGAGCTCATTGAGATAGCGTCAACTCTCGGTGGCTGAGATTTGATTCGTTAGTTTCTGGATTCGAATGGGATGAAAATATGATTAATTATATTAGAGGAGAGAGGCCATATCTACATGACAAGGACTGGACCAAAGCAAAGAGTATTCTTGTAGTCATGAACATGGAGAAAAAACATTTTTTGGTTGTTGAGATACTACTTGAGGAGGAAATAATAAAGGTTTATGACTGTAACTTACCTGTCTTTGATAAGGCTTATTTTTTACCAAGATGCAGCCACTGTTGACATTGTTCTCCAACTTGTTGAGGTAGAGTAAACTAATGAATTATTTACCCGCAAAAGTGTTAAAGCAAACATGGGATTTTGAAGGTCGAAACAAGGACAAGGACCTTCTAAAAAAATAAAACTTCTGTCGCATGTGGGTCGTACACGCTTGCACATATTGAATGTTTGCTAACCGACAGAGAAATTTCCAACCCAATGGCCTTTTTGTGCGACAACACTATGGAAAGGATGTAAGAGGTCTGAACTTATGGGGTACTAACTAAATGCTTGGAGTATATGTATAAAAAAAGATATAGAAACACAAACACCATGATAATTTTTATTTCCTGACAATTTTTTATATTTGATGAAAATTGAATTTTTTATAATGCATTTGATTGTCTATCTATTGTAACAGATAGTCTATCTGTTTTGACAGATAGTTTATCTGTTATAATAGGTTGGTCATCTGTTGCATTATGTAGATGTTTATATCTAAGTCTATTTGTTGCAACAAATAGGTCATCTATTGGAGCAAATCAAAATAGTAGGAAGACCTATTTGATAATTTCTACCAGATGACCTACATGTTGCAATATATGTCTAAATCTGTTTGATAATTTCCAATAGATATGTCATCTGTTGCAATAGATACATTATTTTTTATAATATTTGAATCTAGTATTTCATTTCAATTAATAATTTCAAATCTAAGGATAACATGGACAAAATAAAATAAATTGAAGCCTTCAGAAATTACATGAAATAAATCAACAAATAAATGAAATACAAAAAGAATTATTGTGAGTACAGAAGATCTACTCAACAAATAAATCAGCAATTTAATTTTTGGTGTCAACAATTCCTAAGGAGGGGTTATTACCTTGACAGACTCACGCTATAAAGATCTACTTAATATGGACAAATTGTTCATCATTGGTGCTATGAAATTTGGCTTTGATTGTTGTGGATCTTTAATGTCGCTTATGTACAATTTCCAAGCTTTCGCTTCTCCATATTTCCATAAAAAAGTAGCATATCTTTTACATATAATCCAACACCAACTCCATCATTTGATACTTGTAATCCATCACTCAAATACTCCGCGTAACCAGCAACAAAAAGACTACAATCCCTGCATTTGTAAAAATCAGATAATCCATATCTTGCCATTAATGTAAGCATGTGAAATTTATGAAATAAAACTAAATCATGATACTTGATTGATACTTACAGGCTACCAATGGGTTGTTGAGCAATTCTTTCAGCATATTCTACATAAAATAGATTACCCATTTTATCTCGGTTACTTCAATCGTCAACCAATCAGTATGAACCTTTTGGTCTAGAAAGCCACTTATATCAAGGAATCGGGCAATATTTTGTCCATTTTTTATATCTCAGACAATGTCCCAGCATGTCTCCTTCCCAATATTGAGTAATAAACTTAGATGCGCCTCTTTTTTAGGATGAACGACAGCCAACACCCTATGGAATTCATAATATGAGAATGACCACAAAGATGGACATATAGGAGATGTATTAAACCCGAGACTTATAGCATGCAAGTAAAGTGCGAAGGAGGGCCTAAATAGTCTGCAAAATAGTCCACAAACTACACTCCAAGGGCACCTCAAGTGAAGCCTTTGACTAAGGGGTCTTTTGAAAATTTCACACTATTTTTGTAACCTACTATAAATAGAATATGTTAGGTTATTTACTACATAGACTTTGATGATATTTGTAAGTTGTATAACACTTTAAAATACAAGTCCTCTCTTCTCTTTAGGAGGCATTCCGAAATTAGGGTGATACTAGTGTGAAATCACTAGTGTTGCATTCATGGCTTAAGACATTGGTGTTTATAGGAGATAAAGTCCCTCTTGTGTCAACGTAGGATTTAGGTTAACCATTGCGTGTAGTGTTAAGGGTCCAAGAGTATCACATGTTCTAGGGTTCTTAAGATTATACCAACCAAGGTCTAACTATCTATCCTTTGTTCATTTTGTTCTTGTAATCATTTGTACTAGTTTGTTCTCATTTCTAGGGAATGTGTGAGTTGTTGTGACAATATTGTTGTGTTCTATTTCTTGTTTTGTTACTTAGTTTGGTTGTTTTGTGTCTTTCCTTGCTTTTCTTGTATCATTTGGTATCAAAGCTTGTGGTTGATTTTATTCCAACAAAATCAATTTTGGGCTTGCTAGAAAAATCAAAAAAAAAGGGAGAAGTGTTCTTGTTGTAGACTTGGCCAAGAGTTTTATGACTAGATCTAGTATATTTTTGATTGTCGAGTGTATTTCTAGTGTTGGTTTCTTTCTCACCAACACTAAAAGTGTCTAGATCTAAAGTTGAGCTTATAATATTGACTAATGTTGTGGTGACTTGAAGTTGGTTGTGTGTTGAAGATTGGTGGTGTTATTGTTGTGTTCTTGAGAAGTTGTTGTTATGTTCTTGAAGATTGCTATTGTGTTCATCTTGTTCTTCACCTAGTCTTATAACTTAAACTAAAAAAAGTGCAAACTTGATACAAAAAGGTGAAGATAAAGTTGTAAAGTTTGTTGGTGAGAAGACTTGAACTATCACTTCCTAGACTTGACATCAACTTTTTCAACTATTATCCTTAAATCAAGGAGCCTTGTTTGGTGGAACTAGTACAAGTTAAGATCATCTTTTTTTTTAGAATAAACTTACAAAAGACTCAAGACTTATACTTTCCCTCTAAAACCAATTGTCTTTCTTTCTAAATTGTGTGAAGGTTGAAAATTTCAGATTTGTGACTAAGTTGTGTGGGCCCGAGACAAATTGCATACTTCCACATACCACTTGCTACTGTTCACGTCAATAATTAAGCTCAAAATTGAATTTTTCTAGTTTCTAATTGTTGATTCTTGGTTTCATTAGTTGATCCTAGAACTAATTAACAAACTAGTAAACTCCTACTAGATTGTCAATTAATCCTTTGCATCCATTGTTCGTGTCTATATTATTTTGTGCTTTTCTTGTTTTTGAATCGTAGAATTTCTTGGTTCAAGTTCGGGCATTTCCTTGAGTCTTCAAACAAATAATTCATTCTGACAAAGGAGTAGACTCACCCCTTGACTCATCATGAACTACAAGCTGATCTGGAACACTTGTGAATCCAAGTGTGATACGATCAAATGCGTGAGAGTGTGGCGAGGTTGTTTCAAACTAAATTATGCTCTGCTTAGTAGGCTTGTTCTTTTCTTTTTTTTAAGTACAATTACAAGGGAACCCGCGGCTTCAACCTCTCAACCCATGGACAACAATGCAACCAATGACATTTTGGCCTACCTTGACACTATGTCTCGAGACCTAGCTATGGCAAATAAAAGGTTGTATTGTATGGTAGGTCAAAGGGATAAAGTGGGATGCTCGGACACACGTCAAGAGAAAAGTCCTAGCTCATGTGAGCTACGAGGTAAAAATGCTATGCCCTACACACCTATGAACTTAGTATGTTGTGTTATGGCTAGTAGGATCCAAGTAGGTATAGTTGCATCTTTTCCTAGTGTAGAGGTGCTCGAGTCATCCTTTTGTGATACTCTTGGTGATGTTAGGTCGCGGGAGGACCAAACTCTTATTGTAAGTAAGCAAGCACTAGTTGATCCTTTATATGATGAAATTGATTCTTCTCGCAAGAATAATTTGTGTCCATCTAGTGCTAGCCCTTATAACTCGAGTAAGACTCCATTACCAATTGACGAGAGTATTCACACACTAGTTGACCCTTGTGGGATCCAAGGTGATTCTATGTTGGTATGTGAGTTGCCAACAATTAGTGAGGATGTGAATGAAGATCAACTTACTCATGAATGTATTCCACTAATTGAGCATATGTGTGGTGTGCTTGAAAAATCTCAAGTTAGTGATGGTGTTTATAGGATTGATCTTGATGGTGCACGTGACTCTTTGAACATCTTGTGTGGTAAAAGCCTTGCTGGTAGTTTTGTTCATAGAGATCATGTGTATGGAAATATTGTAAATGATGGGATATGTCTTTTTGAGGTAGGACTTCTAGGTTGTATCTCTTTATTCTTGAATATTAGTCTTCTCTTAAAAGCAAATGTCATGTGTGATTGTGGGAATGACATTCTAGGGGAAGGAAGGGTTAGCCTCGGCTTAGACCCTTGGCTACTTCTCCCATTTGACCTTGACACCCTCTCGAAATGTGGGAATTTCGATATTTCACACTTGATACTTGGTCAAGACGACAAGAAATATTTGATTGTGGGTGCTAATAAAGGAAGGCAAGGTTCTTCCTTACCTAATTTTGTTGATGATGACCTCTTTCTTTGTGCCATTTATACTAAGGTTTTCATGTTCAACACAAAGGACCCGTGGGTATACTCCAAGTTTGTCCCACCTCGGCATGGTATGTGATGTGTGTATTTTTATAATCCTAACCCTTATGTCATAAGGATATTTTGCTTGTTTGTCCTTCTTTAATTTTACAAGGAGCGAATTTGAGGTCGAATCTTTTTTCAAGAAGGGAAGGATGATACGAGAATGACCACGGAGATAGACATATGTGAGATGTATTGAAACCGAGACTTGGAGCGTGCAAGTGAAGTGCAAAGGAGGGCCTAAATAATCTCCAAAACAGTCCACAAACTACACTCCAATGGCACCTAAAATGAAGCCTTTGACTAAAGGGTCTTTTGGACATTTCACATAATTTTTATAACCTACTATAAATAGAATATGTTAGGTCATTTACTACTTAGACTTTGATGATATTTGTAAGTTGTATAACACTTTGAAAGACAAGTCCTCTCTTCTCTTTAGGAGGCAACCCGAAATTAGGGTGATACTAGTGTGGAATCACTTGTGTTGCATTCATGGCTTGAGACATTGGTGTTTAGAGGAGGTAAAGTCCCTCTTGTGTCAACGTAGGAGTTAGGTTAACCATTGCATGTAGTGTTAAGGGTACAAGAGTATCGCATGTTCTTGGGTTCTTAAGATTATACCAACCAAGGTCTAACTATTTATCCTTTGTTAATTTTATTTTGTAATTGTTTGTACTAGTTTGTTCTCGTTTCTAGGGAATCCGTGAGTTGTTGTTACAATATTTTTGTGTTCTTCTTCTTATTTTGTAATTTAGTTTGGTTGTTTTGTGTCTTTCCTTGCTTTTCTTGTATCAATTCATCACTGCAATTAATTGAGATGCACACTTCATCGACCAAATGCCAAGGTAGGCCAGATGAAATGCTAAAACCTTTGATGATGTTGATTAAATATTCCTCATTTCGGGAAATTTTTGATTGTTGTTGACAATACCTATCATAGGTATTATTGATGTAAACTTTGTACAAACAACTGTCTTTCGTATATCTGTATTGTTATTGTGTTTGCATCTTGGCCTTCTTTTAGAGGTAGTAAAAAAATAACATCAATATGTTGCACATATTATCAAATATTTTAGATTATGTGACAATAAAATTAATACACAGATAAAATTAAATAAAGTATTAATAGTACGATGTATGGCATTTAAACCTCATCATTCTAACAAGTTTGGGGCTATGACATCAAATAGAACCAATTCTTCGTTCTGGAATGTGCGACAACAAAGTCGAACATATTAAAATCAAGACCCGATTCGTTCACCTTGTAGTGTTCGTCATTTTGTTTTCTACATGATTTATATGTGTTAATGTCATATTTTTACAATAAGAATTGTATAAATCAATATCTTTAAAAAATAATTTATGTACCTTCTGGCATGAATTTTTAACATCCCATCAGCGATTCATTCTGAATAGTCGTTGATCAACTTTATTACTTTTTTTAGCCTCGTCTGAGATGTTGAACCCTTCAAATAGGTAATTCTTCCATTTTTTCGGACTAAAGGCTTCACTTTTTCTTCGTCTTTGGAAGTAGTTGATAGGTGATCAATTATGATATTATGTTGTTCAGCAGTAGCTTCTACTGTGACATCCCTCTTGAAAGCTAGAATTGTCAATGCTAATCACAGAGATACAAAAAATGGATAAGGATAACTCATCTATTTTAGCAAATCAAATAGGTTTTCTTCCTGTTTTAAATTATACCAACAGATGAATCATCTATTGGGACAAATTAAAATAGAAGGAAGACCAGTATGATAATTTCCAACAGATGACCCATCTGTTGAAACATATGACTCATCTGTCTGGACAAACTAAAATAGTAGGAAGTATTGATTTAATTTATCCCAATAGATGACTCATCTGTTGCAGTAGATAGGTCATTTATTGGTACAAATTAAAATAGTAGAAATACTTATTTGATTTGCTAAAATAGATGAGACATATGTTAAAATAGGTAATGCATCTGATGCAACAGGTTAGTCAACTGTTGCAACAGATGCATATATTTATTTGATAATTTTCAGCAGATCTATCATCTGTTGAAACAGATATGTAGTCTATTTTTTTGTTACAACAGATGATATATATTCACCTTCTTCAGCTCATGTTGCTTTTCTGTGGCCCTTGTACATTGATCAAAAATGCAAGACAAAGATAGATGAGCTACAATTTTGCTTTTTTTATGCTTGATGATGCCTTGGAAAAAAAATTTAGCCACCTTAATCTCTAATGGAGTGTATGGATATGAAATCCTCTTTGATGGAATGAGACTTCTCTTAGATGTCAATTCCTTTACAGAAGCAGTTCATGCATTAATAGCATTAATCACTCCGTCATGTTTTGCCTTGCAGTCTTGACATTTGCATACAGAACATTCGCTACGAGGGGCAAAATTTGTAAAATCAGTATGATCATAATCATAATGGTTTATTGTTTCAAAACTACAAGAGAAGCATCATTACCCCCAACAGTAGCACCACTACCACCACCAATGGCTCCATCGCCACCAACACCATCAGCAACAACAAGCCTACCCTCCAAACTTGTTATTTTCTTGTGATAGTTGTTGCTTCAAATAATTTATTTTTATTCTATGAATGACCTTAGGTTCCGATAATATTTGCCGAGATCATAAAGTAAAAAAAATGGCATTTTCAACTCTCGATTGGTCAGAACAAGCCACGGATGCACAATCATAAATAAATTAGTACATATATTAGAATGATGATTAAATAATTTAAAAAATCATTAATTAAAATAAAACTTAATTAGAATTAGACTTACTGCTTTCTTCGGAGGGTTAAAGAGATCAAGAATTTTGTATTTTTATCAGTTTTGGCCGACAACCATCTCAGGATTCTTGGACATGAAACTTCTTCTTGGTAGTTCACTTGTTGTCTCAAATAAGGAATGACTTCAAATGCCCAAGCATATAAAATAACGCTAATAAATCAAAAGCATTATTCAATAAAAAATAAATGAATCATAATAAAGGAAATATTTACCATGAAAACCCATATAAGTTGACTGTCTTTGGCGTTAACGGAGTCAATAAATATTTGGCAATCATTTTGAAGCTTTCATAACCCCAAGGATATTTATTGAATGCCTCAAGATCCTAGGAGAGCTTTATTAAATCAAGTGGTATATTGTTATTAACATCTCTCGCTTAAAGAATATTATGTACAAATCGAACCAAGCACAATGATTGTTTGTGCTTCTTGAAAAGTCTTTTACCTTACAACGCTTCTATCAATTTTTTATTTTTGATGCCTGGACCAACAAGGGATACCAAGTCATCACTATCACTTTATTTGCCTTTGCCTTTGTTGTGTGTACGGGGAGCTTTTTTGGGGTTAGAATAGGTATTACTTGAGAAAGAGAAGGAGAAGGAGTATAATATTTTAGTCCAGTAACTATGACAAACTCCTTCCAACCAAAACAAGCAGGCATGCAACAGTAATTTATTCACACCTCATTCATCTTATCTTTATTTTCATACATAAACCTATGCTTAAGAAGATCATATACCATTTTTGTTTGAAAACGAGCATTGTTGTCCTCCGATAAATCAAGATATTGCCAAAAGCAGCTATCCATGAAATAAGCATCCAATTTTTTGTCTCAAAATATTTTTCTAAAGGCGTCAAAAGATTTTTCCATGGATGACTTAACCACGAAATCACCAGTTAAATTTTTGGCACCATTGCACTGCATTCTCACAGGATAACTATCAATGCTGGAGGTTTTGACCAGATCTTCACTAGAAGAGCTATTAGCATTTGGATTATCTCTTTTGAAACATTCCTTATCACCATGTTCATTATCTTCTGCTCCTGATTGAGATAGCCCTTGTAAAGTAAGCTCACAGAGTGGTGGATGTAGCCTAGCTGCTTCACTTGTTCCTTTACTTGAACTTGATTTAATTTTTTTTCTTTTGGGAGCCATATTATCTAAAAAAAATAAAAAAAAAAAAATCATAATTGATTAAAGCATCATTAAAAAAAGTTTAATAGTAAATCTAACATGTACAACACAGTAAAATAATAGTTCCAACAGACCATACATATGTTGCAACAGGTGTGTTATCTGTTGCAACATATAACTAACCTGTTGCAATAGATGAGTAATTTATTGTAAACAATAAAAATAATTTCTATATTATTGTGATTTCTTTCAACAGATCACTCATCTGTTGAAACAGATGACTGGTCTGTGTAATAGATTAATTGTCAATATTGTTTAGATTTCTTTCAACAAAAGCTCATCTGTCACAACAAATAAATTATCTGTTAGGAGAAATCAAAGTCTTGGACATCTCGTCCTATTGCATCATATGGTTCAGCTGTTGCATCATATAGTTCATATGTTGCAGGAAAAAAATTAGTAGCAAGATTTTGTTCAATAGAATAACAGCAATATCACCATTTAATATCAAATACATCATTTTTATCAAGAACAATAATAAATCAACCCAGCAACACTAACACAACACAAACACCAAAACTGTTGTTTTGTTTGTACAAAAACAAACAACAAAATTCAAACTTCAAAAAGCTCCACAG
Organism: Capsicum annuum; assembly: GCF_002878395.1. NCBI lineage: Eukaryota > Viridiplantae > Streptophyta > Magnoliopsida > Solanales > Solanaceae > Capsicum > Capsicum annuum. Next base: position 207,957,178 of record NC_061113.1, on the reverse strand, counting down.
AAACAAACAAATCGAATCAACAGTTGACAACAAGAACTACAATAACAAAAATAAATTATATTTCACTCTGAAAAGAGAAGAGAAGAAATATCAGAAATTAGGTTTTTCTTCAGTCCCTATTTCAAATTTAAGCAGCAAATATCGAAATTATTAACCAATACTAGTAGAGAATTTGGCTCAAGTTTTTCTTTTTCTTAATAACTAAAAATCCCTAATCTTTTACTTGTGAAAGAAGAAAAGGGACGATGAAGAACTCAAAGTTGTTGTCGTAGGAGAGCAATGAAGTTGTCGGGGATTGAAGAGAGAAATTTGCAGAACTGTTGATTGGGAGAAGCTTGAGCGAAACAATCGAGATAGAGAGAGGAGAGAGACATTTGATTTGGAGAGTAAAGGAGTGTGGGTTGATTTGTACTTTTGAAAAGATGAAAAAATTTTGAAAATATTGATCAAGTCCACAATTAAATTTTTCCTAATTATGTTTGACCCTTTAAGTTGGTCAATGTCACCAATCCTTCATTCAAGACTTATAAGGCACCTTTCCTTCAATTTTCTCTAGTTAGTAGTGTTGACACCCAATATTGACACTCTTTATCTTCTAAATAACATAGAAAATTTACTTGTTTTACTATTATTCATATAATTAGTAGTTAAACAAAAAAAAAAAAAAAAAAAAAGAACACACATATTTTGTCATCGAAATTGCTACTATGATTTTTTACGCACCTATTTTTTGTTTATCGTCGTCTTATTTCAAATCTCCTACTTATCGATTTAATTTGCAAATTGATAGTTTGTATTAGCACACATTTGAAATATCAATATGTTATATTTTTTAAACATTCTAATAATTATTGTCTTTACATAATATATATTGTATTAATTCTTATCTTAGAAGGCTCAAAAATAATTTAAAGGAAGATGAGAAAGGCCCATGTTTTTGGGCCTAATTGAAGCCCAAACCAAACTATCAGCCAACCCATATATATTTTTGACCCAATTTAAAGTTATTTTCCCTAAAGCCTCCGAAATTACCATATTACCCTGATTCTAGAATTGCTGAACCCATTTAAGGATCGAATCTTTCTACCTTTTTCCTTTAGCAGTGCATCTCCTTCCCCTCTCTTATCTTCTTGGTTATTTTCAGAAACGTTCCAAGCTTCTCACCACAATAATCAGAGAAATCTTCACCATTTTTAAGCTAACTTCTGAAGTTTTTATAGGTGTATCAATCACGTGAAGGACCAAGGCCGCACAGGTTCATAACATTCAAATTCCAACGTCTTAGTTGGATCTTTGCATTTTACACCTCAAAGTCTTTCTTTTTTTAATTTTCACCCTATCCTATTTATTTTTACAATTTACATCTTAATCGCTTGAATTCCTTGCATTTTACACCCCAAAATATCTTCTTTTTTTAATTTACACCTTAACCTTTATATTTCCTTACATCATAGTAAAATTATTTTTTAATAATTTTTTTATGAGGACAAAATAGAAATAACAATATACTCTCTTCGTTTCATTTTACTCATTTCAATTTGATATTACACATTGATTAAAAAAATAATTAATAATATTAAATAATGTTTACATGATAAAACAATTAATATTAGGGGTAAAAAAAAAAATTATTTTATCTTGATTAGGAAATTTGAAAAGAGTAAAATGAAATGGAGGAAGTATTAGTTTTTAAAATAAATTTATTTAATTTTTAGTGTAGGAAGTTAGATGAAAATTTTGTAAACGAAAATTCCAAACGAGTGTCATTTGAGTTAAGCGAAATTTGATATTGCAGAACTAGTGATATAGGAAGACATTGTTAAAGATAAAATTTCATCAATTCATGTGTTATATTTTTTGCTTCTATTTTATTCATTTTTTCTCAATATTTTGATCTTTTTTTTACATTACTATTTGCTTCTGACAAGTAGTATAAGTGATTATGATTGCATTAATATAGATATGACTTCAGAAATCTCACTACAATCATGAAATTTTAGCAGTTACAAATTAAAGTGAGAATACTTATCACATAACAATAGTTAGATGATAAATGTGAATGCAACAATATATCTTGAAAGTTCGTTACATTAAAAATTAAATAAATTTATTTTAAAAAATAATACTTCTTCCGTTTTATTTTATTCGTTTCAAATTTTCTAATTTAATTTTTTATTTTACTTGTTATTTTTCATTAATCAAGACAAGATAATTTTTTTTTTACCTTTAGTATTAATTGTTTTATCTGTAAATTAAAAATAAATATTATTTAATAAAGGTACTATGATAAAATAGTTATATTATTAGTTATTTTTCTTAATCAATGTATAATGTCAAATTGTAACGAATAAAATAAAATGGAGGGAGTATATTGTTATTTTTATTTTGCCCTTATTAAAAAATAATTAAAAAATAATTTTATTATTTTATAAGAAAATAAAGAAGTTAGGATGTAAATTGTAAAAAAATAGGATAAGATGTAAAAATAGAATCCAAGGTGTAATATTTATTTATAAAAATAAATAGATACGGTGCAAGAAATGAAGACAGCTTAGTTGACTAGAATTTACAATCTGAAACTCAAATTCCCATCTAAAACTTGAAGCCCTGATTTTCTTCCGATAAATATTTGTGTTTGAGATCCATTTGGGACACAGGTTTTTGGCCGCCATCTCCCTCAAAAAGCCTCAAGAACAATTTTACAGAAATACAAAACTTGTAACTGCCCCTACACCATTACAATTACTGATTTTTGCGTTTAAATGTTTAGTTTTTGTATTCGCATCTGATATTTAGCTCTCAAGTGCGTTTCGAGATCGTCGTCATTTGATTTCGAGCCTAAGCCGTTGATCGAAACACCCCTGTTCACTGCTCCGCACAAGGTTCGTAATTTTTCTTCTACTCTAGATTGTGTGAATCTATTTAGATCTATTAAATCCGCGCACCCCCCTACAAATGGTATCAGAGCCCAGTAATTCAAAAAATACAAAAGTAAGATATATGTTAGAGTTAGAATTATAATTAGAGTTAGAGTTATTCGAATTTACCTATAAATTATTAAATTAATTATGCGAAGACCATTTAAAAATAGAGAAGCTTTTAGAAAAATTAAAGAATCTTTAATTAGTAATTATTCAGAATATATAAGTCTAAATAAAACAAAAGAAAACCCACAAAAATTAGCCTACTTAATTACATTAATATCTAGTATTGAATCAAAATTAATAACACATTTAAAATCCAGAAGAATGAAACACATACCACCTAATTATGATAAAATTAGATTTAAATATCCACCAAGATATTATAATATATTTGCCGGAGTTAGTAAAAATTCAATAGATACACAAAAAGATGAAATATTAAAATTGGAATCACAAATAGATAGTTTAGAATATATATATCAACATGACCTATTCACAATAAAATGAATAAAGAGGAATTTATAATAGATGAAAAATATATGAAAACTACGAACGATCAAAAATAAAAATAGTATTTTCTAATCTAGGACGAAAATATAAGAAAATAGGTGAACATTTATATCTAATGTTAGAAAAAGAAGAATTAAAATTAGAAGATAAATTAACAGCAATGGTAAGAATAGAAAAAGAAAATGAAGAGATAGATAGGAAAAAGGAAATAGAAAAAATAAAACAACAAACTACGGAAGAAATACGAAAAATAGAAGAAACTAAAAATAGTAGGATTGCTGAATTAGAAAAAGAACTACAAATATTAAAAGAGTTGTATGAACAAAGACAAAAAGAAAAAGAAGAAAAAGATAGAGAACAGAAATTACTGAATGAGATAAATCAATTTAAGGAAAAATTAGAAATAAAAAACGAAGAATTAGAAATAAATAATATAGATATTGAAGAGACAGAAACAGATAATTATGATTCCGAAGATAGTGAAACATATACAGAAATATTAACAAATACAAAAAATTTAGAAATCAATGAAGAACAAAAAGAAATTAATGAGGAAAACTTAGAAAATACCCACACAGAAATAAATACTCTTGATAAAAAAAAATGAAAATATAATATCTAAAACAACAGAAATAAGAAAACCTATATATTATAAGAATAAGTTTAAAAAATATAATGAATATGACAAATGGATACCAAAACAAATAATTAATAAAAATTATAACTTTTTAGACCTAGACTGTGTAATAGATACAGAAAAAACAATATAATTATGGATAGGATATATGACAAAACAACTATTAGATAATAATATAAATATAACAGATGCACCGGAATATATAGAAAAAACACTAATAGGATCAGTAAAACTATGGTTTTCAAATTTAACTGAAAATAGCAAAAAAGTATTAAGAACTAATAAACCTATAGAAGGAACATCATCGCCAACAACTAAACTAACACCTATAGAATTATTAAAAAAATATGAAACAGCTATAAAAGATGAATTTGGTAGTACGACAACAATCGAAGAAGAACAAAATGAAGAAAAAGATACAAATAGAAATTTAATGTTAAAATTAGCAATATGTAATATGTGTTATATAGATGAATATACTTGCGCATTTCAAGAATATTATTACAAAGGAGCATATAGTATAGAAGAAAGTAAAGAAATAAGAAAATTATATTTTAATAAATTACCCGAGCCATTTAGTTCGAAAATAATAAAAAGTTGGGAAGAAGCAAAAATAGTAGATACGTTAGGAGCAAGAATAAAATATTTACAACAATGGTATAGAAACTTATGTGAAAAATATAGAGAAGAATTAAAAATGGAAAAAACATTAATAAGAAATTTAGCATGTTGCAAAAATAAAATAGCACCCCAATTTGGATGTGAAGAAAGATATTATAAGAAAAGAAAGAGACATAAGAAATATAAAAAATATAAAAAATCAAAATATAAATATAAGAAACCAAGGAAAAGATATTATGTAAAAAATTATAAACATAAAAGACCATATAGAAAGAAGAAATCTATAAAAGAATGTACTTGTTATAATTGTGGAAAGTTAGGATATTTAGCTAGAGATTGTAAATTACCTAAAAATTCAAAAAATAAACAAATATCAGAATTAAAAATAGATAATACCGAATATATGCAGATAGATTATATAGATTATGAATTAGAAAGTGAAGATAGTATATATGAAATTTCAGAAAATGAAACAGATAACGAAATAGATAGCGAAATAGATGAATCAAATGACCGAAGAAGATATAAAAATAATAACAAAGGAAGAATATTTAAATGATGAGGGAACGGAACAAAAAATAATATTTGACAGTAACATATTTGATGAAATAAAAGAAAAAGAATTAGATTTAAGTGTAGAAAAAATATTTAAAATACCAACAATAAAAAATATTTTTACTAGAAAAAAGGATGAATATTATGTAGTATGCCAAAAAGAACATGTAATAGACTGCAGATATGCAAAAGGCAAAGCTAGTATACCACTAGTAACAAAAAGAATAATTAATAAAGAAATAAATGATATAAAAAGTAAAGGAGATCCAATAAAATATTTACACCTTGGAGGTACAGAGATATTAATAAAAGCATGTTTTAGAGAAGGAATAGATACACCAATAGAATTATATTTAGCAGATGATAGAATTATAAAACCTATAGAAAAAAGCATAATAACTGCCGTAAAAGGAAATCTAATATATCAAAAATTTAAATTTATAATAAGTGCAAATTATTCAGTAGCAGTAACAGATAGAAATATAGATAAATCACTAGTATTATATTGGAAAATATCAGGAATAGAATTAACCCCGGGAAGTAAAATATTCACAGCAAGATGTAAAAATCTATATGTATTAACAACAAAACATAAAATAACAGGAAAAAATAAGATTAACAAAATACAAATACAAAGCCCATTCAAACAAATTGTAAAAACAATAGATTATAATGATTATACCTATAGAGACATAGATACAGAAGAAAATTTAGAAATAGTAAATGATAAAATAAGTACAACGAAAAGAATAGCTAATGAAAAGCCAGAATCATCAAGCTCATCAAAAAGAACAAGTTATGAAACAAATTCAATAAGTAATTTAAATCAATATTACATAACAGGAAAAATAAATGAAAAAGAATATCTAATACTTTTGAATACAGGACAAGAAGAAAATTATATAGCAAAATATCTAGTAAAAAATGAAGAAATAAAGACTGATAATGATATGTGCCCAGATCTACCAAGAAGTTTAATAAATAATAAAAATATAGCAGAAAAAGAAATAATAATAGGAGTTAGAAAAATAAAAATAGAATTCGAAGTAAAGGAAGAAATGCAAAAAGCAGATATAATATTAGGAATAAAATGGTTAGAACAAGTAAAACCATATAATATAGAACATACACAATTAACCTTAACATATAACAAAGAAAAGTTATTCTTAAAAAGAGCCTTAACATGAAATGAAGATATATGTATTAATGAAGATAGTAGTAGAAGGATATTACAGTAGATATTATACGCCTATGATAGATACAAGAGCAGAAGCTAATTTATACAGATATAATTGCTTACCAGAAAGTAAATGGGATAAATTAAAAACATCAATAATAGTTAAAGGATTTAATAATGAAGGAAGCTTAATTACTTATAAAGCTAGGAATGTAAAAATACAAGTATGGGATAAGATATTAACAATAGAAGAAATTTATAATTATGAATTAACATCAAAAGATATACTTTTAGGAATGCCATTTTTAGAAAAATTATACCCACATATAATAACCAAAACAGACTGGTGGTTTACAACACCATGTAAACAAAAAGTAAGAACAAAAAGAGTTAATAATAAAATAAGAAAGAAAACTGATTGGATAAAAGGAAGTGAAAAAATTACACAAAAGTTAGAAAATATAAAAAATACTGAAGATACAATAGAACTAGTAGTATTTTCGATAAATAAAACAGAAATAACTATATTTTCAATAAATAAAATAGAAATAATTCAAAAAAAATTAGAACAATTATATAGTGAAGATCCATTAAAAGGATGGGAAAAACATAAAACTACTATAAAAATTGAATTAATAGATAAAAATAGCATAATAACACAAAAACCATTAACATATAATTTTGATGATTTAAAAGAATTTAAAATGCATATAGATGAATTATTAGAAAAACAATATATACAAAAAAGTAATAGTAAACATAATAGTCCAGCATTTATAGTAAATAGTGAACAAAAAAGAGGAAAAAGTAGGATGGTTATTGACTATAGAAATTTAAATGCAAAAACTATAACATATAATTATCCAATACCAAATAAGATATTAAAAATAAGACAAATACAAGGATATAATTATTTTAGAAAATTTGATTGTAAATCAGGATTTTACCACCTAAAGCTAGAAGAAGAATCTAAAGAATTAACCGCATTTACGGTACCACAAGGATTTTATGAATGGAACGTATTACCATTTGGATATAAAAATGCACCAGGTAGATATCAACATTTTATGGATAATTATTTTAAACAATTATCTAATTGTATAGTGTACATAGATGATATATTATTATATACAAAAACCAAAGAAGAACATTTAAAATTATTAGAACAGTTCACAAATATAATAGAAAAATCGGGAATAAGTCTAAGCGAAAAGAAAGCTGAAATTATGAAAAATCAGATAGAATTTTTAGGAATACAAATAGATAAAAGTGGAGTAAAAATGCAACAACATATAGTACAAAAAATAATAAATTCGAAAGAAGAATTAGATACAAAAAAAAATTACAATCATTTTTAGGACTAGTAAACCAAGTAAGAGAATATATTCCAAAATTAGTAGAAACTTTAAAACTACTACAGAAAAAATTAAAAAAGGATATAGAATATAACTATGATGAAAAAGATAAAAAACAAGTTCAAAAAATAAAATTACTTTGTAGAGAATTACCAAAATTACAATTCCCAGATGAAAATAAAAAATTTATATATATAGTAGAAGCAGATGCTAGTGAATATAGTTACTGAGGAGTACTTAAATATCGATATGAAGCAGAAAAAATAGAACATCATTGTAGATACTACTCAGGTACGTTCAACGAGACAGAAGTAAAATGGGAAATAAATAGGAAAGAATTATGTTCATTATGTAAATGTTTATTAGCATTTGAGCCTTATATTGTATATAACAAATTTATTGTACGAACAGATAATACACAGGTACGCTGGTGGTTAACAAAGAAAATACAAAATTCAGTTACAACAAAAGAGATTCGGAGACTAGTTTTAAATATATTAAATTTCACATTTACAATTGAAGTGATTAGTACTAACAAAAATGTTATTGCAGATTACATATCAAGACAAAGCTACACAGACTGAAATAATAGAAGAAGATACTCTAGAAAAAATACTTAACACCCTAACTACGCTTTCAATGAAAGTGGACAGTATGGGTAATGAGATAGAAAAGCTAAAGACTAATGAAGATAAACTGAAGTCTATAGCTACAAATCAGCTAACTCAGCAGTGTGCAGAGTTATGTCGATCGGAAGACATTAAAGTTCCAGAGCTAGAAGGAGACGTTGGGACACTCCATAAAACCCATAACATTTATCAATCTACTTCTGCAAGTACAAGCAAAGGAGTTAATCGACCAAGATACCAGAATATAAATATGAATAAAATATTTGAAAAACCATTTACACCAAAAACACAAAAAGACCACTTATTCATACCCCCACAAGTTAACACATACCGAGATAGCCTAAACCAAGACAAAAAAGTATACAACTACACCGCCCAGAAATACATAGAAAATATATACAGAGTACAAACTTTTCTAAACCATAACCCCAGAGCTACAAACATCAAAGAACCAAATACCAACTATATAACCCAAAAATTACAAGGATATAACAAACTAATTGCACTACCCAAAACTAACCCAAGCCTAGTTAAAACCTGTTTTGACTATGGACTATTAAACACTATATATACCCAAGACGGAGAAGAATTAACAGTTATGGAAGAATTATACAAAATATTCACCACCTACAAAAGAATAACAAAAGGAAATTTATTTTATATAAAGTGTTATACTGCACCGGCAGAGATACTATATGATGAAATAAAACCAGTTGTAAAGATAGGACTAACTAGAGATATGATCATCCCAGAAGATATTACGCAGCAACCGGAGATACCCAAAATTGAGATATCAGATTTTTATGCAAATAAACGACTTATTGGACTAGCTACGATCATTCAAGAACTAACAAATAATTATACTAACGGAAACCCAATATGGAGCTATTATTCGAGAGATCATCAAATGATTTACTCAAATTCAAAAGAGCTACGACAAGCAGATATGGAAGATGTAAGACAATGGATAATGACGCTACTCAACCCAGAAAAATAATCTACCGCAAGAGCAATAAAAAAAGGATTTATTTCAGACGGACTGCTAACAAGATATTGTAAAATAATTGGACATAAATATCCAGACTACCAATGTTCGAGGTGTAATGGAGAAGATAATATTATTCCAGAAGTACATCTAGAATAAAGAAGACAAAATGCCAGCTGGAAAGATAAGATAAGGAGCAATAATGGAGCAGATACGACAAAATCAACGGAGACAAGATACTGTACAAAGTCTTAACTATTGATTGAATTATTGTACAAATAAGACTTTTACGTAGATGTAAACTTGTAGGAAATTAAAGGCTAGTAGGTTAGGCCTATAGCCCCTTTTGTTGACTTTTTAGTTCTTTAGTTTTTAGTTTTAAAAAACGTGTGTAAAGATAGTTTGATTGTAAAGATTGCCTTTCATTCTATAAATAAAGAAGGCAGAAGGCATTGCAAAAGCAAGCCTTCATGCGTTGAAGCAACCTTTCTCTCCACTCCACAACAAATACTTTACTCAGTTAATTAAATAAACATATTCCAATGGAAAAAGCTATGGAGGAACAAAACTCAGAAATATCAAAACTACCCGAACAGGTATATCTATTTATGATTATGAATAGCTAAATTCATAATTCCCAACAATCATGATATGATAAAATAAATTCATATTAGTTACTTTATAGTAGAATTATTCGAAGAATAATATGTTAAGAAGTTTATTAACAAAGAGGAAACGGAGAAAGATCCCTAAGGACTATGCCATCCTAAAGATGAAACCAATGAGGCAAGAAGCCGTGGCGGGGAGTAACCAGAGTAGAGGCGCTGTTTAAGGGAAAAAGTATCCGGATTACCATGTTAATAGTGACCGAAGAACATATTATTTAAGAATAATCTAGTATATAGTAAGCTAAGATGACCATATTTTGTTGTGTACATGGTTGAAGGGAATATTTTGAAAAAAGCAATTTTATGAAAATGAATGATTATTTATCTGATGTGATGGTAGATAAATTCAAAATACTTATTGATTATTTATCTGATGTGATGGTAGATAAATTCAAAATACTTATTTTGTATGCACTTAGAGATATAAAAGTAGCAAATATAAGAAAAATCATATTAAAAAAAGCTTTTGGTAAATACTACATGACTAGAGTAAATTATGTACCATATCTACCTAACTACTCTTACAAATACTTACGATGATAAGTTACATGGAATTTTTAGAAAAAGATATAAGAAACATACAGTTACTAGAAAAACAGATAAAAATAAATATAGACAAATACATGAAAAATAAAGATATCAATTACATAGAATTTCTTAATAAAAATATGCAAAAACTACTAAGGCTAAAACAAACAACTACAAAATATTATAATAAAACCAATTTTAAAAGATAAATCATTTAGATTATCTTAAAGTTTTAATCTTATATATACTTAAAAACATAGAAATTATAGATATTAAGAAAATAATATTAGAAAAAGTAATAGACTACGAAATTGAAACTACAAATTGTCTAGAACAGTTATACGAAGAAATTTACCCAGAAGGATATTATTCAGATTAAAAAATGTTAGAATATATTAGAAAAACTAGAGAAAATCAAGAAAATCTAAATAATGAAATTAATTATAGAAACCGAATTAGAAAAATAATGGAAAACCTAAAAGAAAAATTAGTATGGATAGAAAAAACCTTAGAAAATTTAGATAAAAGTACATGTGATAGTTTATATAATTTAAAAAACTCACTACGAGAAGAACAACACAAGATAATAAATAACATTGAAAATCTAGAATTAGATATACATTATAGTACAGATAGGATAAATTATTATACAGAAATTTGTAACTCTGCAATTATTACAGGATAAAATAATTAATGAATATATCTTACGAAAAAAGTAAATCATTAAAAGATATTGAAACAAAATTTAAAAAATATCCACGCACAAATAAAAATAGATTTACTAGAAACCTAACATCATGATCCCTTTTGTTTTTCTTACTGGATTCATTACGGTTTAGGGAAATCAATTAATTATTTGTAGTTAATGGTTTGTTTGGACTTTTTTTTGGCTAAGTTTCATTGTGTTTAACATTGTGGTTTTTCTCATATTTTTCTATCAAGCCAACATGAAACTTTTTCGACTTCATTTTTTTTTTTTGCATAGAAAATTATCCTGCTCATACATTATACATTCTTCCTGTTGTCTACTACCTTAAGTTATAAATTTCTTGGCATTTAAAAAGAGAGGGTACGATGAGGAGGTGTTTGTTTAAAATTTCGTGATCTCTGTTTTAGCTTCTTAACATGGGTGAGTTTATCGTGGGCGCTAAGCATGCCATTTGTTTAACTAGGCAACTAATTGAAGTTTTAGAATCACTCTTTGTTCGAGCTGGTTTGAAAATTGTGTTACTGGAATAATTTCAATAATCCTAACAAGAGTATTCAAATAAAAGTTTTAGTTATGTGTGTTAGGATTCGGACAGAATAAGCAAACCACAAGTAAAAGAAAATAAGAACAGCACACAGATTTACGTGGAAACCCTTGCAGGGAGGTTTCACTATAATGGAAAGAGAGTACAATGAAGGTTGAATTTTCTGAATAATAAAATAATCCACTAAATCGCACTTATATATTACGTGAATACAAATAGGTTCTAGGCCCAAAAACATAAAGGTCTATCAACCAAAATTCGGGTCATAACTCTAACAATCTCCACCTTGACACGAATTCTAATTCAGAACTCAAATCTATTTCAAGACAAACTCTCCACCTCTTTCATAAAAGCCCCTAAGGGCACATCTTAACAGCTAACACTAACCAAGTCCAAGCAATGCTCAAACTTGGCACTTGGTAGTGTCTTGGTCATCATATCAGCGGGATTATCATGAATACTAATCTTGCTCACCACAATATCACGACTAGCAATAATTTTACGCACAAAATGATACCGAACATCGATGTGCTTTGTCCTCTCGTGAAACATCTGGTCTTTCGTAAGGAATATAGCACTTTGACTGTCGCAAAAGACCATAGTAATCTGTAAGTCTACGCTAAGTTCACCAAAAAGACCCTTCAACCAAATAGCATCCTTGAAAGCCTCTGTAATAGCCATGTACTCTGCCTTAGTAGTTGACAAAGCAACTGTAGTCTGTAAGGTAACTTTCCAACTAATAACACAACCACCAATGGTGAAAACATAGCCTGTAAGGGACCTTCTTTTATCATGATCTCCTGCAAAATTAGAATCAATAAATCCCATTACTCCATCTCTATTTCGTCCAAACTGCAAACAAACATCAGCAGATCCATACAAGTATCTGAAAATCCACTAAATTGCTTTCCAATGTTCTTTGCCAGGATTTGCCATGTATACGACATAAGATAAATCTAGTCGGGAACATACCATCGCATACATAAGAGACCCGACGGCACTAGAGTATGGAACTCGAGACATATAGTCACGCTCATCATCTGTTTTTAGAGATAAAGTAGCCGGGAGTTTGAAGTAAGCTGCCAATGGAGTACTAACAGGCTTGGCATTTTGCATATTGAACCTGTGAAGTACTTTTTTAATATATCTTTTCTGACTCAAGTATAACTTACAATTCTTTCTATCCCTCAGAATCTCCATGCGAAGAATCTTCTTTGCTGCTCTTAGATCCTTTATCTCAAAATCCTTACTGAATCGGGCTTTAACTTTTATTATTTCTCTCATATCCTTTGCTGCAATCAACATATCATCAACATACAAGAGAAGATACACGAATGAACCATCACTTACCTCCTTGAAGTAGATACAACTATCATAGTTGCTTCTCTGAAACATATGAGAGGTCATAAAAGAGTCAAACCTCTTATACCACTGCCTGCCTGGGCGACTGCTTTAAGCCATAAAGAGACTTTTTCAACAAGCATACATAGTCCTCATTTCCTGAGACTACAAAACCCTCTGGTTGCTGCATATAAATGTCCTCCTCAAGTTCTCCATGTAAGAATGCAGTTTTGACATCCAACTGCTCAAGCTCAAGATTATGTATGGCCACAATACCAAGCAATGCTCGAATCGAACTATGTTTTACAACTGGAGAAAACACATCTGTGAAGTCAATACCTGAAACCTGACTGTAACCTTTAGCAACTAGTCTTGCTTTGTACCTAGCATTTTCAACTCCCAATGTTCCTTCTTTCTTTTTGAATACGTACTTGCAACGGACAACTTTCTTATCTGTAGGCAATCTCACCAAATCCCATGTGCCATTCTTATGAAGTGATTCTATCTCCTCCTGCATAGCAATCATCCATCGGCCGGAACCATCACAACTAACTGCCTCTGAGTAAGAAGAAGGATTTTCACCGGAATCAATACTTTTTGCTACACCCAATGCATAAGCAACCAAATCATCTTCAGCATACTAGGAGGTCTAATATCTCTTCTAGGCCTGTCTTTAGCAATAGAATATTGTAGCGTCACTGGTGATGAAGAAGAAATAGTACCACTCTGTATCTCCGGGCTAGACTAAGAAGTAGGCACTGGTGGACTCTGATCCAATCTACAATTTAACATGGGTGTTTGACTTTTGTTGATTCATGTCACTAAGCTCATCTGGGGGCGAAACACTAGATTCTGAGGGAGACCGAAGCATGGCAGTTTCATTAAATACAATACTTTCTGGACACCAAAGCTTATAACCCATAAATAAGAACTTGACAGATATAGGTTCCAACTTTTCATTATCAACATGAGCATACGCAGGACATCCAAATATCCCCAAATCAGGAGTACCAGACCATACCTCTTGTGGAGTCTTTTTATCAATCGCGACTAAGGGAGAGCAGTTAATAAGAAGACAAGATGTGGAAACCGCTTCGGCCCAAAAAGACTTGGGTAAACCAGCATTAGAGAGCATACAACGCACCTTCTCCATTATAGTCTTATTCATTTGTTCAGCCACACCATTCTGTTGCGGAGTATGACGAACTGCCAAGTGCCTCACAATTCCTTCTGACTTGCACAAAGCATTAAATTCATTAGAACAGAACTCTAAACCATTATCTGCTTCCCTGTCTGCTTTTCAATTAGTCTTCCACTCCTTGAAAGTAGGCAACACATCATTCTTTTGCTTCAGAAAGAACACCCAAACTTTTCTGGAATAGTCATCAATAATAGTCAACAAGTAATTAGCGCCTCCTCTAGAAGGTACTCTGGCAGGACCCCAGAGATCAGAATGAATGTAATCAAGAGTGCCTTTAGTTGAGTGGATGCCTTTAGTGAATCTGACTCTCTTCTGCTTCCCGAAAACGTAGTGCTCACAGAACTCTAATTTGGTTATGCTGCCCATCTAGAAGTCCTCTCTTGTCTGGTCCAACCATCTCGTTTTCACTCATATGCCCCAGGCGTATATGCCAAAGTTTAGCAACGTCACTTTCTGATAGAGATGAGGTAGAAACGGTTGCATCACCTGTAACAGTAGAGCCTTGCAGGACATACAAATTTGCAAACTTTCTCTGTCCCTTCATCACAACAAGAGCACCTTTAGTAACCTTCAGGACTCCACCTTCACCAGTGTACCTATAACCGTTCGAATCAAGGGTACTCAAGAAAATAAGATTTCCAAGTGTCCTCACAACCCCATCAAACATCTTGATCTTGATTGTTCCAATACCATTTATCTTACAAGGTGTGTTATTTCCCATCCACACAGCACCTGTAGAGACTTTCATATATTGTAAACCAATCCTGATTACGACACATATGAAACGTGCAAACTGAATCAAGAATCCAATCCTCAAAAGGTTTGGAGTTACCATCAAAAAATACCAAGAGTTCTCCATTACTACCGCCATGTTCAACAAAATTGGCTTCACCGGACCTCTCTGGTTGGTTTCCTTTCGATTTTGGAGCTTCTCTTTTCTCTCTATTCTGTAACTTCCAACACTCGGATTTGATATGGCCTTTCTTTTTGCGGTAATTACAGATTTTGTTTTTATTTCTGGATTTCGACCTATTCTTGTCATCACCCCCAGAATTCCTCTCACGAGTCCTTCCTCCTCGAACAATGAGACCATCTCCTTGAGTCTTCAACCCATTCACAAGATACTTCATCTTCTCCTCAGAGAATAATGCATCATAGACTTTATCAATCGTCAGGGTATCACGACTATATAAAATCATATCCCTAAAGGTCGTGTATGATGCAGGCAGCGAACACAACAAAATCAACCCTAAATCTTTCTCATCGTACTTAACCTCCAAAGTCTCTAAATCAGAGACGATTTCTTTAAAGACAGATAGGTGATCTTCCAAAGACGCACCCTCAGACATACGATAGGAATAAAGTCGTCGTTTGAGATACAACTTACATGTTAGGCTTTTCGTCATGCATAAAGATTCTAGTTTCAACCACAACGCAGCGTCAGTGGTCTCCTTCAAAACATCCTGTAAAATCTGATTGGATAAATGAAAGTGGATCTGAGATAGAGTCTTTCGATCCTTACGTCATTTGTCCTCGTCCGTCCATGATGAGGGCATCTTATCAAACCCTAATAGAGCATCGTCCAAATCCATCTGCGCGAGCACAACCTGATCTTAACCTGCCATAACAAAAATATGGTGTTGCGATCCAACAGCGAAATATCATACTTCATGGTTGTCATTCCTGAGAAAATAATTAACCAAGCTCTGATACCAGTTTGTTAGGATTCGGACAGAATAATCAAACCACAAGTAAAAAAAAACAAGAACAACACACAGATTTACGTGGAAACCCTTGCGGGAAAAACCACGGGCAGAGACAGGGGAGGTTTCACTATAATGGAAAGAGAGTACAATGTGGAGAAGGTCTGAATTTTCTGAATAATAAAATAACCCACTAAATCACACTTATATATTATGTGCGTACAAGTAGGTCCTAGGCCCAAAATCATAAAGGTCCATCAACCAAAATTCGGGTCACAACTCTAACAGTGTGAAAAGAGAGAAGTTGCAGCCTCGTTTCGGTCGTTCTGTCCCAAATCTTTACGACGAGTTAAAAGAATGTTTCTTCCTGATAATGTGCAGTTTTTTTTTTTCTTTTCATAATTTAACAGATGCCTGAAACTTGTTGGAACCTAGGCATGTTATTTAATTTCTTGTCTGTAATATGCGTACATATAAGTAGTAACATTAGATTGCAAAGTGTTAGTTTGAGGATCCCTTCCCTTCTCATATTTTATAAGTTAGAAGTGGTAACAGAGGTTTATTTCCTTCATTTGGTGCTATTCCCAGGGCTTTCCTTTTGTTAAAATATTTTTCTCTCATGTTTAATGTGGATTAGGAACTAGGAAGCAAGTTATATGGACGATTTGGTTAATTAGTGTAATATAACATTGTGCCTTGTTCTCTCGTATAGAAGAGAGACTTACCACAGCATAAGTGTCGTTATATATTAGTCGTTAGTTGATGAAATAAGTTTAACATTTTAAGATCCATGTTGTCTATGTGAGCTCGTCCTGATGGGATTCGTTTCAGATGCTAGTTCCGTGTATTAATTCGTGTTAAGTGTTAATTCATCTACTAATTCTTATTCTTTTTCTTATTTCGCATGTACGTTCGGGAGTGCGTTTGGGGTCTCATGACTTGACCTCATCTCTGTCCAAATCAAAGAAGCGAATAATAATTGCACCGTGCATTTCCTCTTAGCAGTCTAGTGCTTCCTTCCTTTTTTAGTCTTATCCTTTCTTGTAGAAAATTGTTATTATTTTCGTTTTTAACATTTTACGTATTAATATTTTGAATTGGTGTTCTTATATGTTACTTGTTTGCATTAGTGTGATCTTTAAATATTATGACAACTTTAATTGCGCTTTCTACTCCTTAGGCTTTAAGCTTTAGCAAAATCACTTGGCTTCGGTACTTAATTCGTACCGTTAAGAGTGTCGAATTTGGTAGATTTAAACATACATTTTAGAATAATTGGGTGTCGAATTTGGTAGATTTAAACATACATTTTAGAATAATTGGCCGAGCCTATTAGAATCCTTTAAATGACCTTATCTTTAGAGTCAAAATTAGTTCTAATTAATTAGTAACGTCGGATTAATCAAATATGGGTTTTGCAGTAGGTGACTTTATTATAGCTAAACTCGGAAATCGGCCTTAATAATTTTGGATATGGTAAATCAAATATCTTTTCTCATCAATGAAATTTTGTAATTTCGTCAATTTGATTCCGCAAGGCAATTTTTTGAATTTTGAATAATAAAAAATATATTTTATTACATGGGGGCTTTTTCTTAAAAAATAAATTCTCAACTAATTGAGAGTTAAAAAACTATATTTTAGATGTTCACTTAGTGTAGAATTATTGATCTATTTAATTATAGAAGCAAAGGCGTCATTTTTAGAATGAAGGAAAATGTGAAGTCCTTACCTAACTAACTTTTTATTGAGGAAAAGTTTTTTTATATCTTTTAAATAAACTTTTTGACAATATAAAGTTGTCTCATCTTTAGGAGGTCTTATAAAAGATGATTTTCGATAATATTAAAAATAGGTTTTGTGATGACGTTCTTCTAAAATTCTTTGTCTTGTCCTTATAAATAACTAACATATATTGTCCTAAAAGATAAACATTTTCTTTAATACTCTATATCTTAATTTAATATTTGATTTTCTTATCTAACCTAAGTTTGGCCGGTTAACCGTAGTTAGTGGATCCTTTAGGGTACCTAATCCCTTCCCTTTAGGATAACTAGAATCCTTACCTAGAATGTTAAATTGCATAGGCCTTAAAATGAAGTCTTTTATTTCTTTAGATCAATTAGTTTATAATAGGTGTCCTAATCACCGTAGAACTAATTAGGTGGCAACTTCCTTTAATTTAATCAGAGGTTTCCAATATGTTGTACGCTATTTTGGCCTCGTGTTAAAATGGAGTATAACAAGTAGTAGCATTATTAATTCATTATTTACATCAAAGTGAAGGAATAAATTATTCCATATAGGCAGCCTTCCATATATATGATGGGATAACTAATTCTGAATAATCTCAAAATTAATTATCTTGGATAACTCTTCCCTAAGTAAATGACTTCTTAAGTATTTCAAAAATATTAAGAAACATTAAAAGTTAAAATAGTCCTTGATATGTAGCTTACGCCTGTAATATTCTATTTTATTGTACTCTAATGGGTCTAATGGGGCATTTTTCGATCGGGGAAATATTAATGTGTTCTTTTAACTCCAAACAAGAGTAGTTATGACAAGCATAGCCGAAATTGAATCAATAGAATTAGAGAGTATGATTTCAAACTGTTGTAATTTTTTTATTTTTTTTTAATGTAGACCTTATTTTCTTAAATTACTGAATCATTCGGGATTAAGGTGAAATAACTTTTGATTTGATTAAATAATTATTGTGACCCCAGAACGAGTGAATAACAAGTCGATCATAATTCATATTTCATTATTGGATAGGTAAATCCAATTTATCTTAACTGGAAATTTTTTATTGAGTTAAACTAAAAGAACGATTTTTTTCCTCAGAGGCTTCGGATTAAAGATGCATACTTTTATGAAATTCTAGAAATCATGCCTGACAATACCTGTGAAATACAATAATATGGAAATAATAATTAATGTCCTGGGAGAAATTATTCGTTATAACGAACATAAATTAAAGACCATCACAAAATAGGGAAGATATGCAAATGACCCTCATCGAAACAGGCATCACCCCATCAACAAACGAAAGAGCCAACGACGAACTGAACTGAAATGAAGATTAGCAGAATTCTTATCTCATCAAAACCCCCAAAGGAGCAAACATGCTAATCAAGCCCTCCACCCATAACTCATATTGTTGTCAGGATCACTGCTCAGAAAATCATTTTCAGTGAATTCATATGACGTATCAGGGTCTGACACATGCATACCCGGGGCGAATCTGGAGTTGTTTTACTAAAAACATTGTAGCCAGCCGGTTCAAAGTAGGATGCCGGCTTAAAACTGTGGATGATTCTGCTGGGTGTGGGTCCTATGCTGCTTTCGGCCCATGTGAAGTTGTTGCAGCAGCCATAGAATCATTGTTGCCAAGTACAAGGCCTTCCCTAGAATCACTACAACCTCCACTCTGTCCAGCAAGGCACTGCTGTTGAACTCCATACCCCACTACTTGTATTGATGTCCTGGAGGTGCTGCTGGATCATTTGCTGCTGCAGGACCTGGCTTCCCTGTGAGGACTGAGACTTATTTTGCGGGAGTGAGCCGCTGCTCAGTAATCGCTGCTGTTGTAGCTGCAGATTGGTACTTGACAACCCAGGGACAGGGAAATTTGACAGTGCAAGAGAAGCTTGTCCAGAGCCACTTATAGCTCCCCAACCACACATGTGCTGGTTATTGCTGATACGGCAATTAAGCCCAGGGTGCAGTGACATAAGCTTGTCCAATGCATTACAATCAGTTGGCAGACCATGAATACAACCCATCCGCTGCTCTGTTTCCTGTATATATTGTGTCTCAAATTTGACTGCCTTACCATGTCGAGGAATACTCGTTAAGCCCTCTGCAAAATAAGCAAGAGCAGTAAACCAGTATTTAGCATTCCCCCAACGTGCTAAAAGTTGAGAATTATCATGGTACAGGTTATAGTGGAGAAGGACGGATAATTAGTTTAATTTCCAACTCACACATTCTAAAAAAATCTATTTACCAATGGGACCAACTTTACACTCCATGCACATTTCCATCAAATCCTTCATGCTATTCACCACCTCAACTGTCTAAACATCATATGCCAAAGAATCACATAATAAAATATTAGAAAGCCAAATAAGCGAAGCCAACACTTGAATTATACATGGACTGGGGAAAAACTAAGTCGTGTTTTCTTCCCACAAAATGTCTTCTCGCCCCAGATTTATCCAAACATAACTGTAAGAATCTCACATATCTTTTGGAAAATCCCAAGTCATTAAGTGACTGTAACTCCAAACTCTCTGCAAGTTGACGCCCAGTCGTGATAACCCTAATGCACAATAGCATCAAAAATGCGACATGAGATTATAGTCCAAATCAATTGTCAATATACAAGACAATACATCTCCCAAAATTAATGAGAAGTCTATTCTGGTTAGAAATGCTTTTACCACTATGAACCGTTGCTGTAAAAAAAAAAAAAAGAGACTCAGTGGAAGCTTGTAATTAATAAATCCTCATCAGGTGTTCTCCATAACTTGAACATCAACCAAACTCCATTTTTAGGGGCATATGTAAAGTTGTTAGCAGTAATAGAAAGTCAATACAGTACTGGAAAACAAATACTAAAAGTGGGTTCACCATTTAGGATGAGGTACATTTAAGTAAGACAACCGAGCAAATAGTTTTAACAGACACCACTCACAGTAGAAATTGGAATCCTACACAAATTAGTAGAGAGACAGGAACTAGAGATCAAACTAAAAGGGAAGGGGAAACATAATTAATTACATACACAGAAAGTGACATGAAATCAGACAAGTAGCCTTTACTGTGGAGGGTGTGTGTGTGCAGGTGGAGGGGACAAGTACAGACAAGTAGCTTTTCACTCACATGTCCCCGTTTGCAATACAGTACTGGAAAACAAATACTAAAAGTGGGTTCACCATTTAGGATGAGGTACATTTAAGTAAGACAACCGAGCAAATAGTTTTAACAGACACCACTCACAGTAGAAATTGGAATCCTACACAAATTAGTAGAGAGACAGGAACTAGAGATCAAACTAAAAGGGAAGGGGAAACATAATTAATTACATACACAGAAAGTGACATGAAATCAGACAAGTAGCCTTTACTGTGGAGGGTGTGTGTGTGCAGGTGGAGGGGACAAGTACAGACAAGTAGCTTTTCACTCACATGTCCCCGTTTGCTTCTAGATCCTGCTGAGAAACCCCATCAGGTTCCATTTCTGTTAAGGCATGTTGGTATTTCTGAACAATCTCCTGTAATTGATTTACCTACAAAGAACAATGCTATGAGTGCAAGTTGTAAACACTGAAATTGCTTTGTATTCAACGTCAAGTGAGTGAAGACAAAGTTGAAAGAAAATCGTCAAAATTCCTCTAGGTATTCATTATTCCAAAAAGCCACAAAAATGTACACACATTCAACATGAGAAAACAAACGACTGCCAATAGGATATACTGAACAAAGAAAAAAAATAAGAGAACGAAGATAAAGACTCAGAAGAAAAAAAGAGAACGAAGATAAAGACTCTTGACTATCTTAATGAGTGAACAGTACTAAACGTTAAGACCCTAAATGCAACTAGATATTCAGGATGATCCAGGATAGCAGCCAGGCAGAACTGAAGAAGCATACAACAGCTATAACAAGTAGCAGAAACAGCAAAACTAACGAAAATTCTGGTTCTTCGGTTAACCAAAGAACCGGGATCCTAAAACCGAATACCAAAGTACAAAAAAAAATTAATACCCAAACCGAATCGAAGAACCAAATTAATTCAGTTCGATCCGGTTTTTCAGTTCTTTGGTATTTTATGCTCACCCCCACCTAAAATATTCCATGCAATCCTGTGCTTTGTCCAAGAGTTTTTTGGGTGCATTGTTTGTCTTTCTTCAACTTTTTTCTCCAAGGGGGGAATGGGATTGGGGGGAGGTCTGGCACTAGTGAATTGTTAATACATCAACTAGCTACTCGTGTGCTTCTATTTCTTGACTACTAAAATTCCGCATATGAAAACTTCTACAATATGAAATACCTATACAGCATCTTTTAGAAATGCTACTCTTTTAAATCTGCCCCTTGTAGCTAAATAAACAATAAATGTGTTGTTCTGCATACTTTAAGAAGCACATACTTCTAATTGCCAAGCATGTCTACAGGCAGCAGCCAAAGCAAAAAACAATGTCTGCAGGGACAAGTAAACACCGAGCAACTAAAGCGATTGACAAAAGCTCATAAAGAAAAACAACACACATAGGGAATGCACAAAAAAAGATGACTATAAACACAAATAGCAATTAAATGAAGAAAGGGAAGATAAATATGCAATTAAGAGAAAAATAATTAGTAAAAGCCATGTCAATTAGGTTGCTAAATCATAGTCACTGATTTCACCGTACTAAATATCTAATTTTATTTTCCTGATCAGTAACATACTCCCTGTAATATTCCTGTCAATTACACATCAGTTTTCCATCTATGTTTATTGTTTAGTTCCACATCTTCGACACATAGTCCCATGGTCGCTAAGTCAGATGCCTTATGAGGCAGCACAGTCATCAGTTTCCACATATTTTGACAACTAAAGGTACAAAGGAAGATGTGACTAGCAATTCATATGTCACAGGGCAATCTGGCAAAGATCAATGTATATATAACATCTCGTATATTTGATGTTCACAATTCTAAAGCAACATAACAAGAGCACCGTCCACCAACAATTCGAGCAGTTATACTAAATCACCAACATAATATTGTATAAATGAGCAAGATTTCAAATATAGGTTTACACTTTTCTCTCCATCTCTCTTCAAATATAGAGACACTGACACTAAAAGTTCAAGGTTAGGAATTTACTGAAATTCTAATTTGTACATGCACTGGTATATATTCCACTAGCAATATTCCAGCTTTACGCGGTTTCCAAGTGTTAATTCCTCCAAGAATTCTACTCTTCTTCGAAGAGATAAATTGAAGCTTTCTTTCACAACAGTTCCTTTTGATCCAAGAGAGACCAAATCAACTTTCACTACAGCCCCAATGAGGTGAAACTAGACAATACAGTGTAATTATGTGAGAGAAAGTACATAAAATCCCCCACAAACTTGTCCACTAAAGTTAATTTAGCACTTTAACTTTACATGCAATTATATATCCCCTATTCTAGTTTGCGGTGAACTAATATCCCATTCCAGAAAAAAAAATCCCAAAACAACATTCAAGAGTGTTATACTGACGCGTACAACACTATGTTTTAATTATTTTTTAATTTCTATTCATCTTTTTAAAAGTTTTCCCTTATTCGTTTTTCTTTCTTCTTTCTCTACTTTTTTTTACTTTCTCCAGATTCATTAAAGCTTCTCCATTTTCATGGCAACTTATAAAGGTTCACTTTCATGGCAAAAAAGATTTTAGTTATCAGATTTGCAGCATACACACACCGTCTGTAATTCATAGTGCTTCTCAACTCGATAGTTAATTGATGAGATCGATAGACAATTTACAAAGGAAATTAAGGTCGTTGGAAATTACTTTTCCAGAGAAGGTGTGACAATTTAAGTAAATTTATCGCAAAGAAGCGAAAAAGGAAAAAGAGAATGGAGTGATGAACAGAGGAGGCATCTGAAAATTCTGGAGAAAGAAAGAAAGAGAAAAAGGAGAAACAAAAAGAAAAGAGGTAAAAAAAAAAACAAAAGGAAAAACAAAATAATAAGAAAGTACAATAAATTGTCATCCAACCAGCACATGACATATATATATTTTTGACAATTTTTATTGTTATTTTTTTCTCCACGCACTTTCCAAAATCTGATAATATTTTGTTTGCTAAGTCACCCATTAAGGGGGTATTTCTTCTTTGATGAAGTAAATAGTTTCGGGGGTATTGATTCACTTTAGACTATAACAAGAGGTCCAGAGACGCCCGTAAAGTTAAATTGCTAAACTAAGTTTAGAGAACAAAAATTTTATGCATTTTCTCTTATGTAGAGCGTCTGATACAAACTGAAATTTAACTTTCCATGCAGACCAAGTTACACTCACTAGTCCTACGCATACCTACTCCAGACCTAAGCAAATGTTCTCAATTTCAAGTAAAGGCAATTACATTTCCTATGTAAATGGTGATTTAACTCCATATATCAAGAATGATTTATAAGCTGATAGAATACGAGTAATAGAATCTACAACATGACATAAACTAGTGATATGCCAACTTCAAATCATTCATTACTACTCCCTCTATCCCAATTTATTTTTCTTACTTTCTTTTTTAATCAATTTTAAAAGAGCATCTCTTTCTATAATTAGTAAGTTTTCCAATTCCAACATCCTACATGGAAATTTTAGAACACAAGGAATATACATATCTTTAATTTAAGACCACAAGAATTCAAAGTCTCTACCTTTTATTTCTTTAACTCCGTGCCCAGTCAAACTAAGGCGTCATTTTTCTTTTCTTTTTTTTTTATTTTGCACTTAATAAGGTCTGAATCTAAATCATTTAGACGATAACTCATTAAGTGCATTTATTTTTCTTAAAATTCTACTCCCTTCGTTCCTAAATAAGTGGTGTTTTTAGCTTGGGCACACTCCTTAAGAAACTAATCATTCCTAAAAAATAAAGAGTGTTTTACTAACTTACCCTCCATAAATATTTTGAAAGAGATGTAACTCTTTAATATTTTCTTGATTATGTAAAACTCTCTTTATTTAAAGAAGAATAAAATAGGAAGAACGTCATTAATATCTTCTCGATTATCTATAATACCACTTATTTAGGAATAAAATGAAATGGCTAAAACTCCATTTATTTAGGAAGGACAGGAGTATCACTTATGGATCTTACAAGGACTGAATCAGTCAGATCTTAAATGGAGTCTGAAACTCATTCAGCGCTCTTTAGTAGCTCATTAATTGCAAAGTTGAACTAAATATGACGTATTGATTTCATTTTAATTATTTTCCAAATAGGATTTGGGGTTTCATAGCAGCATTTTTACATAAGCTAGGCAGCATGTTTTTGTCTCATTTCAAGACAAGATAATATCATCTTTGTCTTTGGTTGTATTGTTATATTATTGATGTAACATTTAATTGCTATGTTCTTTAAATTTTATCTTGTGGGATATTATCGGGAATCTTGTTGTGTATTGTTTATATTTTAAACTTGATAATTTTTTAATTCAATATATTCAAATATTAAGAAAACAGACCAAATCATTCAGTGTACGAAACAACATGCAACGCCTTAATCTTAGTGAAAACAGATGAGCCCTTAAGACACTTGGGTTGGAGGAAGTAATTGGCAACTGCTTCCACTTATTACCAAATCCTCTGCCTGATTTTGAGCCACAAATATAACAATGTCATGCATCCTGGTGCCAAAATAAGGAAGAGAGTAAAAGAAAAAAAAACATAAGAATAATTATATAGCCCCAATCATATGATGATACATTACTCTCTCTCCCTCAACCAACCATGCGGCATAGCACATGACGTTGAACAGAAAGAGCACAAACCAATAGCAGTGGTGATAGATCAATTCTAACTTCATGCCTTAGTAAGATTGGGCATATTTTGGTTTAAACCGAAAAAACAAATCGAAATTAGGCCTGAAGTAGGACTGGGCATATTTTGATTTAAACCGAAAAATCAAATCGAAATTTTAATTTCGGTTTGATTTTTCGATTTTTCAGATCGATTTCGATTTTCAATTTTTGAAATTCGGTTAAACGATTTGATTTTCGATTTTTCAAAAAAATAATTCGGATAAACCGATTAACCGAAATTCTATAAATAATTAATAATATATATATTATTATATATATATAATATTTAATATATAATAATGTAATATAAATATATAATAGCAACCCTAATAACTAATAAGTAATAGCATGCCACATACAACTAACAGCATACATCTGTCCAATAGTCGAACAATGATTGAACCATAGACCGCCGGCAAGAACGTCGTCTGTACAACAACACTAGAGCCGGCGACTAGACGACCATTGTAAGTTGTAGCCCGCAATGCCGACTATGGTCTTTCCGGCAGCGACCACTCTTCCGAATTTCGACTGTTTATGCAAACTTATGCATAATGAAGTTATATATTATGTTAGACTTATGGTTATATCATTTAGTTTCATCCATATTGAGTTATTTATATCTGAGAATGAAAAATAGGTTTGAATTATTTAAAAAAAAATCATTAATTTTAAATGTTCAGTCATAACAAAGAGAGGTTCACTACTTTAATCTTCAAAACCGAAATAAAAATTCAAAATAACCGAACCGAATTTATTTCGGTTTAGTTACGATTGTCATTTTTGTCAATCCAAAAATCGAAAAACCAAGTGAATGATGCCCAATATTCTCGTATAATGAAAAGCACCATCTCTTCTTTGCTTGTGGGGAATAATACTCGGCCACAAACTTTCTCCAATAGGCAATGGAGTTGTCCTAATAGACATGATAAATCAAACAGAAATGAGACACATGAACTTGTTCTGTATGAGGCATTCTTCACAAGCAAAAACAAACAATGTCACTGCCTGTAGGTCGTTGCCGCTGATGATACAAGTATTGCATTAACCGTCTAGAACACAAGAAAACATCAGAGGGATGATTCATCCCTGATACAGACTGCACGCTTTGTTGTTCAAATTGTTGCCTTAGCTGCTGCTGCTGCTGCTGCTGTTGCAGTAACTGGGCTCTGTGCATCGGTGGTAGATACTGCAACAACTGATGCTGTTGTTACCTCAGCCTCTGCTGCTGAACTAAGGCCTGTAACTGAGGACTGGGGTCCTGTATGTGCAAAGGATCTCGTCTTTGCAACAGCTGCTGCAGAATATCTTCCTGATTAATGTCTAGCCGTGGTTTCTTTTGCATCTGCGGCAAAGCAACAGGATCCTGGATGAATGATCCTGGAACCCTAAGGCCTTGACCATTGGGCAGACCACTGGCCAGCTGAACCTGCCCAACTCTAGATGTGGGCAATGAGGTGGCACTAGAAGTGCCGTGACACTGCTGATTATGTTGAAGTTGTTGGGAGTTGGGATCTTGGTTAGAGCTTTGCTGGGCCAGTGAAGATCCATCCATGACTGATGAACAAGACACACTCATGTTATAAGAAGAAAAAGACAAATGTGATGCAGGAAACCACATGTACTGATGCTGTTACTTCACTGAAGATTGGCACCCACTAAAAGTTCTGAATAGGCATCCGTAACCAATGAACTTGCCCAACACTAGGACCTGAGCTTGCTACACTATCCAAAACTATATACTGACATCCCCAGTCTGAGGACCCGAGCTTGATTGTGTATTTCCAGGCCAATTAATTAATTCGGGCAAGATTAAAGAAAACTGTACGAGGAAGAATTTCTATGATTATTAGAGCTAGATTCGAGCTAAAGGATGCAATTTAGTTAAACCCAAGCAACATGACGTGACTTGAGTGGAGAAAAGTTATTGGGATGCTTGGGGATAATAATAACATAAACCATTGACTGTTGGATCAATGGGGATACTTGGATATTAAATTTTTATATAATGAGATAAGTGTTTGAAATCTTGGAATGAATCAAAATATCAAAATGATTGGAGCAAACACTATGACAATGATTAGTTATTTAATCTTTATGCAGACAAAAGGGGCCTTGAATTAAGAATGAAGTTGGCTGAATTAATGAGGAACAAAGAGATAAACAACTGAAATTAAAGGGGGGAGCAACGTTCAGTGACTAAAGCTTGTTTGGAACATCCACGCTGGGCAGCGAAGTTCTCCAAACACACCAAAGCTAGCATCCCATGTTGTTGAAACCTTTTAAAGGCTATTATGGGGAAAGAGAGTTTATTATTTTGGTTTTTGGTTCTTGAGGTCTAGAAAGAAAAGAGAACTCTCCAGTCTCATGCTGTATCCGATTCAGCAATTGAGCTTCTTTTCATCCCAGGCCCAACTAAGCACAAAAAGAACAAAAAGATACAATCAATGAAGAAGTGATGACATACATACAATGAAGTGATGCAGTCCAATAACTCAATAATATAATAGAAGCACAAAAAGAAAGGCCCGCTCAAAAGCTAAGCCTTCATTCTTAAAGACACAACAATGGCGACCTAATGGGAAAACTCGATGCTAGAAGATATGATCTTCTCTCCACACAATATTTCGACATAACAGTCTCAATTCAACAATAATACAGCAATCTCTCTCCCACATGCATAATTTTTTGAATCCATCTCGGAGGCTCATGATGAAGCGCAGGAAGCAGAAATTCTCATCAATAACCTCAAGTTTTTCTCTCAAAGATTTGGTTGGCCAGGTGCTACTACTTCTTCTGCCTTGGTTTGTTCTGATATAGATTAACACAGTGACTCACTCCATCTTCCTTGGCACCAAAGTGAAGATGAACTGCACACTTCAAATGGACAAAGATCACTCTGGGGAAGGCATGCAAGGCCTTTGGGGTCACTGTTAATTATTTTGTATATTACCTACGTAAAATATGTTTATAAGCTTATGGCTCTCAGTTATTTTCACAAGATATTGAGGCTTTGATTATTATTAATATATTTCTTATTCTGCTTATTTATTTCATTATAGAACATTATTAACTTATACAGTTAATAAGTAATCTCACTTTTTTAAAACTGAAATAATATTGATGTCCTATAAGTAAAGTTATTAGATTTTAAAAAACTATACCATGATATTAAAGAAGTTAAAGGAAGAAGATAAAGGTGACAAAGTAAGGATAAAATAGGCATTTAAAAAATATCAAAGCAAAGTTGGATGGTGTAAATGATATTAAAAAAAAATGTCATAATGGCAAACTGTTAACTATTTTGGGAATTACTTGAGCTTCACCAAGACTGATCTTGGATATTTTCCTTTTTAAGACATGAAACTACACATCTGGTGCAGCCATAGAACCGGCCTTAGGTTTGGAACTACGACAGAGTGCCCAAATGAGAGGGTACTATTGTGCTACCTTATTAGCATGACTTGAGCAAGCAGGCTATATGATATTAGTCGTTAGGTATGTAGCCTAGTTGTTTTCAATTGTGTTTGTGATAAGAGTGGTACTCCGGGTAAATGATAACTTTTCTTAATTTCATAAGGTTTGATGCTTAAGGATTAGTTGCGAACATGTTTTACTTATTGTATTATCGCTTCGGGTCAATCATTAATCGATATAAATGTTCCTTTTTATATCAATTGTTATATGTACCATATTCTCTCTGGCTCTTGTCTCACTACTTGGGGAAACAATTTACAATAAATATATATATATATATATATATATATATATATATATATATATATATATATATATATATATATATATATATATATATATATATATATATATATATATATATAAGGATATGGAGTTTAGGCCCTTTGGCAAATACCCATTTCTCTTTACAGGGACTGGAGCTGTGGAGCCTGGTCTCATGGATACAACTACTCAAAATTTCCTTTTGATACTTTTGGTGTGGCTTGCACTCGTGGAGGACAATTATACTATTCTTTGAGCCACCAGGACATGTCTCAATTGACTACTTCATTCCATGTCATAGAAACTCCTTAGACTAAGTAGTTATTATTTTTGGGTTGTATTTCTGTGGTTATTGATATGGCATGCATGAATAAAACTCTCTACCTTATACAATTTCTTTATAATGCAAAGTTGTTGGCATAAAAAGTGTATTCATGCTTTGGTTTAAAATTGCTCAAATGCCGATAATTTTAAACTTCAAAAGACTTCTACATGTATCTATTAAGCATATAGATGAGTTTTCTTGTGTGGGTTGATTCGTTCACGTCAGGTAGAGCTTTGGGTGAGGGTCATGTGAATTTTGGGGCGCGACACTAAGAGTATATTTGGAATGGAGGAAAATATTTTTTAGGAAATGGTTTCCATATTTTTCATGTTTGAATGGTAAAAATGTTTAGGACATCATTTCTCATAAAATTAGTTCCCTAATGGAAGCCAAAAAAACGAGTTTCACAGTGATATTCCAAGTTCATTCTCTCCCCCCACCCACCAACGCCCCAACCCAACCCCTTCACCATCCCAACCATGAACCCCCACTCCTCATATTGTTTAACTAAATTACATATAAATGCTCATAGGATAACATTTGTTTCAGTATTGAATATTGATGAAAATATGTTGAGGGAAAAGAATAGCTATCTAATCACATGGTGGAGGGGAAAAGATTGTCTTGGTGTCAACACTTTCCGTTCGAGGTTCCAATAAATGCTACGAAGCATGCCACAGAATGTCCTTCCGCCTCAGGTATAGCATGCGTGAGATGATTTAACTTGGAGCATATGAAAGGAAGGAAGCATGCATAAGAGCGACACCATGAGATTCAAAGGATTATACCTAATCCCATTAAGAGTGCACGATCTCCACGCCAATAACGACTAAGAGGTACGAAGGGTTAGGGAAGTTGGTTAGTTGAGTCAATCGTATATTTATCTGAATCCCTTAATTGCATCCCCCATCTAATCTTGTCTTTAAAGTTTAAATAATATTACTCTCTAATGTTCTCGAAAAACTGACAATTTCTCAGTGTAAATTCATAAAGAAATTTTCATTATTATTCCAAGAGATAGAATAGTAAATTTATCCCCTTTTTTAATATTTTTTAAAACTGGTAACTATTGTGTGTTTAAATACTCCAGAAGCTAAACTGACACCTTTATATTGACTCTACAGCATCAATAATAGAATCAGTATCATCTGAGTATATCTGTTTACCCAAAAACATAATTTCAAAAGACAATTAATTTGATTTTCTGCATACTATTATTTGTATTTTGAAAACATCTTGAACTCTTCTCCTTCTGGATTGTCCACCACATGCTAGCAGGGACAGTTCTCCATGTACTTTTGTTCTTATCCAGAGAACCTGCTACCACCCAACTATGTAAAGCTTCTATAATATTTCTGGAAATGATCCAAGAAATGTCTCTTTAAAGAAAATTCTCCACAGTTGTTCTATCATTTTTCCTCCCTTGTATTATTCAGTTCTTTAATTGCTATTAATTATTTCAATTGTTAATTCAATTTCAATCTAATGCTTCAATCACTTAATCAAATGCTTAGTAATTTGATTTAATTAAGTTGCAAAAGACATCTTTCAAACAAATGCATTGGTTTCCTGATAAACGGATTATAGGCTATACAATTTTGTTTACTTACTAAACACTAGAAAATAAGTAAGAAACCAACTTGTTTTCAAAGAAACAGTTTTCTAGGAAAACATTTTCAATGAAAAACTTTTAGGAAAAAACTTAGCCATACAGATCAACTAAATGGTGTTTTCCTCAAAAGTGTTGATCCCCACCCTGTTTCCTTAGAGAAGATCAACTAAATGGTGTTTTCCTCAAAAGTGTTGATCCCCACCCTGTTTCCTTAGAGAAGAAACTAACATTAGAGTGGTAGGATCTGATATGAAGCCTACATCATCATCTATCTGCAGAGCTTATAGGTCAGATGCCACAAAATCCAAATTTCTATTTAACAAAAGAAAAGATATAATAACCAAAGTTACACCACGGTTGTCAAAAAAAAGATATAATAACCAAAGCACCATTTGCAGTTACCTCTGCAGACCAAAAATTGATGTTATATAATTTTTTTGGTTAAGGATGAGAATGCTGCAAAAAAAAAAAAATCAAAAAAAGCTACATTCTCAATTGGAAAACTCCAATATCGTTATGCTAACAGAATGAAAAAATCGCAAGTAAGTAAAAAACAACCTTGACAAAGATTCCCACATTAAAGAACAAGAAAATCTGCAATTGATCTACAACACTAATAATTGAAATGCAGAAAACCAAGATATACAAATTCAAATAAGCATAAATTCAGATCTGTATGGACAAAATTCAAATAGCCAGAAAAAGGGAAAAGAAGTTACACAAGGTGTAGATCGAATTTAACACCCACAACTACTATTGGAATCAAGATCCAACGAGTCAGATTTAGCCCTAAACCCAGCCTTAAAGAATGTAAGATCAAAAAGAAAAGACAGAAAACGAGAGTTTAAGACATGCCTTAGGTAATGTGTATGGGCTTGGATCGTCGATAGTAAAAGATGATGTTGGAAATAGAATCTGTAATCTACTAAGAAATGGTATTGATTATATCGTTCACCTCATGCCCGTTGAAGATGCAGCGAGAACTAGAATTTTTTTGGTCTTTTTGGTTTGTGATGTGTGCCTCTTCTTGCTTTCCTCGCCCAAGTTATATATTTATAAAATGAGATATACTAGTAGTTCTTTTTTTAGAAATTTAGCTTCAGAGTACTAGAAATACTCGGTGAAGATTGTGGGATGGTAGTGCAGCTTTTATGAGGCGTGAGATTCAGATTCAAGGAAATGATTGTAAAACCCCTCACACATTGGCGGGTGCTAGTTGTCAAACTGTAATAATTGAGAGTACCTGTAACTCCCCAATGTCAAATGGAGGTGGCATCATACCTTTCACACTTGTAACTTGATACTAATCAACGATCTTTAACATTTTTTCCTTTTTTGCTTAGGGGATACATCCTACCTGTTTTTATTTTAAATGACAAAAAGAACATCCAGGTGAGATTTTCTTTTGAGTTAATACCTCTAAACTCCCTACACTATTCACTTTTTATCAATCTAACACTTAAATTATGGGGTATTGTGGTTATCACCTAAACTATAGGCCAAATGATATGGAGAGTGACAGTCAAAAAGAGCATTTATGTGGACCTAGCACATTCTGTGAGGTCCGACATTTACTTTGATTCACCTCATTTAGTGCATTTCCATTACTTGAACGGAAGCTTGTGAAAATTGAATAAATTTTTAGTACAATGTACCTTAATTTTCTTTCTAAAAACAAAGTTAAAATTGGCTGGCAATTCTATCCATACAACAACAACAACATACCAGTATATTCCCACAAAGTGGGATCTAGGAAGGGTAAGTGTACGCAATCCATATCATTACCTCAGAGGTGAGATAGAGGGGTTATTTCTGATAGACCCCCAACTCAAGACAAAAACAATCTAGAAAAGATAGTAAAGGGAACAAGAAACAATAGGTATTAACACACCAAATAATAACATAAACAAGACTATCCCTAGGTAATATGACAAACGATGAAACACTCTGAAACAAGACTAGAACCATGGCTACTAGCGTAGATAACAAAACAAAGTATTTCTACCTACTAGCACTGACGCACTCCTTCTTACGATCCTTCTACTCTAATTCGCATCCTCTACACCTTCCTATTTAGGGTCATATCCTCGATAAACTGAAGTTGCTCCATGTCATGTTTAATCACCTCCCTCCAATATTTCTTCAGTCTAACTCTATATCGCTCGGAACCATCCATAGCCAATCTCTCACACCTCCGCACTAAAGCAGCTGCGCTCCTCCTCATCACATACCCAAATCATCTCATCCTCTCTTTCTGCATCTTGACTTCCACCGAAGCCACTCCCACTTTATCTCAAATTATATTTAATATTTCTCTAATTTCAGAGAGGATTTAGTAACGATCGACGCCCTCTTCTTTGAAACCCTTAAGAGATGTAGATTCTTTACATTACTTTTTTTGTCATTTTCCTTCGACTAATAACTCTAGTAATTCTCACATTATACAATCAGTAATCATTTTAAGGGTCTTATCAGTAAAGCGGCCAACAAAACATATGATTTTTAGTCGTTGAGTTTGCAAGTCTATGAATAGAAAGCTCACGAGACTGTTACTGTTATTATTATACGCACCAACGTAATTTTTAGAGACATCAATATGGGTTAGGTCCGTTGGGCCAGTCCGACTCGGCCTGTAATTTGATGGAGTTGGGCTTCAGTGTTTGCAGCTCATTTAAGAACAGGATTTTTTAGCCCGGCCCGTATAAGCCCGTGGCCTATGGGGCTTGAGCAATATGGGTTGGGCTAACCCGTGGGCCGGCCCGTAAGTCAAATACATGCAACTATTTAGATTGTTTATTAGTATTTTTAATTGGTTCGAAGGATATCATGTCAAAAGTTATTTAATTTCGCTATTAGGAGTATTTTTTGGGGGTGTTGGAGACTTAATTAACAAGTATTAACACTATGTAATATTGTCTGGTAATATTTATGTTTATTAATATTCTAAAATTAAATTATAAAATATTATTTTTTAAAAAGTGGGCTGGCCCGTGAGGCCTGCAACTCACAGAGTAATGGTGTGGGCTTGGTGTTTTTTGGCCCATCAAGCCCAACCTGTCCCGTTAAACTCAAAGCCAAGTAAACTCAAAGCCGTGTGGACTAGCCCGGATGGGCTGGGGCGACCCGTATTGACAGCTCTAGTAATTTTGAAAGACTATGTCGTACTTGTTATTTAAAAAAGAAGAAGAATCTATAGATTTTTTTTATTTTGAAGTTCATCTTTTACCTTGCATGTTCGAGTCATAAACCATGTCTTTTAGTTACCAGTGAAAATGAAATATATGGAAATAAATAAGTTGCGTCTTCAAAATGAGAGTAGAGAAAGTTGAGATAAAAATAACTCTAATGAACATGTATTTCTATTCAGAATGATTTGGACATTGGAAATATATTTATCCCATTATTTTGAAACAATTCATATCGACTAGTTTGATGTTTACGTCAAGATTTAAGTAATCCAAATGAAATTTACACAAATCTAATGATGTGCATACAAGTAGTTGTACTATTTGCATTAATGAGAGGAAAAGAGAAAAAGAAGAAATCTCCCAAATAGCATCCAAGAGTTCTTGGGAGCATTTAAATTTGACATCGAAAATATCTAATAGTTACGTGAGAACTGAGATTTCTTCTTATTATTAATAATGAGTTATATGAGAGTTTATAAGGTCATACTCTGTATGAGAAAAGGGTCAACAATGTCCCAACGTATTGGAAAGGAGAAAAGGCACAAAATAGTCATATATTATCTAGACTTCAAACAACAACAGACCTAGTTTATTCCCACAAAGTGAGGTCTGGGGATATATTATCTAGACTTAAGCTCAAAAATGATCCAATTTCATTCACATGGAACGCTAATTTGTAATCTACTAAGAAATGTTATTGATTATATCGTTCACCTCACGCCCACGCCCGTTGAAGATGCAGTGAGAACTAGAATTTTTTTTGGTCTTTTTGGTTTGTGATGTGTGTCTCTTCTTGCTTTGCTCGCCCGAAGTTATATATTTATAAAATGAGATATACTAGTAGTTTTTTTTTAGAGGTTTAGCTTCAGAGTACTAGAAATATCGCTGAAGATTGTAGGATGGTAGTGCAGCTCTTATGAGGCGTGAGATTCAAATACAAGGAAATGACTATAAAACTTCTCAAGCATTGGCAGGTGTCGGTTGTTAAACTGTAATAATTGAGAGTATCTGCAACTCCCCCATGCTAAATGGAAGTGGCATCATACCTTTCACACTTTTTTTTTTGAAAATACATACCTTTCACACTTTAACTAGATTCTAGTCAACAATCTTTAACATTTTTTGTTTTTTGCTTAGGAGATACATCCTACCTTTGTTTTTGATAAATGACAAAAAAAACATCCAAGTAAGATTTTCTTTTGAGTTAATACCTCTAAACTCCCTACACTGTTCACTTTTTATCAATCTAACAAATTAAATTACGGGGTATTGTGATTATCCCCTAAACTATAGGCCAAATGGTACGTAGAGTGACAGTCAAAAAGAGCATTTATGTGGACCTAGTACATTCTGCGAGGTCCGATATTTTCTTTCATTCACCTTGTTTAGTGCATTTCCATTACTTGATCGGAAGCTTGTGAAAATTGAATAAATTATTAGTACAATGTACCTGAATTTTCTTTCTAAAACAAAGTTAAAATTATGGTAATTCCATCTATATAACAACATCATACTAGTATATTCCCACAAAGTAGGGTGTAGGGAGGGGAAGTGTACGCAATCCATACCACTACCTCAGAGGTGAGATAGAGAGGTTGTTTCTAATAGACCGCCGGCTCAAGACAAAAACAATCTAGAAAAGATCGTAAAGGGAACAAGAAACAATTTGTATTAACACACCAAATAATAACACAAACAAGACTATCACTAAGTAATACGACAAATGATAACACACTCTGAAACAACACTAGCACTATGGCAACTAGCACAGATAACAAAACAAAGTATTTCTACCCACTAGCACGAACGCACTCCTTCCTACTATCCTTCTACCCTAATTCGTATCTCTTAAAAGACTTAAGAGATGTGGATTCTCAAAATTACTTTTTCATTTTCCAACTAATCACTATCGTAATTCTCACATTATACAATCAGTAATCCTTTTAAATGTCTTATCAGTAAAGTGGCCAACAAAACATATGATTTTTAGTCGTTGAGTTTGCAAGTCTATGAATGGAAAGCACACGAGACTGTTATTGTTATTATTATACGCACCAAAGTAACTTTTAAAGACTATGTAGTACTTGTTATTTAAAAAAGAAGAAGAATCTATAGATTTTTTTTTATTTTGAAGTTAATCTTTTACCTTGCATATTCGAGTCATTAACCTTGTCTTTTAGTTTCAGTGAAAATGAAATTGGATGGAAATCAATCAGTTGCGTCTTCAAAATGAGATTAGAGAAAGTTGAGATAAAAATAATTCTAGTGAACATGCATTTCTAATCAAAAGGATTTTGACATTTGAAATATATTTATCCCATTATTTTGAAACAATTCATATCGACTAGTTTGATGTTTACGTCAAGATTTAAGTAATGCAAATGAAATTTACACAAATCTTATGCTGCGCGTACAAGTAGTTGTATTGTTTGCATTAATGAGAGGAAAAGAGAAAAAGAAGAAATCTCCCAAATAGCATCCAAGAGTGTTCTTAGGAGCATTTAAATTAGATATCGAAAATATCTACTGTTACGTGAGAACTGAGATTTCTTATTATTATTATTCATGAGCTACATGAGAGTTTATAAGGTCATACTCTGTATGAGTAAGGGGTCAAAAATGTCCCAACATATTGCAAAGGAGAAAAGGCCCAAAATAGTCACCTATTCTCTGGACTTAGGCTAAAAAATGACCCAATTTCTTTCAAATGGAACACTAATTGTCCCTAATCAGTTAATAGTTAATCTTTGATAAACTGGTGCCTTTTCCGTCATAACCCTAACTATAACGGCAGTCTTGTTTGTATCTTCTTATCTTGTCTTTTCTTAAATTGCTTGCTTCCACATGCCTTTACATCATGGATTTTCAACCAGATCATTCTACCCTCCTAATCTTCCATATTAGTTAGTCAGCAACAATTAGTTCAAAATAATTAGTACTTACTATGTAAATGTGTTTCAATCAGCCGAATGATTGTAAAAAGAAATAAAATGAAGGAAGAAAACCTACCCAGAAGACAAAATGGTTGATGTGAGATATATGATAGATGTGAGCCATGAATTCCTCTTGAGAAATATCTCCAATTGGTTCATCAGCTGAACCAAATACCTCCAAGACAACATAGTGTAAAAAAAGGTTGTTGCAGTGACAGATTCTTTCAGTGTTTCCCATAGCTCTGCTGCCATACTTGTACTAGGAGAAGGAAGAAGAAGACGACGACGAGGAGGAGACCACAATTGCTTCCTTCGATTCCATAATAAATGAAATCAAATTGAAAGTTACTCTTACATATCTTGTTTTTTAGGAGAAAATTTGGTACAGAGTGGGATTATTGCACACTTCCCTCCCCTTCATCTCCAATCAAGCAGGCTATAAGGGCTAAAATGTATTGAAAAAATATAATGAATGTATTAATTAATGTGTATTATTAGTATTTTATTTTATATATTTTTTAATCTATATATTTATATTTATAATTTATATTTTTATATAATATATTAAAAGTGGGGAAAAGATATCATTTTCACCTCAAATTATAGTTGAAAAGTCGAATCAATATCTAAATTATATAAGTGACCTATTACACACTTTAACGTGGTATTTTTTATATCCTGTCAGACATTACATCACTTGCATGTGGTGTGGTATTTTATACGCACTTCCATGTCAGCACCGCATCAGTATAATTTTAAAAAATAAGGAAAAATGCATCGTTTTCATCTCAAACTATAATCGAAAAGTCGAATCCACACCTAAATTATATAAGTGACATATTACACACCTTAACTATAAAAAAGTGATACTTTTTACACCCTATCAGGCGTTACACCACTTGTGTGGTGTTTTACATGCGCTGCTACGTCAGCATAATCCGAAAAATAATAAATTTATTATTTTCATAATTTTTTTCTTTTTAATTTAATTTTTTTTCCTTCTTCTTCAATTTCTAAAACTTCCATTGCTGTCAATGTTCAAAACCTCCATTACCTCCATTACACCATATTCATCACCATAAACTTTATTCCACCAACAAAATTACTATAACAATTAATTTTTTCTAACATTGTTGTTCATCTGTAACCCATCGTCTTTTCTTAAAAAAAAATAAAAAAATTCTCAGCTATAATGGCCATTATTGTTTCAAAAAATGGCCACTCGACTGTTGGCCTCTGTGTTTTAAATGGTAATGACCAACACATTTTTGTACTTTTTCTATTTGTTTTTCAGCTATAATGTAAAAAGAAAAAAAAAACTAATATGGTAGCAAACTACATTTTTGGATGGATTAATAATTAACAGATAGAGAGGAGAAAGTCGACGACGAATCCGACTTTTCCGACGAGAATTCACCGAAAAACATTCTTACTACAAAAATTTGTATCTTTTTTTTATAAAATTTGATTTTACCCGTTTAAACATCAAATACAATTTGATTTTGTTCATTGTGAAATTGACATTGATTCAATGAAGGTGGAGGATGAATTGTGTTATTTGGTGATGAGGTTGGAATTTGGAGGTGGGGTGATGAAGAAACTGTGTTGATTGGGGTGAGGGTGATGAAGAAGAAAATGGTTTGGGGTTGGGGGTAGAGTTTCGAGGTGAGGTGATGAAGAAGATGATGGTTTAGGGTGGGGGTGATGAAGAAGATGATTGTTTGGGGGTGGGGGTGGGGAGATGGATGTTGGGGGAGGAGTATTTTAATTTTTTTAATTTTTTTTGCATTAATTTTTAATTTAAACGCGTCAATTTTTATTTAAATAATTATGTATTTTCCACGTCAGATCTAGGGAGTAAAAAATATCATTTTTTTGTAGTTAAGGTGTGTAATAGGTCACTTATATAGTTTAGGTGTGGATTCAACTTTTCGACTATAGTTTGGGGTGGACATGATGTTTTTTTCCTTAATATTTTTAGCCGTTTACTTTTATTATTTAATAGGCTGGACGCGCCTAAAATAAGCGTAATACACGTGCCTTAAAATGAGTGTCGCGGGGAGGTAATAATACCACTTTTATATAGTTAAGGTGTGTAATAGGTCACTTATATTGTTTAGGTGTGACTTCGATTTTTCTTGTATGGTATGGGGTGAAAATGATGTCTTTTCCCTTAAAAGTGTGAAGATCATTAGAAAAATAATTTGAACTTTTTGTCCTTTATTAAAAGTCTTCACAATAGATAAAATGGTCAATTTACTATTTTCATAAAATTATTATTTAATTATATTTATAATATTCTAACCAAGAAGTCTTAAAACATATGGCAAATTTTAAAAATTAAGAAATATACTAAAATATGGTACTGTAAAATATAAGAGTTATTAGAAAAATTAATAATTATTAAGTCCTAAAATATATGGTAAATGAAGTGGAAAAATTTGAAAAAGAAGTGGAGGTTTTAGGCAAAAAAATGTACACGTTCAAAAGTAAAAAAGGAATAATAAAATAAGTGCATAACTTATTATTATTATTCTCATATTGTTGCTGTAATTTTTTAATTTATTTCTTGTTATTATTTGATAATGTATTTTTCACAAATTATACATTAAATATTTTTATAAGATTTAAAATTAAAGAGTTCTACAATGTGGTATGAGATATTAAGAGAATTAGTAACTAAAAGAATTATTAATAAAGTGACTTGAATTTTTTGTCCTTCATTATAAGTCTATTCTTTAGATAAAACTATCTTTTTACTATCTTCTTTAATTTATTATTTAATTATTTTTATTATATCAACTAAACTCCTAAAATATATGGAAAGAGAATCAATTAATGTTTTTTTTTGTACTGTCAATTAGGAAAATACTCTTAAAATAGGATACAAAAAATACTCTTAAAATAGGACTCTATTAAGAAAATAGTTCTATAAATATTGACATGCACGTTAAACTAGAGAAGAAATCGATTTACTTATTGAAAAAATATGATTGGTGCTCATCTAACTTGATTCGGTTGCATATCTAGATTTGTGGATGCTTAATTTTCCAACCCTCAACTTCTTAACTGTTTTTGTCAACATAATAGAATTCAACGTGTGTATATATATATATGTGTGTGTATATATATTATTAGTCTCATGGCTGCCGGTTGTGGGGATACCTTGTGAAACAAAAAAAAATGTTTTTTAGGGTCAAAATTTTGGCTCAGAAAAAAGAATTATTTTCATCAAAATTGAAGTTCTGAGATCACTATTGTATTAGTTGTTGTAGTTTCCAGGTGGTAGATGAATGTCGGTCGGCTTTGAGGAATTTTTTTAGCTAAATGTTAGATTTAATTGTATTGTATTTATATCATTGTTTTGAGAATTTTTTTATGTAAAGGTTAAGTTTAGTTGTATTATTTTGATATCTTTATTTTATATTATTTTGTTATAGTGTAAAGGTAGATGAGTGTCAGACGACTTTGAGAAAATTTTTGTGTAAAGATTAGATTTAATTATATTATTTTGATATCTCATAGTATTATTTTGTTGTAATTTACAGATGGTAGATGATTGACTTCGATTTTTTTTTTATAAAGGTTAGGTTTAATTAAATAAATTCTCCAAATGATGTTGAATTTAATTATTATATCATCTTTATTATTTAAACAAATATCCTATTTAGTGTAATGTTTGAACTCAATAAAGTGAGGTATACGCGCGAGGCACGTACACCTAAACAAGTCTATATATATAACAAATGCAAGCATTAATGACAAACTCTATTGTTTATTATTAATACACATTATTTTTTATATATTAGTAATACAAAGACTTTAAACACATGTATTAATTTATTAAATAACCTTAATACCTCTCAATTTTCCTCTCAAAATATTTCATAATTTCTTTAAGTGAATTTTCTCAAAAACATTTCACAATTCTTTTTCCCACTATTTTAATTTACAACAATGAATGGTTTAAATAACTTCAACATATTTTTATTTTGCTTCGAAGATCTTTAAAAAGATCAAAAAAAATCTTCAGACTATTCCTTAATTTTTCATCTTATATTTTATTTTTATTTCAATTATGTTAATTCGTCGGCGTAACATTTCATGCGTAAAGACGAAGGTCTTGCAATTATTCCTAAACCTCTATATACTAATTCAACAATACTAATTATGTTTGAGATGACAAAAGAACTTTGTTGCAAAAAAAATGTATAAAGTCAAAGAAGGGTCTTTTTATAAACAAACATTTCTTTTACAAAAATTATGTAAGATATATTATTTCTAATACATCAAACTAAATAATGTAAATTGAAATAATATCAGCATAACTAATACAAGCATTGCTAATGCAGTATATTCTTTATTATTCTTATACACTCTATCAAACGACCTCTAACTATTCTAATTTATTATAGTAATATAAATTCTTTTAAAATGGGTCTATGAATTTTCACGTTTTAAATTTTTGATGATTCAATTTACTAGCGGTGTTTTTTTAGAGTGTATCTCTGATTTCTGATTTGTGATCTCTAATTTCTATTTTTATCTCTAATTTTTTTAAAAAAAATTTAATCTTTAATCTCCAATTTCTAGCATGTTAAAAGTGTGAACTAACTTTAAAATATTATTTAAATATTTTATTTTTCATTAAAAGTCTCAGTTTCAAATAAAATTATCTTTTCGCTTTTTCTTAAAGTTATTATATAAAAAAAACAATCTTCAAAATTTTTAAAGACTCATATTAAAACAAGTAATTTTATCATAGAAAAGCGAAGAAAAATGGTATAACTTTTTACACGAAAGTGATTACATTTTAATATCATAATATTATTCAAATTCTTAATTTGACACCAAAAAGATCCCTAGCAGCTCTTAGTTCTTACTCCTAATAATTCATGGTAATAAAACATGCAAGTTTTATATGCTAATTTTGATAATAGTATTGAATTTGCCACTTTAAAAGACAGTGAATATGGGTCCTTGATTTCAACTTCTAAACACTTTAGAAATTGTTAGAAAAACATATGGTAAGAGAAGAAAAGACTAAACACATGAAGGATTAAAAAATATATATAAAATACATGGGAAAGAGAATTAGTGTTAGTAGGTTTTCGTTTAACATATATAATACAAATCGCCAAAAACACAAAATCGAGTGTTATGGTCAAGCAAAATCTGTTTTTATTTAAATATAGTTGAAATATTGATTATAATATTTAGAAATTAAGGAGTTCTAAAATATATAAAAAAATTAATATTGATAGATTTTTTTAATATGAAAAAAAGAGTTTTAAAACATTATATGGTAAGAGTAAAATGGAAAATATCATTTTGCTTTTCATTCATAGCTATTTAACTATGGCATGGAATCGATGCTTTCCATCGAAATAAACAAATAGTAATAAACGATGATGGACATTTTTTTTAAAAGTATTTCTTTAATTTAGGACATCCTTCAACTATTATCTTTTATTTAGGACATCTACATTATTACCTCTATTAAAGGTTTCTGCAATAGATAAAATCATTTTTGCACTATTTTTTAAATTTAATAGTTGATTGTATTAATAATATTAAATATTAATTACAATTAATGAAACTTTTTATCTGATTGAAACAGTTGATGAATCTAACATATATGGTAAGATGTATAAGAATAAGGCAGACTTCTTTTTGGTTTATGAATCATATATGTCCTAATTATTTTATTGGAAAAAAATAAAAAGTGTCGTAGTATAAGCTCTTATTTTGGTTACATAGAAGAGTCCTTTTTTAGGCAAAGGACTCTATTTACCATATAAGGTTAAACAGTCGTTCCGCCTTACACTTTATCATTATTTGATAACGTTAATTTTTCAAAGACAAAGCAAAAATCTTCGTCTGCCTTTTCTTATTTGAAATTTTTTTAATGTTTATATGCCCCTTCGAAATTTCGGATGAATGAAAAACCTAATCCTTTAGGCTCCGATTGCATTATTTCATTGTTCTTATTATTCTTATATTTGTATCCTCATTTTCAAATCATTTGGCATGTTTTATTTAAGCTGAGCGTCTATTGAAAACAACCTCCTTATCTCTACGAATAGGAACCTCTTAATTGTGGATGCCCAAAAACTACTTCAAATGGAATTGGTGCAGGAGGAGCACGGTAAGTGTCGTTCAAATCATGTAGAAGGTTAGAGGCAAATGCAATAGCAGCACTATCATCAGATGTCAAGGATGGGCGCGGAGCTACAGTACTCTACGGGGATTCGGACGAATCCAATAGCTTTTGCATAAACTCTCTCTCTCTATATATAAAAGTGTGAAGACCTTTAGAAAAGTGATTTAAATTTTTTGTCCTTCATTAAAAGATTTTCTTTAGACAAAACTGTCTTTTCACTATTTTTTTAATTTATTATTTAATTATTTATTATTATATTAACTAATTTTCTAAAATATATGAGACTCTTAAAATATATGGTAGGATAATTAATTAATATTTTTCTTTTTCTACTAGACTTTCTAAAATTTATGAGACTCCTAAAATATATGGTAAGATAATTAATTAATATTTTCTTTTCTACTGTTCAATTGAAAAAATACTCCTAAAATAAGACTCTATTAAAAAAATATTTCTATAAATATTGAGATGTACGTTAAACTAGAGAACAAACCGGTTTGCCTAGTGAGAGAATATGATTGATGATCATCTAACTTGATTCAATTGTATGTCTAGATTGGTGGATGCTTGATTTTCTAACCCTCAACTTCTTCACTGTTTTTATCAGCATAATAGAATTCAACATGTGTGTGTATATATAGCTTCTTTGTTTTCATTCAAAATCATTTTTTAGGGTCAAAATTTTTGCTCAGACAAGAATTAGTTAGATCAAAATCGAAGCTTTGTGACACTATTATATTTTTTTTTTATAGTTTATAGGTCGTAGATGAATGTCGATTGACTTTGAAGAATTTCTTGTATAAAGATCAGATTTAATTATA
Organism: Capsicum annuum; assembly: GCF_002878395.1. Classification (NCBI taxonomy): domain Eukaryota; kingdom Viridiplantae; phylum Streptophyta; class Magnoliopsida; order Solanales; family Solanaceae; genus Capsicum; species Capsicum annuum. The sequence goes on along the minus strand of NC_061113.1, from coordinate 207,912,734 downwards.
TTATTTTAATATATTTATTATCTTATTATTTTATTTTAATTTACGGATGAAGCTTCTAGAGTGCAGTGTGTGTACCATTTGTTTACTTTCCTATTTGATAAAAGTACACATACCATTCATTCACTTTCCTATTTGATTTTGCCATCTATTTAATTTATTGGGGCCGAGACAGGTTTGGGTCATATTAATGACGAGTTTGGGCGTATATTATATGTATGAAATGTAATTTTTAGTAAAATTTTACTCTCTATTTATAACTTATCAAGTGTTTTAAATATGTATAAATTTTTAGAACGAATTGTTACAATTTATGTTTTAAATTAAGTTATATATTTTCTATTATTGTTAATCATCTCATTAAAAGTGAAATAGAATTTTTAATTTATTACTACTAGGTACATAAATGACTAAATTTCTTATATGGATTGAATGCAAGACTTGTATTCAACTTCAACCAACGCAGATGAGCTTTTTCGAAGAGACATAATTGTGCAATTATAGGATTGTTATTAACATTACCTCATTCAAACTACGACCCCATTTTGCCATGATAATTTTAATTTTACTCTGACAAATTATTTCATTTTTTTCAAATGACCTACTGAATTCTTGTACTTGTATGAGTTTGTATTTTAAACCCTCCTACTCACTGTTTTATCAATGAAACACTTAAACTCAATAAGACATAATATTTTAAACTCTTTTTATGACTACTTAGTATGCGTGTAATACAATCTCTTACAAGTGGAGTCCACATCATTTTTTAATTTCATGTAATAAATTAAATGTTTTAAAAAATAATTAAATCAAATACCCCCCACCCCCACCCCTATCTGCTTCTTGATCAGATCCCTCCCTCCCTACCAATCATTTTGTCGTCATAAAATTTCAAATACAACTTCAACAAAAGTCAATGTTTAGTTATGAAATTTTAAATATAACTTGAAATTATATTTGAAATTTAAACGACCGTCTATTACCTACTTTCACTTTTTGTCTATAAGATATTTTTAAATCTTAGAAAAGTGATTTGAACTTTTTACCCTTCATTAAAAGGCTCTACAACTTTTTATTTTTTTTCCTTCAATTATTATTTTATTAAATCAAATATTAAAGTCTCCTGAAATAATTGGGAACCTGATAATAATATAAATATATGACAAGAAAATAAGAGTCCTAAAATATGTGAAATATGAATCCAAAAATATATGGAAGAAAATTAAGAGTCCTAAAATATAGAAAATATATTTCTTGAAAAAACAAAAACTACTAAAAAAAATGTACAGCAAATTACCAAATAATTTAGTAAGCTAATACTATTTTTTCCTTATTGAAAAACTACAGTTATTTTTGGAAAAACAAAAGTTGCCTACTATTATGAAATATAAAAAAACAAAGAAGAAGAGAAGAGACACTAATTCTTATTTCTCTTGAGAATGAGAAATCATAAGATTGAGTATACAATGAACAAAATCCTCTATTTATAGGGAAAATTACTCCCAGTTTCTGACTAAAAGACAGATACTTCAAATCCTGATAGATATCAACTTGATCTAGATAGATCTTACCTATATTCTTGATAGACATTCACTATAATGTAAATACATTTATAACACTCCCCTGTGAATGTCTAATTGATAGATAATGTGCCTAGTTAAAACCTTATTAGAAAAAATTCAGTGAAAAAAATCTAGTGAAAGAAAAAGAGTACACATCTCTAACAATACGTATACGCATATAGGCTGCCTCATTAAAAACCTTACAAGAAAAATCCAGTGGAACAAAACCTCGTAAGAGAAAAAGAGTACAACGCGTATTAACTCCCCCTAATGAGAACATCCTTGAGCCTTTGCATCCCGATCTTGTACACCATCTTCTTGAAAGTTGCAATTGGAGGAGACTTGGTGAAAAAATCAGCCACATTATCACTTAAACGAATCCGTTGCACGTTAATATTACCATTCTTTTGTAACTCATGTATGTAGAAAAACTTTGATGGAGTGTGTTTCATTCTATCTTCTTTTATGAATCCTCCATTAAGATGTGTTATGCATGCTGTATGATCGTCGTATAAAATTATAGGTATATTGTCACATTTCAAACAATATTTTTCTCGAATAAAATGTATCATGGATTTCAACCATACACATTCTCGGCTTGCTTCATGAATAGCTATTATCTCAGCATAGTTCAATGAAGTGGCTAGATAGACTGCTTTGTATATCTCCAAGATATCGCAGTATCCCCACATGTGAACACATTGCATGTTTGAGATCGAACTTTATGTGGGTTAGATAAGTACCCAACATTAGCATAGCCAACAAGATCGGGACTGCAAGCTTTAGAATAAAATAAACTCGAGCATTTTATCCCATTTTGGTGTCTCCTAGTAGGAGCAGAAATATACCATGCTAACGAATTTAATGAAAAGGCTATATCAAGCCTTGTGGTATTTGCAAGATACACTAGTACACCACTTGCACTAAGATATGGTACTTCATAACCAATTCAATTTAGTATATTTCTTATTTCAGCAAATAATCTATTGCTTTTGAAAATTCTCCAAGAGTTCCAACAATTTTCAAGTTATAAGCTTATATAATATAAGGATTATAAATAAGTTTTTCAAAAACTTTTTTATGCTTCAAACATTTTGAATCCTTAAAAATGTTTTCGTGTAAAGTTTGTCAAGTGACAATATTCAACATTTCATGTGTGCCATCTTCAAGTGTTTGGACAGCAAATCAAATAAATTTTATGCTTACCAAAATGCATCCTTTTATGTCACTTATAATGTTTTTACGTCAGCATGCTTAAATAAATGTAGAATTCGGATCCTCACAATCTCTCACAACATTATGTCAATATTGTATCAAAGATATCATCAATAATATATCACTTTGTAACGATTCACAATGTGACATAACATTTTGAGATCTCATTACTTCATTATTTTTAAGTACCTGAACCTCTCATAAGGTTTCATGAAATGTTATATCGTAGGCTCTTCAAGAGCACATTGCTTTCTTATTATGATTGTTTGCTCCTTATCCTTTTCAAGGATTATTTTATTTGTAATCGATTGGTCCACCATGCTTTACGCATGCATAGACTTTGTCCTTCATGAACACAAAATAGGAGCACTTTCAGCTTAAATATGAGATGCTTTCGACATTTGACTTGAATTATCTTTTGGGTGAGGATCTGGTGATAATTCCTAATATATTTCATAGCCGCTTATAATCTTCCCTTATGTTAGGAAAACTAACATACATCTTTCATTTTTTTTAGAAATCCATCTTTGTGCATCATGGTATATTCATTAATCGTATACCGCACATCAAAACTATTAGATGGAACAGTTGGTTCCTGACCTTAAACCAATTGAAAGGGAAGAAATAATCACAGTTTATTGGTATAATGCATACAAGTGCTATAGTATGCAACATATCATATGCCAGACCAACACATGAAGCTTTGTTCTTATTAGTAATGATTTAGCTATTTATCGAAGGCATTCAATGCCAAATCATCATCATCAAGATGAATTGTCTTGATTACACAATCTGAAAGTTATGCTCTTAACTCAATTTTATTGAGAAAACAACTTTATGAATGTCAAATAACAAATTGAGAATAAATGTACATGTGATCTTCTTATTGATGTATCATTTCAACATATCACAGATAGGTGAACGGACCCTTATTCACCTTTTATACTTTTCAGATTTTAAGGGATCCAATCCCAAAATTAGTTGGTCCAACCAACTTACCATGAGACAAACAATATTAAAAGTAATGAGGAATTTTCTAATTCTTCAATATATGTTCAATACTTAGTATGCACATCTTTGAGATGTCACAATCGTTCATAGTATGCATATTTTTGAGATGTCACAATCGTTCATGTCAATTTATGGACTTTTATTCTAGCAAACTCTAAGTTTACCATGTACCTTTTAATTTAGTAAATTTCAAATTTACTACTTCAAAAGTAGATTTCAAAATAACTTTTCTCAATTATTCAACCTCTTTCGGAGGTGAGTTATGATACCATCATAATCAAGTGAACGTTTGCATTTAAGTTTCTCATTCCCCAGAAATGGAATATAATAATGGCTTAAGCATATCAAATTATGATAGCTACTACAAAAACAAATTGAGACATACATATGATTTATTGCTACCACATTCAATACAAGAAATGGAGCATATTTGATGGGACATGTTTCACCAAATACTCATTATTTTGCATTAACCATCATAATATCATCAATATGGTGTATTGAGATTCAAACTCAACGTCTTATCCATATAAAGACGTCTTAGGCATAAATTCATGGGAATTGAACCCAACATATTATCATCCCTTTTGATGATATTGTTCTTGAGGAATAAATTTAAAATATAAATGGTTCCAAACCAATTATTCTTTTTTCTTTAAATCCAACAATAATTATATCGTTTAGTAGCAAAAGACAAATAATATAAGAAATTACTAACCTTGAAATTGCCTTTAGATTAATAATCTCACCTTGTTTGGCAGAGTCTCGTGCTGATAATGTATTATGAAATATAAAAGAACAAAGAAGAAGAGCAGAGAGAGAATAAACAGTAATTCTTATTTCTCTTGAGAATGAGAGATCATAAGATTGAGTATACAATGAACAAAATCCTCTATTTATAGGGGAAAATACTCCTAGTCTGACTAAAAGACAGATACTTCAAACCCTGATAGATATCAACTAGATCTTGATAGATCTTAACTATATTCTTGATAGACATTCACTATAATGTAAATACATTTGTAACACCTACTATATTTTAAAAACTTTCATACAGTTGTAGGTATAGTAGTATAGATAAATACTAATACAAATTATATAGGAGTAGTGTTGACACCCAATTTTTGCTTTTCGTGCCTAAAATTAACATCTTCAGGCTTTTTGTTTGTTAAAGGGCACGAAGCATAATTTTCACATCTTTTTATAATTGTTTGATAAATTATTGATAATTATCTTTTCTTTAGGATTTTAATCAATTTTTTGGTCATATTTTTATTTTTTATAATTTATTAATAATTTTTTAATTTTAGGATTTTTATCAATTTATTATCGTTCTTAACATTTTACAATTACCCACACACGTGCACGACATGACGTTATATATATATATATATATATATATATATATATATATATATATATTTACAGTATTTTTAAATTAATTATATTTTAATAATTTTAATATTCTTTACTTTTTTCATTCAACATCTATATTTTACAGTCTGCAAACGCTGAGTCGGATCAATTATTTTTGTGCAGTATAATAATTCAATGTCTTATCACATCCGACAATGACTACACAATAATATCTTGTCACGTCCGACAATGACCACTCAGTGTTGTCTTGTCACATCTGACAACGAGCACTCAATGACACTACCCTTTGAATAATTACTTTATCCGTTGATCAAAAAGATGAAAATTCTTTGGCCAATAACTTAAGGACCTAAGGGTGTTCTATTTTAAAAAGAGAGGACACCCCTTTATCCATTGGATAAAAGGGTGCTCAATTTGTTGTATAAATAGGTGGTGGGAGGACACATTTTGTAGACACATTTTTTTTTGGTTCATTTTTTCCTCTCTTTCAAAATACACATATATTTATTTTTTACAACTCATAAACATTTTTCCTTTGCAAACCCACACACATATTCATAAATATACAAGCATATTTTATTTATTCCATTTTTCTTTTCAAAACACACACAAAAATATATATAAAAATAAACACACTAACACACACATACACAAACTCACGCACTAATACACACAAACATTAGCACTCTCCTTCTCTAAAAAAAAAACAAACAGCCACACAACCACAGCTCCACTACCGCCAGCGACCACCATCACCACACGTATCTCTCTCCTTTCCTTACTACTGCTGACAAAATATGCCACCAGATCTGCTCCAGCCGTTGCCGCCCCTATTCTCCTTCTCTCTAGTAGCCGAAACCTACTGCTTCGGCGAACCACCACTCCGGCGACCACCATAGCCATACGTCGCCCTTTCGTCCCCACTTCTTCCTCCTTTTCTTGTTGCTCACTCTCTCCTCTATTTGCTGTTGTAGCGCCGAGAAAGGGACAAGTTTGACCAGATTTGGTGTGATTTCGGCGTTTCTCCGGCAAAAGCCGTTGAAGCAACGCCGTTTCGGTCACTGATTTATTTTGTAATATATATTAAATGTGGTTGGTTGATTGTTAGCTTCGCAGATCTGATCGGAGTTGTACATTTCTGACGAACTCCATTTTTTGGTGGAGTTTCGCTATTTTTAGACTAAATTTTATTGATATGTTTGTATATTGTGGCTTATTCTTGTTGTTTCTGCTATATTTGCTCCATTTTTGATTATTTTTTCCACTGATTGGCTGTTGTGTTGAATCAGACATTGGTTTTTGGACTGTTGTGTCATTTACACATTTTTACTTGACTGATAAAGAATAAGATACTACACGATACATGGCCGATGAAAAATTATTATTAATTTGAGGCCTCCGTAAATAAAAGATGAACTTTACGTGTACAAATACGTAATAAAATAAATATTATTGCGATGATGAAACTTTATAACAATACAAGATTTTACAATTTAGATTTTCACAAGACGATTTAGGACGGCCAATTAATTGAGCAACCACTTCGTACCAAAACGATTTAGGATGGCCAATTAATTGAGCAACTATTTCGCAGTCATGACTGTATCTGAGCCCACTTTTTAACAAAAAAAATATCTTTTTAAATATTTATATACACACATGCTTGTTCAATTTATTTTGATTATTATTTATTTGTTACTAACATTTTTACAAGTGTTTATACAGGTTATTCGGATTACTCGTCGAGAGTTGCATTCAAAGAGGCCCTTTTAATTTTGTATTATATTTTTATATTTGTACAAATGTTATTATAGTGAAAACTTTATTTTTTTGGGGTGTTGGGTGGAATTTTCTTTATACAACTTCACCTCGCGTTTATGCAAACTTAGGTCGTTAATGTTTACACTAATAAATTAAATTAATCAAATTAGTTGACATACTTTGACATCTTAAACATTGTGATCTTTTTGTTAAAGTAAATCTTTACTTTTTCATAAACTTTAATCAAACAAAGAATATTATTTTTCTCTTTCTCTTCATGACATATCAAGATATACTTTATTTCGCACAATATAAAATACTTTTCTTTTCACATGTATTTTTATACATATCTTTTACATTTTTTATAATAACATATTTTATTTATATATTTAATATACATACATCTTTACATAATTTTAAACATTTATATTATTTTATATTTAATATATACACTTCTACATTATTTTTTATACCTCCTCCCTCTTTGAAAAATTTAGTCTAGCCGGGTACCACACTTGTGGATTCTGAAGGATGCCTAACCCCTTCCCTTCGGAATAACTTGAACCCTTACCTAGAATCTCAATTATATTTTTGCAGACTAAAAACATTAATCACATGTTAATACTTCAATAGGTTTCCTTATTTTCCTTAAAAATTAAGTGGCGACTCTGTGCAAACTTTGATTCATTTAGAGTCCATAAAGTCGTGCTCGTTTTGACCTCAGGTAAAAATAGGGCTCGACAAGTAGAATGTCAAATTTTTTATTTATGAATTTTTTGGTTTTTGTGTTCAATCTCTAGCTTGAATTTATACTTTATAGGATCACGTTTTTTTTTACGTACGTGAAGTTTGTTTGATGTTTTTATTTTTTTTTATTTGTATCTTCTTCCTACTTTGGACTTTCTTTTATAATCGTCAAATTAATTTCATTGCTTTAAGTATTTTTGTAGTTAGCGTGTCTTGTGTAATTCTTTTCTTTATGTTTAATTTGTGTGCTAGCTTATAATTGAACTTTTATGAAAGGAATGGTGTGTATAATTCTTAAACATATTAATAACCTTCAATTCTATTTTGAATGTGGTGTACCCATGAGTCCATGACCATGAAGAGCATCGAACCCAAACACCAAATTGTTGAAATTATTGACATTCAAGGTATTTTCATGTACACAAAATCTTTCCAATTAGCATTTGTCTATCAATAATACATATAATTTATTATTGTAACTTCAAGAACATACTAAAACTTTAGAAAACATAACATAAATCACAAATAAATTTATATCTATAATCATAGATACTATTAAGAGTTAATTGATACTCCCCCCGTTTCAAAATAATTGAATTGTTGGAATATCACACACAACTTAAGAAAAAAAACAAAGACATAAATTGGTCATGTTTTTCTTTTTTTGCGCTTTTCAAACTCCAAAACATTAGTAATGATCATTGAAACTAATCCTTGAAAATTTAATTAATGAAGGGTAAAATTGAAAAAAATAATTCAACATCTATCTTGAAAAATGAACAATTCAATTATTTTGAGCACTAAAAAATACTCCAACAATTCAATTATTTTGAAATGGAGGAAGTAATAAAATCCTATACTGGCCTAAACATGTTTTTGTCCTACCTGCAATAGCTTTTGGAGAATTATCTAAACCTAAATAAAAAGAGACAACTAATATAAATATTATTAATTAATTAATTAAAGTACTTCTAATTTTAAATTGATTATAAATCTAAATGAAATTTATAAATAGACATTTAGACTAAAAACAAAAAGAAAGCATACTAGATTTTTATTTGCTTCCTTTTAGGAATATGACTCAAGTATGATTTTTTTCTCACAAATTATAAAATTTTGATTTGTTGAGATCTAAATCAAAGTAATGGTAGAGTTTCCTATGTTTCTTTTATTATTTTTACTTTTCATTCTTGGTTGTGTTAATAATGGTATTGTTGTAAATCTATAGTTAAATAATAATATAAATCACTTTATTATTTTGCTTACTCAAAAATAACTTAATTTTATCGAATATATGACAAAAACAGATATCATTCACGATGATCTTTTTTGATGTGGAGAACCATAATTAAAAAAGTTCCAACAATAAGATATTAGAAGAGTTTGAAATAACACACAGTTAGAGACTCAATCAGAGTGTTATTACTGTCTATTGAAGTGACATGAAATCTGCAGATCAAAAAATGTTGAATTTAATTATTGTATTCATTTTTATTAGTTAAACAAATATTGTATTTAGTGTAACGTTTGAACTCATTAAAGTAAGATACTCATTAAAGTGAGATACACGTTAAATGTATTGCAAACATGCATACAAAGGCTCTCACTTGGCCTAGTGTTAAATGTATGCTTGTTGAGGCTTCTTTTGCCTCAGTTGTGGGTTCGAGCCCCACCAACAATATTTATTTTTAGTTTTTCATTATCTACTCTTTTAAGTTTTTTTTTTTTCATTTTAGTTGTGTAGGGACTTTCGAGCTTCCTTGATGTAACAATTAAATAAAGAAAAGAAAAATCAAAGTAAGAAAATAAATAAATAAAGAAAGAAAGAAAGAAAGAAAAGAAAAAAACATTGATTATTAAACGGAAATCTTATACGTTTGAGTTTCTTCGCATAAACTCAAAAATTCAAAAACTCAATTTCTTCATTGTTTTTCTCTTTCTTCCTTTTTTTCAGATCTTATTAGTTACTAGACACCTTATAATTTGTGTTTTATAATTCCTAGGATCTTTAAGTATAGTCAGTAGGATTACAAATTTTTTCAAGCCTAAAACTCCTTCAGCTTCTTGTTCTTCTTTGTCGAGCTCTCCATTGCCTGTCAATCAATTCAAAGAATCAATATAAATAAAATGTGCACGAAGTAAGATCTTAAAGCAGACCCTACAGAAATAAAATAAATTTTAAAATATTCTTAGATATACGTGATCGGGTGAGGGGATATTATTATATACAAAAGAAACTTTGCCAACCAGTTAAATATGAAAATTTTAAATTTTCCATAAGAGATTTTGGAGGAATACCACGTCACTTTAATCCTAAATAATTTTTACCTCTGTATTCTCACTGATTAGAATATTGCATTCAAAAAGAACAACATATTGCTTATATTGTTACTTGTTTAAAAATGATCTTGGCGGATACGAAAAAAAAGTGAGATTCTTTCACAACAAAAGGTTTTCGAAGTTGGAACAAGGGTTTAAAGAGGTTTAAAAAGCATGTGGATGACGTGGATAGTGTTCATAATCAATGTTTCAAGATGATGCTGGATTTAATGAATAAAAAATAATCTATTCTAGCCTTAGTTGACAAGCAATTCAAAAAAATTAAAGGTGAACATCGGGTTTGCTTGAATGTTTCGATTGATGTGATAAGATATCTTTTGAAAGGAAAATTATCTTTTCGGGCTCACAATGAATGTGTTACTTTTATAATAAGAGACCATTTTTTGAATCTCTTAAAGTGGTATAGGGATAAGAAGGAAGAGGTAAAAAATGTTGTATCAGCTAAAGCTCTAAAAAATAGCACCATGAATTCTCCCGACATCCAAAAAGATATTGTAAGTTCTTATGTAAAAGAAATAATAAAAGCAATTATTGAAGAGTTGGATGGAGATTACTTTGGGATATTGGTTGATAAGTCTAATGATATTTCTCATAAGGAACAAATGAAACTTGTTTTGCGGTATATCAACAATGAGCGTAAGTTTATTGAGCGATTTATTGGTCTTGTTCATGTTAAAGACGCATCTGCAAAGTCATTGAAAGAAGTGATCTATTCTTTATTTTTAAGTCATTCTTTGAGTCAATCTCAAATAAGGGGACAAGGTTATATGGAGCTAGTAACATGCAAGGAGAGTTTAATGGTCTTAAAACTTTGATTTTGAAAGATAATTCTTCAGCATATTGTATACATTGCATTGCCCATCAACTATTCATGTGCTTAGAGTTCTTGAAAATGAGTGTGTAAATTATAACGAGAAAGCAATGACAAAAAGTCTAGTAGAAGACATTAGATCTTATGAGTTTACCTACATGTTGTATTTGATGTTGAAAATTTTGACAATTACATATGATTTAAATATGACTTTACAATAAAAAGATCAAGATATTGTTGATGCTATGAAGCTTGTTAATTTCACAAAGAGACAACTACAATCAATGAGAGAATCTGAATGAAATTTTGTTATAAGACATCCTTATTTTGTGAAAAAGAGTGACATTGTGATTCCTGGAATGAATGAAAAATATGGTCTTGAAAAGTTAAAACGTAAGAGATCAAGTGTTACATATTCTCATTATTTGAGTGTAAAAGTTTTTTATGTTGTTATTTATGTGTAACTTTCAGATCTTAACAATCGCTTTGATGAAATCAATACTGATCTACTTCCTGAAATGGCTAGTTTGCATCCCGAGAATCCTTTGTGAATTATGATAAAAATAAGATCACGAAACTTGCCTATTCAAATGAGTTCAGTGCCTCAAGCTTGAAGATCTAAATTTTGATTTTGGCAATTATATTTATTATGTGGTTATGTGGATAATGCTTTCTTAAATTTGAAAGGACTTGAAGATCTTTTGATGAAATTGATTGAAACAAATATGCACAAGACATGGGGACTTGTATATCTACTTGTGAAGTTAAGCTTGATATTACCTGTGGTTACTGCAACAATGAAAATAGATTTTTCCTCAATGAAATTTCTTAAAAATGATTTGCAAAGTAGAATTGGTAAAGACTTTTTGAATGATTGTTTAGTTTGTTATACAGAGGAAGAAGTATTTGAAGATGTATTTAATAATATGATCATTTGATCATTTTCAAAATATGAAAACTCGTCGAGTGCAATTGTAATAATAGAATTTATATTTATAATATTTAAAATGTTCATCTTTATTTTAATATGTACTGTTACTTGTTAGTTAGTTTGGCCATGATTATACACTATCTTAAAAATATTGTCTTGTCCTTAAATTCAGAATCCATAAATTTTAAATTCTGACTCCGCATCTGTTAGGAACTCGTACTCTTGAGAAGCTGGCGGAAACTGCAGAAAGAAAATTAAAAATCTATGGTAAGAGTTTGAGGATTAAAGAATGACATAACAAAATATTATACTAGAAAGATTAGAAAAGACGCCAATGAACAAATGAAGTGCCAGTTCATATGCATAGTGCACAAGTAGTATAACTGATTGGAATGAGTTTATAAAAATTTGTTGCATTCTTTTCCCTACAAGTTTGAGTTTAATCCTGAAAACTATCGATTATGTTCAAGTTTATAAGAAAAACTAAGAACTGATCCACATATTTAAGGTTCTCCTAAAAATTGATATATCTTTTTTAGCGATGCTTAGTAGCAGAATGCATGACCAGTGGCCATGCAATATTAATAACAAAGACAATAAAATAATAAAAAGAATGGGCAAAGAGTATTAATCATGTTTCGTACAATTACAAAAATTGTAAAATATCATGTAAAGTCAATTGGACTAAGCATTATAAAGGCAATAAGAAATTGTCCAAGCAAGAATCACACTTACAATTCAATGAGAGATCATTTTAAGAAATCTGATACTATTTAACAAACACAAATAAGTGCAAATAAACAAGGTTACAGAAGTTCAAGATTCTTTTTTCTTTTATCTAATTGTTTAAAGCCTGTTTTCGTATATCTATATTGGTGATTTTTTAATTGTAAGATTGGATTTGGACTCGAGAGTTATGAAGCACTTCGTTAAATTGATTATGAAAAGCATGGGAAGGACATCAACAAGAATAACTGTAGAACTGCTTGAAATTCTTTTTTAACTGAAATAATTCGTAACACCACGGTATCTTCAGTTGTGAGATGGAGGGTGATGAGATCAAGTAGGCTCAGAGACGGATCCAAAATTTCAAACTTGTGGATTTTTAATAAAATAAATTAATATGCAAAAATAATTTACATAAAAAATGAGTAATATTTTAAAAGCAACAACACATTAAACATTTAAAACATTATCATTCTAATAGTACTCGACGACTTGTCATATTTTAAAAACGATCAATGATCGCCTCATTAGATACACTTTTGAATACCTTGTCCTCTATATAACAAACTAAACAATCATTCAAAAATTCATCACCAATTCTGTTACGCATGTCATTCTTAAAATATTTAATGAAAAAGAAAGCTCTTTCCACTGTTGCAGTCGCCACAGGAAATATCAAACTCAACTTCACAAGCAAATAAACAAGTCTCCAAGTTTTGTGCAAATTTATTTTTATCAATGGCTCTGAAAGATCTCCAAGTCTTTTCAAGTTAAAAAAATTGTTATTTTCTTCTTGCAATAATTGGTATAATTTTTAAGCTCAAAACTAAGATCCTCAAGCATGGAAGCACTAAACTTATCCTGATAATAGGTAGCAATTTTCATAATCCTATTTTATCATAATTTATGAAAGAGTTATCTGGACTCAGATTAGCCATACCAAGAAGTAGATCAGTATTACTTCATCAAAGCAAATGTTAAGCTCAGCAAATTGCAAAGCAATAACAGCATAAAAACTTCTACACACAAATGATGAGAATATGTGATACTTGAACTCTTACGCGTTGACTTTTCAAGAGCATAATTTTTATTCATTTCGAAAATCACAATATCATGGTTGGCACAAAATAAAGAAACATCTCTTACCAAAGAATTTCATTTAGAATCTCTCATAGATATCAACAATATTTATAGCACTAACGATATCTTGATCTTTTCTTTACAAAATCATATTCAAATCACGTGCAATTTTCACCACTTTTAGCAACAAATACAGTGTGTACACAAACTCATAAGATTTTATGTCATCTACTAAACTTTTTGCCAATGATTTCTCTAGACAATTTGAACCCTCCTTAGCAAGAATTCCTAGCACATGAATAATTAAGGAGAATAATTTAATAAAGTTATGTACTATTTTAAAATTAGAACTCCAACGAGTATCTCCTACCCTTTGAAGTCCAAATTCTAGATTCAATCCACTCCCTATATGAATTTCATCGAGCATCAGTAATTCTTCTAATTTTTCTATTTGATCATCTCTAAGCATAATTCGGCCCTTAAAAGCATCTCCCTGCGCTTAAAAGACCAACACGTTTGTAAGAATATCAAAAAAATAATTTACCTCATGATGCTTCTTTGCAACAGCTACAAGAGTCAATTGCAATTGCTTAGAAACACAATGTATATAATAGGCTGAAATAGTATCTTTCATAATCAAAGTTTTAAGACCATTGTGTTCTCCCTGTATGTTACGAGCGCGATCAAAACCTTATCTCCGAATATGAGAAGAACTCAAATTATGCTCTAAAGGCAAAGAATATAGTGCATCTTTTAATGACCCTGTAAATGTATCTTTAACATGAACAACACTAAGAAATCACTCAATAAGCTTACCCTCTTTATTGAAATACCGTAGAACAAGGGTCATTTGTTCTTTACGAAAGACATCCTTCGACTCATCAACCAATATTTCAAAGTAATTTAAGTCTTCAACAATTGCTTTCAACGTTTCTTTACTACAAGAATTCACAATATCTTTTGAATAGTTGGACAAATCATGATATCACTTTGTAGGGCATTTTCTAACACAATTTTTTTCCACATCTTCCTTCCTATCCGCATTCAAATGAACCGAATATTCACTTTTAGTTTTTTTCGGATGGCTTGTCATAAGAAGTTAATAAAAATTGTGCTTGCTTATTTAAACCAAACATCATCTTGAAACACCGATTGTGAACACTATTTACATCACCCACATGTTTGTTAAGTCATTCTACCCCTTCATTCTAACTTTTAAAATCATCTGTTGTGAAATAATTACTGACTTTTTTCTATATCCAACAATCTCATTTTTAAACAAGTAATAACATAAGCAAAAAATTGCGTCTTTTTCAATATTATATTCTAGCCATCCTGAATATGAAGTATTAACCAATCCGGGTTAAAGTGACACAATTTTCTATCATAATCTATTATTGAAAAAATAAAATGTTCACCAGGTTTGGAAGGCCCCTTTTGAATTAATATCTTATTATTTTGTCGCGTTAATTAGAAGGATATTCTGAAGTTTATTTTCTTTTAGAAGGATCAGATTTAATCGATTTCAGATTCATATTTTATCTTTATCTGATGGCTGAGAAAGATCAATATTGTGAAAAAATTCAGTATGTGAAGGAGTATTTGAAGTGATTTGAGGCTTGAAAATATTTGTAATCAACTCAATCTAACTTCACAATTTCGACCTATTTTAAAAAAATTAATGTGACAATTAACAAATAAAAAACTACAACTAAATATTAGTAATTAACAAATTAAACACATTATAAAATATATCAGAGAATAAGAGAAAAACACAAATATATGAGAGAATAAGAGAAAAATAAACAAAAATAAAGTATGAGATTGTTAGAGAAGAGTACTTACGTGGAATTTAAAATTAGAAGATGAATCAAAATAAGTTTCTAACCCTAAGGAGGAAAATAATTTTGTATCGGGGCTATCAGTTTGCATTTAGAACATTACAAAAAGTTTTTTTACTAAAAAAATGAAAATAAAACTGAGTAGTTTGTTAGAATTAAAAAAGAAAAAGGATTACCAAAAAAAAATTCAACTTTTTATTTTAGAATTAACAAAGAAAAAATACTAACAAAAAATAAAACAAAAAACGTGTCAATTAGTACCAAAAATGAAATTGGTTATACTTTTAAAAAAGGGGTTGAAAAGAATTAAATGGGAAAAAAAGACACATTCACAGGAATTCAACCCATGTTCAGTAGTACCAAACAAAGAAGTCTCAGGGGTTTCTTTCTACCATTGAGTTTCCCATAATTTAGTTGTGGGTTCCCATCTGTTAAAATTTAAAATTCTTGAGAATCTTTCTCATATAGTATAAGATTTGCGGTAGTGGGTGTGGGCTCCTGAAAATCCACACCTGCTATCATAGATTCACCTCTGAGTAGGCTAATATAAGCATGATTGAAACTTCCTTACAAAAATATTCTAATTTTGCATGCCATGGAGGATAAGAAATTCAGTATTATATTGAATTTCATTGGTATATTATTAGTGAATTACTACTATATATCAGTATTGAACAAAGCTTCGGTGGCAAGGCAATAAGAAATGTGTCAGTGAGTATCTATTAATAGGCGAAAAAAATTGAACGAAAGTTTAAGAAAAAAAATTTAACGTTAGCAATTCTTTTTTTCTGAAATAATATACTTTAGCGAGGGAGCATTTGAGAATTGAATTAAGACTAAATCTTTGCTGCACTTTAAAATTATTATTATTTCAAAATACTGATAGAGAAGTATTGATCCCCGATTTACAAATAATGTGATATACTTCATTATTGATCCTCGATTTACATATAACGTGATATACTTCGAATTGATAGACCCAAATTTGCAAACACAGTAGAGAATCAATTGAAGATTGGAAAAGGAGCAAGAAGATAAATTTTTGGTATTATGGAAGAGGAAGATCTTATCAAGTTCTTATGTATTGTGAAACGGGAAGATCTCATCGGAAGTCTCACACCTCATTAGATCTCATCAAGTTTTCTTTTAATATCCGTCTTAGTCAATTGATATATACATGTCTTATGTGAAATTAACCTCAAAGAAAAGAATATTTAAAATCAGTTGCTATTTTTTAATATTTATTGTTCTTTATATATATTTTATAGTGATTAACAACTTGACGTAATGTACACGTGCATCGCGCATATCCTAGACCAGTTAAGAAAACTAATGCAAGTATTTTGTCTATTAATTAATATCTTATTTGGTACATTTTTTCATTCTATGTATTACTAATGTTTGCGTTTGCTTTATACTTTATTGGCCAAACACATCGCAAGGTCTCTCAATTTGGAATGAATTCACTTTGACACCTAAAGTGGACAACGTTCATTTTAAGTACCTAAACCAGCTAAAAACTATGTTATTCTCGCACCTTTTTGCGTCAGCCCTAGAGCGTGGGGTGCAATCGCTTTTGACGTGGATTAGACGGTCAATTGATTTGTGCCAACTCATTTTAAATTGCCACATTATTATATACACCCACAATTTTATTTTTTTTAAAAGCAAAATCGTCTTCCTCAACCATTTTCTGTATTTTTTCAAGCCATATAGTTGTCGAAGTCTCTTTTCGCCTGAGCTTTATGAACATATCTGGACCTCAATTTTGAAATTGCTATCTTTTCAAAAGGAAATTTGCACAAAAATGATCGTTTTATCTATGTTTCTGCCGGCAAATTCAATATTTTCAGTGAGTTCCAACTCATTTTAGCAGTCATGACGTCACCGGAATCTCTTTTACTTGAGCTTTATTGATATATCCAAGCCTCAATTTTTAAAAAGATTTAAAAAATAATTAATAAAAAAAACATGATACTGATGGGAGTTGAATTTACAGAGGTTTTGTGCTTGGAAGTGAATCTTGTAGACTAAATTATATTTTAATAATATTCTTTAAGAGTTAATTATCATATTGATACAATATATTACTCTCCGTATTTGAATTAGTAACTCAATTTTTTAAATATTTTTTCGTAGAATATTTGTAGATAAATTTTTATTTTCTTTACTTTTTAGATTATTAGTTTCACGAGGCCCATACTAAGTCCGATCCCAAACTCAAGATATAAAAATAATAATTAAATTCTTAAAATATAATTCATATAATACCTTTTTTTACTTTATAATTAACATAATGTGACACCCTGCAACTTCAGGATCGAATTTAAAACGTCGTTTCTACGCGTATAGACCCAAACTAAATGATTTCAGCTTAATATATGTGTGGTGATCAATCCTATAGTGTGGCAATACCTTTGAATATGAATTGAGGTCACAAAAATCTCCTAACTCTAAGACGAGTTGAAAATATCTCTATTGATTAAGTTTTAGTGGATGTTTCAAATTGGGTCAACTTCTAACAACTATTACTCTTATAATATGACGAGTTATAGGGTCTACTATATATCAAATTAAATCCCTCCGAATCTTCTTTCCCACACCACTGACCATTCGTCAATTCGAGTCCGGAGTAAAAAATTATGAGTGTTTGAATGAGACACTGTTCAGACTATGCAATGGGGCATGTGACACCCACTTAAGGCTATGCCATGGGCTGTGCATCGCCCAGCTTGGCTTGTGCCATGGGTTGTACGTCGCCCAGTCTGGCTTGTGCCATGGGCTATGTGTCGCCCACCTTTGAAAAAGGGCGTAAAAGCTTTGTTTTAGTGTTATTTAAGGGCAATACAATCCTTTCACGTCCCATAACAGTCCCTAAAAAACTATAGACGAATCACAACCCTAATGTACGTTATTTCCTCCTAAAAAATCCCTAATTCATCTTCTAAGACACAAGAGGAGAAAAACAACTTAGGGTTTGCTCTTTCAAGCTGAATTCTTCATCAAGTAAGGTACGTGGGGCTGTCCTAAAAACTCCATGGGCATGATTTATTGATTTACAAAGTCTTGAAAGCATATTTTGATGTTTACAAAAGGGTTTTGAATAATTGTTTGAATAGCCGAATCATGAGATCCTTTTCAATGATATAATGTTTTGGTCTTGAGGCCTTCCCCTAAACTTTATTTTGCTCTTTTATATGTCTATATGCAGTTTGAGTTTGAAAGTTGAATTGAGAGCATGAATATTTATACTCCCCCTCTTGTTATGACATCACTCAATTTTCACGTGTTATGAATTGATGAATTTCATATTTAGAAGCATGGCATAAATATTTTTGACTATTGTTTAAGGTTTGAAATTGATTATAAACTAAAGAGAGGGTGTTATATTATTTGTAAATATTAAAGATGATTAATGAAAGAATTGCATGGTTTGCTATGAAGTAAATTGACCATCATTTGTTAAAATATTGAAAAGAGAGAATCTTTGCATAGCTTGACATACGTTTTGAAATATGAATCCTCTTGTACTGTTTGAATATTTTAGAGGTTTGAACATTGTTTTGAATAAAATAACTATAACACAATAATGCATGGCTGAGATGTATGACTTGCAAGTCTTGGTATGATGATACCAAATAGATGAATGCCATATCAGATTCAGAGCAGATTAAAAATACAGATTTTACTCAGATTTTTAGATTTTGAATTCAGAAAGATGCATGTTTAGAAAAGGTTAAAAATGGGCTTAAAGAGATTTAGATGGTTACCCAAAGAAAGTATGAGTTGAAAGACTCAACGCTAGAAATTGTGATTTGCCGACACGGGGTTATGGTACCATGCTTTGTGATCTTGTGTACCTTGATTAATGTCGTCCCAATTTAAGATTGTGGTTAGGAGCCATGTTTTTTGATCTTGTGCACTACCATGACATGTTGATTTGATTGGGGATCATGGCACCATACTGTATGGTCTTGCGTGTCTCCACTTACTGATACTCCAATCCTTGCGGTAAAATTAGATTGGGAGCTTGGCCATTGAGTCAAGGGTAGATTTCATATAGCCCGTGGAATTACAAATTTGTAGGGTATACCATCTAGCTCAGAAGTGAAATAAAGAGTAGAGTCATGATTTCAAGAAATGTGTTTTGAAATTTATCAAATTATGCCTATGTGTTTTCTAATGTTTGAAGATGACACATTTTTATGAAATTCTCTCACCTATGTTGTATAAAAATTTATTTTATTTTTAGATTGTTCTACATACCAGTACATTTGTATTGACCCCTTATATTTCAAGATCTGAGAATTAGTCCTAGGGTCCCGCTAAACTGTAGACCATTGTCAGACAATTGGAGTTGGTGAGCCTCCCTTGTTTTGGAAAGCCTGATCTTATGATTTCATTATTTTTAGTTCATGGTCCGACCGGGGGAATTGTCCCAGTCTTTCAACAGATGTTATTTTCTTTCAGTTAGTAGAAATTTCGCAGATAGGTGTTAGATGGATTTGGGTTTTGTTGAAATTATAACTATATGGTTTTTTTGAAATCAAATGACCATGATTCTATTTTGTATTTATGCATCTTTATAAATTATGAACTATGCATATGATTTTTAGTTAAAAGGGATCTCGGGCCTTCATGATTCGGGATGCCCATCGCGGCAAGGGCCCTGGTTCGAGTCGTGACAAACTTGATATCAGAGCATGATTCATGGTCCCAGGATATCTGTGAAATCGTGTCTAGTAGAGTCTTGCTTATGGGTGTGTTGTGCACCACACTTATAATCAAGAGGCTACCGGGTATTTAGGAGTTGTTTCTTATTCTTTCATACTCTAGATCATGCTATAGCGTCATCCATAAGAAAGTTATCCAAATTTCTTCCTTATTCTAATTTTCATGGGTCATGCCTCATTGTCGAAGCGATACAAGTCTAAGAGTCTAGCTCCCTCGGTGATGTGATCCTCTCTGATTGAGTTATCCATAAAGTTATTAGATAGTACAAGGACTTGAGAGGATTCCATTAGTGCTTCAAGATGTATTGATTCGAGTGTATACCTTTATCCTGATAAAATCGTGCCTTCCAGCCTGAGGTACAAAGTGTATTCAGTCCCCTTTCAAAATTCTTATTGCAGATGTCATGCATAAGGGTAATGATATGCAGTAGAATGTTAGAACTGTATTTCCACCCGAGTAGTAGTATATGTTAAAGTGTCATGACCCATAGGCAGTGAGATGGTCCATAAGTTGGTGACATGAAGTCACAAGGTTAGCAATCAGAGTGAGAGTGACTTTTGTGTAAATAAATAGTTTTAGTTGTATAACCATGGATTGAGGAGTGGGTTGACATTTATAGTGATAGACTAATATGGTAGCAATAGTTGTAGATTTTGTAGTAGTCTGTGAAGAAAGTGGCTGGCTATGATTATTAATTATTAAAAATAGAAAAAGATCTCAGAATAGATAGTTATGGTGGTTGTAAAAATAATTTATGGGTTGTGAATGGACAGGGGTAGATTAGTCAATAGGTTATGGGTAGAGACTCATTGGTGTTTATGGAATTTGGTGATAGTGAAAATTTATACACGGGTAAGTAACTTTAATGTGAGGAGGTATGTAGTAGATTTAGAGGTGTTGTAGTAATGTCGCGGAGAGGATGAACTTATGGGTCATAGTTAAGTAAAGTAAGAGACTTAGGTTGATATTTTTATTTGATAGACTAGTATAATATGCGACATGCTTCATCGATGTTACATGATTGGTGTTAGACAATAGGCTTGAACTTTAGATGTGGATTGTGGTGGTGAGAATAGTAGCTTAAGATTAATGATATATGTTTTATGGGAAAGAATTAGTAGGTTTGATGTGATTGGTGAAAAAGCCTAGGTTGATAATTTATGAAAAGCTTAAGTGATAATTGTGAGGTATATGTGTACATGAGGACTAGTGTTTAAAGGATGGATTGTGGTTGAGTCATTAAGTGAATAAGTGCGTAAGTATAAAAGAATAAGTTGAACCCCGAGGTAGCGTGTTGTTAGATAAGGAGTGATGTGTATGAGTGTCACATGTACCTAGATTTCATTCTCGAATTTTGTAGTATGGAGAAGTCTGGGGAGTTATGTATAGAGTTATCTAGAGTTGAATTAAGGAAATATAGGTAGGCAATATGTGCCTTTGGTATAGTCTTACAAATTTCATTATGTTGTAAGTTATGTTATTAGCGGTCTAGTGTTAGAATGTTAAGTAATGGGGAGTGGATTATTTTTTATATGAAAAGGTGTGTGGATATGTATGCTTACGTGAGTGTGAATTGTAGGGTGATGGCTATAGAGGCTAGCGAAAGTTAAGAGTAGTGATCTTGGAAAGCAAAGCCTTCAGGGCATAGTTCATCAGGGAGAGCGTAGAATTTAAGTATATAGTGATGGATCTTTTGTGATGAGAGTTGTGGCTATGGATTTTGATTTGAGCTTATGTCTGCAAGTCTAGGAGTGTGACTTTGATCTCAGGAGGATATGATGGATGAAAGCAGTTCCCAAATTTTCTTGTGGTGTCAAGTTTCAAGTAAGAATCATGATAAATCAATCCCTATTCAAGCAAGCTCCTCCTACTTCGATTTGAATGGACATCTAACAATGTCTTATGTACTCAAGTTCGGCCTATGTCTAAGGTTTGAGCACTCTATGTAACTCATGTCATATTCTAACCTCTAAATTAGAAGCAATAATGTCCCTTGGTGATCCAATATTCTAAGTTTCCAAGCTCTATGTTATGTTGCTTATAATCCATAAAAATCCATTTCTCACATAATGCTTGGTTCCAAGAAACTATGTTTTCTATATGTTACCGATTCATTTTATGCCAGGATTTGCCAAAGTGATAAAGTTTATGCTAACTCATGAAAAATTTTAGTTCTTTAAATGAGGAGCAATCGCTTCAAGTGGCAATTTTTGTCTTAGTTGTTAATTACATAAATTTCGACTTTATGCTATATAGCTCCTAATATGTGCACCCATGTTCTCACTGTGGTCTGTCTAAGAAAATCATGTAGTGTTATGTTTTTGCCGAATGACTTTTCACTTATAATCCATACTCTTGATATATGGAGCACTTCGTGTCTATTCTATTGTATCTTCATTTCATATCCCTCATTGAGTAGTGCAATAACTATAAGTTATGGTGTAATAGTGTTACTTTCATTCATGACGTTTATGCTCGGGTCTCTCAACGACCCTTCGTATGTTAGTATAATGGTGGTTATGGAAACGTAGTAGTGTGTTAGGTGGGGAGTAAATGTTCTTGAAGGTGGAAATTTTGATGTGATTCTCGAGCTAAGGTTATAGGTGAAAAGGAAAAGAAGGAGTTGAAATTTTGTTGTGTGAAATAGATAAGAAGGAGAAATGTGGTGAAAATATTTGTGAGAGTGATTGAAATATTGGTCTTAGTGGAGAGATCCATGTAGTGGGTGTAGTAATGATTAGGCTTGAATGTTGTGATTGCTGAAAACAAAAACCTATGTGCTATGTGGTTATTACTCTCTATATTAAAACCCGAGGGTGTTTGATGGTAGTGATAAGGTGAAGAAATATTCTTAAAGGGATGTAAAGTATAAGATCCCATAACTTAAGTTATCACCTTTAACTCCGAGTTAGGCTTCAACATAGAAGTACTAAGTAGTGGGACTCATATTCTTGTGGCTAGATGTGTGATTGGAGAATTGTAAGTTGGAGAGTGTGCAGTATGCTATTTATTGTTTGGGTGTGTAGACGATTAGTGCCTCTAATTTTAAGGCTATTCATGGTACCTTGTAAGGTAGAGAATGCTTCTAATCCTATCTTCCGCGAAATCCTACTTCATGATTAGTACCGATGGAAATCAGGCCTATGATCACCAAATTAATTCATGCCTTATGTTATGATGGTTATGATCCATAGAACTCATGTGCAATATCATCCCTATGTAAATTTTTATTTCCTCATGCTTCGTGCTTACGTGTTTCACTAGGGGTTATCATGAAGCCTTTTTGATGCCTTTGCATATTTTTGTTGAGGAAAAATGTTCAATGCGAGGTTACATTTCTTATTCCATTCTTGTAGAGCTTCAACAAGTCCGTACCCATCATTCGGGGTCGAATGATCCCAAGAGGGAGATAATGTAACACCTCGCGTCTTCGAACTAGAATTTAAAACATCGTTCTTACGCGTATAGACCCGAACTAAATGATTCCAAGTTAATATATGTGTGGTGATAAATCCTATAGTGTGGGAATACCTTTGAATATGAAGTGAGGTCATAAAATCCCCTAACTCTAAGATGAGTTGAAAACTGTTCTATCAATTAGGTTTTACTAGATTTTTCAACTTGGGTCAACTTTCAATGACTATTACTCCTATAATATGACGAATTAGAGGGTCTACTATATATCAAATTAAAACCCTTTGAATCTTCTTTCCAACGCCACCGACTGTTCGTCAATCCGAGTCAAGAATCAAAAGTTATGAGTGTTTGAATAATATATTGTCCAGACTATGCGATGGGGCATGTGACGCCCACTTAAGGCTATGCCATAGGCTGTGCGTCACCCAACTTAGCTTGTGCCATGGGTTTTACGTCGCCCGGCTTGGCTTGTGCTATGGGTTGTGCGTCGCCCACCTTGGGTAAAAGGGCGTAAAAGCTCCATTTTAGTGTTATTTAAGGGAAATACGTTCCTTTCACGTCCCAAAATAGTCCCTAAACATCTATAGATGAATCACAACCCTAATGTACGTTATTTCCTCCTCAAAAATTCATAATTCATCTTCTAAGATACAAGAGGAGAAAAATAACTTAGGGTTTTCTCTTTCAAGCTTAAAGGTTTGATCTTTTCACAAATTCTTCATCAATTAAGGTACGTGGGACTGTCCTAAAAACTCCATGGGCATGAGTTATTTATT
Source organism: Capsicum annuum (assembly GCF_002878395.1). NCBI lineage: Eukaryota > Viridiplantae > Streptophyta > Magnoliopsida > Solanales > Solanaceae > Capsicum > Capsicum annuum. The sequence continues at coordinate 207,888,408 of NC_061113.1, read as the reverse complement.
TACAAAGTTTTGAAAGCATATTATGATGTTTACAAAAAGGTTTTGAATAATTGTTTGAATAGACAAAGCATGAAGTCCTTTTTAATGGTATAATGTTTTGGTCTTGAGGTCTTCCCCTAAACTTTATTTTGCTCTTATTTATGTATGTATGCGGTTTGAGTTTGAAAATTGAATTGAGAGAATGAATATTTATACTCCCTCTCTTGTTATGACATCACTCGATTTTCACGTGTTATGAATAGATGAATTTCATATTTAGAATCATGACATAAACATTTTTGACTATTGTTTAAGGTTTGAAATTGATTATAAACTAAAGAGAGGGTGTTATCTTGTTTGTAAATATTAAAGATGATTATTGAAAGAATTGCATGGTTTTCTACGAAGTAAATTGACCACCATTTGTTGAAATATTAGAAAGAGAGAATGTTTACATAGTTTGACATACGTTTTGAAATATGAATCCTCTTGTACAGTTTGAATGTTTTGGTAATCTAAACATTGTTTTGAATAAAATAACTGTAACACAATAATGTATGGTTGAGATGTATGACTTGCAAGTCTTGGTATGATGATACCAAACAGATGAATGCCATAGCAGATTCAGAACAGATTAAAAATACAGATTTTACTCAGATTTTTAGATTTTGAATTCAGAAAGATGCATGTTTAGAATAAGTTAAGAATGGGCTTAAAGAGAGTTAGATGGTTACCCGAAGAAAGTACGAGTTGAAAGACTCAATGCTAGAAACCGTGATTTGCCGACATGGGGTTATGGTACCATGCGTTGTGGTTTTTTGTACCTTGATTCATGTCGTACCAATTTGGGACTATGGTTAGGAGCCATGCTTTATGGTCTTGTGCACTACCATGACATGTTGATTTGATTGGGGATCATGGCACCATGTTGTGTGGTCTTGCGTGTCTCTCCTTTTTGATACTCCAATCCTTGCAAAAAACTTGGATCGGGCGCTTGGCCATCGAGTCAAGGGCGGATTCCATGTAGCCCCTGGAATTACAGATTTGTAGGGTATACCATCTATCTCAAAAGTGAAATAAAGAGTAGAGTCATGATTTCAAGAAATGTGTTTTGAAATTTATCAAATTATGCCTATGTGTTTTCTAATGTTTGAAGATGACATGTTTTTATGAAATGATCTCACCTATGTTGTATAAAAATGTATTTTTTTTTGGATTGTTCTACGTACCAGTACATTTGTATTGACCCCTTATATTTCAGGACCTGAGGATCAGTCCCGGGGTCCCGCTAAACTGTAAACCACTGTCAGACAATTGGAGTTGGTGAGTCTCCCTTGTTTCGGAAGGCCTAATCTTATGATTTCATTATTTGTAGTTCATGGTCCGACCGGGGGCCTTGTCCCAGGTCTTCCAACAGATGTTGTTTTCTTTTAGTTAGTAGAGATTTCACAGACAGGTATTAGATGGATTTGGATCTTGTTGAAATTATAACTGTATGGTTTTGTTGAAATCAAATTACCATGATTCCATTTTGTATTTCTGCAGCTTTATAAATTATGAATTATGCATATGATTTCCAGTTAGAAGGGCTCTGGGGCCTTCATGGTTCGGGATGCCTATCGCGGCAAGTGCCCCGGTTCGGGTCGTGACACATAATCTTATGACGAACATGTTAAACATGTTTTTTTTCTGGGTAAATTTATAATTACTTAAGTTCTTAATCATATAATTGGATATTTTAAAATAAATATTTGAGAAAATACCATATTTCACCCTTGAACTATATCCAAAATGGCTGAGATACAACTCAACTTAAGGGGGTCCTATTACACCCCTGAACTAGTTAAATGTGTAATTTTGACACCCTTAGTACCTACGCGACACATACGTGGCATACACGTGTGTCTACGTGTATGTGTCACATAGGTACTAAGGGTGTCAAAATTACACTTTTAATTAGTTTGGGGGAGGGGGGAGAGGGTAATAGGACCCCCTTTAAGTTGAAGTGTGTCTCAGTCGTTTTGGGTATAGTTCAAGGGTGAAATAGAGCATTTTCTCTAAAAAATTTATTTGTGCGGAAGAAAGTATTACTGAAGAATTAGAATATATTAAAAGGCCACAATTAATTTAATATTTTATAAAATAACACGATTTAAAATATATTGATAATTACAATTCGATGGAGATCATAAATATAAAATATTGATATTTTTTATGAATTCGCGAATATGTAATTTCTTAATTATAGATAGAAATAAATTTATTTTTAATATTTATTGGGTTTTACTTTCATTCATAATTTCATGTGGCAAGTCTTTTTGCAAAATTTAATTTCTTTTATCTTATACAACAAAAAATTCAATGACTTTAAGTATATATAGGAACAGTTACGACCTTAATTTAGAGCCTTTACTCAAATTCACTTAATGATGATCTATAAGGATATTAAATAATAATTGAATTAAATTAATAAATTATTTCATTCGATTCATTTACTTATCGTGTTTATCTTTTACACTCATCATAAAAGGATATTCTATTCATCCTCTTTTAAATATTGATTTATTCTTTTTCATGCCCACTAAGAAAAACAACAAAAATAATGTGTTTTTATTATTTATCAATTTATCCTATCTATTACATGATTTTTAAGAATTGAACATTACTAAAAAACTATAAAGGTTCTAGTTCAAAATTATTGCAAACTTTAATTTTGTATTAAAGTTATTTTGAAAATATTTTTTTTTTCTGAGCTAAAGTGATTGTTAATTTAAAATAGAGTTTAAATTAAAAGGTCATCTATTAAGTAGCAAGAAGAGCAATTGCAAGCGCACAAGTGGAAATGATTCTAACAAATATATAAGGGTAAAAATGAAAATATTCAACAAAAAGACACCATCAATTTTCATGTGTGATAACTTAATTCACTTAACTAAAGAAATGAAATACCTAAAATGTCTCTGTGAGGAATACCAAAATTTGAGATCCTCCCTTATATATAGTAGTAAAGTAAAGTAAAAAATAATATTAAAATTACTATAATAACTTTACGAGGCCTACAAAAGGTTGGTATTCATATATTAGGAATGGAAAATATAAATTTTTGACGTAAAACATAATATAGGGAAAAACAATAAATATTTCGCGATTGCTAAAATAGAGAAATAAAAATAATTAAATTTTAATATAAGAAATATGTTTAAAAAATCAAGCAATCAAATAAGAACAAGAAGAGATTTACTAAAAATTACTATATATAGTTCAATTGTAGAGGTCTAAATGAAAATAATCATTAAATAATGAATGAAGATAAATATAATAATATGTAGGAAAAGTAATAACACACATACCAATTCTATTGCATAAATTTTTTTGTGAGGACTACCGATCTTATCGTATTCTCTCTTATATATAATAATAATAATAATAACAACAACAACAATAACAATAATAATAATAATAGTAATAGTAATAATAATAATAATAATAATACACACACACAGAAGAGATTATATATTAGGAGAAAAATATATAAATTTTTGTTTGTTAAACATATAAAATAATAATAAATAAATATTCGTGACTGCTAAAATAAATAAACAAAAAATAGTTAAATTTTAATATAAGAAATATAGAAAATGAACAAGTAATATAATAAGTATCAAGAAGAGATTTTATAAAAATTACTGTATATAATCCAATTATAAAGGTCCAAATGAAAATGATCATTAAAGAATAAATGAAGATAAAAATAATAATGTGTCGGGAAAAGTAATAGACACATGTAGCAATTTTATTGCATAAACTTTTTTTTTTTGTTAAGACTATCAATCTTATCTTATTTTCTCTCGTGTTATGACACACCACATATAAAGTCCCATCTCCCATCTGACAAGCAAAGAGATAAAGTAGTTTTATCTTTATCAAATACATATCATAATTTTAGTGGATTAACAAATTAATTGAAATTACTAAAGTAGCCTTGTGAGGACTATCAAAATTTATTATTCTCTCTTACATATAAGTATACTAGTGTGCATTTGACCCCTGCTAAGTCCGGACCCAAATTTAAATATGTGAAATATTACTTTTTTATCTTTTTTTTCCATTACAACATTAAGTTTTTTAAAAAATAGGTTGATATTTTGGACAAATATCTAAAAACTAAATATTTCTTAAAAAATTAAATTATACAAAAGTATTTAAACTAACAAGAACTCTTTTTAGCCTTTTTTTTTTTTTTTACCTTCAAATAAATACATGAGATAAATCTCTTTTTTTATTTGTTGGATTTAATTTAGATTTCAGGCTTTTTGAATTTCAGCTTAGTAATAGCATGTTTACATTTATTTAACAACATCCATTTGGAGCTAGAACGTATTTATTAAAAAATATTTGGTTCAAGAGACATCAATTGTACATGCTTTATTTATTGAAAGAATTACATAGAATAGATAAAAGATAAAAGATAAAAAGAATTCTTAATTATCTATCATGGTTAATGTTAAAATATACTTGTATATATATACACATATAAAATATACATATAAGTTTCATTCATTTCTAAATAAGTCATTGTTTAGCTTATTCATTATTCAAAAATAAATAATATTTTTAAATAATTAAGAAGATATTAATGATGTTCTTCTATTTTTATCCTTTTTTAAATAAAGAACGTTTTACAAAATCAAGAAACTACTAAAGAGCAATATTTTTTTCAAGATATTTATTAAGAATAAGCTAATAAATATACTGTATTTGTTTTCTAGCATGAGTAATATTTTTTTCAAGATATTTATTAAGGATAAGCTAATAAATATATGTATTTGTTTTCTAGCATAATTTTTTAAAGTATGTGTTTTAAGCTAAAAAAAGTCATTTGTTTAGAAACAGTGGGAGTAAAAACTACTGCCTCTACCTTAATGTGCCATGTTTCTGCTTTCTGAGATTCAATAGGTAAGTTTGATGATAAATTTGGACATGAATCTTTTTTTGAAATAAAATTTATATATTTAAAAATTAAGTAAAAAATATTATAAGTCACAATAATTAATTATTTAAATTTTTTGAAATATATATAAAAAAATTATAATTAAATATAAATATATTTAAATAGTAATCACATAAATTGAATCGAACTAACTATTAATAAGGGCAACATAAAGGCAGGCAACATTATTGAAGATAAATTCTTAAAAGTAAACGTATACGTGTCATCACTAAATATGAGGATGCTACAAACTTAAAACAAAAGGCTAAAAGTTGTAAACTTTTGTTTTGTATTCCAATTAACTCAAAAAAGAATGCACGCTCCCCAAGAAAATTAATTTTACAAAATGTCAAGTATAACCTTATGAGGACGACGAAAGATCATCATTCTCGCTTATATTATAGAGTAACTAGATAATAATAGGTCAATTTTACGGGTCCAATATTATACCCTTAATATTACATGTGTTTAATTATTTTTATTGAAAAAATAAATTAATTTGGTAGGGTTATTAAAATGGTAACGATGCATTAATATTACTGGACAATAATATTGTGATTAACTTTAATGATTGTATTAAAATAGCATCAATTATGGTGTACGGAAAGAGTATGGAGTGGTTTGTTTGGTTTTATAAGAGTAGTATTGAACATGATGTATTAAAATAGAATCATACTAAATATGATATATTAAAATAACACAACAAAAGGTATTAATGTATTAGATTCAACAACATCAAGAGACAATTTAGTTCAGTAAGCAAATAAAATTTCTAAAAGAATTTGCCTATGCAATGAAATGATATACAACCTCAAACGAAGATAATCAAAGGACATTACAAAAAGAATGACATGATAGAATCAATTATAGTAATTCTAATTGTGTTTTAGGTAACTTGATTAAAATGACATTAATTGGTGACAAAATAGTAAGTATTTGGAGTCATGGTTATACGTATGTTGGGGGTATATCAAAAACAACTTCTCCACTTCACCTGTGAGGTATAGTGATACAGAATGCGTACACTTACCCTCCAGGCCCCACTTTGTGGAAATATACTGAGTACATTATTGTTATTGTTGTTGTTGTTGTATAATCTTCTTCGCCTAATATAATTTACCAGTAAAATTATGCAAAATAATGTGTGTGTGTTTCTCTCTCTCTATATATTCATAATGTAGAATATAAAATTTTAAAAAGATAAATTCGAAAAACAATATATTAGTAGCTAGAAATTACTCATAAAGATTGAGTACAAAAATTACATATTAAATAAGTTTATGTCATATAAAAATAAATAAGTACTTAAGAGATGGTATATTTGGAAAAAAACATTCTGTTTGTAAAACATAATATAAAATAATAATAAATAAATATTCATGATTGCTAAAATAAATAAATGAGAAATAATTCAATTTTAATATAAGAAATATATAAAAATGAACAAATAATATAATAAGTAACAAGAAGAGATTTATAAAAAATTATTGTATATAATTCAATTATAAGGTCCAAATGAAAAGGATCATTAAATAATGAATGAAAACAAAAATAATAATGTGTAGGAAAAAGTAATAGACACAGGTTGCAATTTTATTGCATAAATATTTTTTGTGAGGACTATCAATATTATCTTATTCTC